>NC_057712.1:64441108-64472308 GCF_004010195.1 Chiloscyllium plagiosum | reverse complement strand
GTGTGGTCTTCTTTTGAATAAAATCCCTAACTTGCAAAAAATGAAAGAAGTCTCTATCAGATAACTTGTACTTCCATACTAACTGATCGATGGACGTCATTACGTCTCCCTCAAAAAAACAATCACTCATGCAAGACACACCCCTAGCTGCCCAATGTTTAAATCCTGAATCTATCCTACCCGGTTAAATGGTGACAGATGGCTGGGCAAAAGATTGTTTAATTAAAGGTGTAAACAAAGATGTTTTGCCAACATTGCCCTCCATGCTTTAACAATATTGATAACTGTTGGATTATGGCAGTATTCCCTAACTGTTATCATTTTGTCCAAAAACAGCAAACTGGTAAGGGGGCACCTTGCCTGGGAGGCTTCGATATCTAGCTATATTGAAAGAGGATCTCCACAAACCCAATCAATCATTCACGTAGGACAAAAGCAAGCTTAATTGGTCATTTAAGGTCTAGAATGACCACCCCCCTCCCAAAATAAAAAGAAATATGTGAGGCACTTGCAGCTTGGCTAATTTAATAAGGGGGTTGCTTATGATGCCAAATAAAGGAGCTGAACCAACCGTTTAGCCTTCTGAGAGTTTCCTTACTGAAAATCAGGGGGAGCGTCCGTATAGGGTATAGCAAACAGGGGAGAATATTCATCTTAATAAACGTTATCCGACCCAATCACAAGACAGGAAGGGCCTCCCATTATTGGTGTTGAACAGCCGATCCAGAACTGGAGTAATGAATATGCCCAAATAGACAAAAACCCCTGTGACCACCTAAATGGGAATCTATAGTCACCCTCAAGACCTAGCTCCTTCGTAAGACTATCCATAGGCATACTTTCTGATTTTACAAAATTAATCTTGTACCCCAAAAAAGCACCAAGTACGCAAATGTATTTTATCAGGTGAGGCTCTGAAACTGCTGGATTTGTCAAAAACATTAGGACATCGTCTGCATACATCAAAATTTCATGTAATTTTGACCCCACTTCTGGAGCTGATATATTGGGATCCCCACGAATGGCCTCTGCCAATGGTTCAATCTCCAACGTAAAAAGTAATGGTAAAAGGGAACAGCCCTGCTGGCTGCCCCTAAAAATATTTAAATTGCTTGATCGTTGGTGATGACCACTGCGAAAGGGCCACCATAGAGAATCTTTACCCATTTTATAAAGACTTCGCCCAAACCAAACTGCTCCAGAGTATAGAAAAGGTACGGCCACTCAACTCTGTCAAATGCCTTCTCTGCATCTAGAGAAATCACCAATCCCTGTATTGAGTGTTGTTGACATGCTTGAAATACGTTAAGCAGCCTAACATTATTGGAGGATCTGCGACCCTTTATGAAGCCCGTCTAATCCTCTTTAATAATAAAAGGTAACACAATCTCCCAGCCTTAACACGAGAGTCTTAAATGTGGACTTTAAAATCCTCTCTAAGAGTGAAATAAGCCTGTATGAAGCACAGTCTTCCGGATCCTTCCCTTTTTTAAAGGATAAGTGAAATATTGGCCTCTCTCAGAGATGGTGGGAGACAATCATGACGGTACAAATCATTAAACATATTGAGCATTGGGCCTGACACTCTACTTATAAATTCCTTATAGAATTCACTGGGAAGTCCATCAGGACCGGAAGCCTTTTCATTCTGAAGCTCCATCACAGCTTCATGTGTTTCTTGCTGTGATAATGAGGCATCTAGAAAGGACTGCTTTTCGGGAGTCACACCCAGGAGCTTCAAATCCTTAGATTCCGTTTTGGCCTGGCCCTTCTCACAATCCTTGGATTGGTGTAACTTAGAGTAAAATTTCTGGAATGCCACATTAATCTTTTTAGAATCACATGTTAGGTTCCCAGACCCTTCCCTAATCACCATAATGGCTTGTGGAACACTCCTTTTTCTGGCGGGATACACTAAGTATTTGCCTGGCTTGTCACCATGCTCATATAACCTTTGTTTTGCAAAGGCCAGCTCCTTCTTTGCCATCTGCGTGAGCACCGAATTTAAAGCAATCCGCAGTGCCATAATCCTCTGTAGTTTGACCAATGAGGGTCTGTCAAAGTATGCCTTCTTGGCTGCCTTCAACCATGCTTCAAGGAGACTTTGCTGTTTACCCTTCTGACGCTTCCTACTGGAGGAATATGAAATAACTAACCCTCTGGCATAGGCTTTGGCAGTTTCCCAGAGGATAAATGAGCTACTAACTGAGCCTAAGTTGATGCCTAGGAACGTCCGAAATTCCCTAGAGAAATACTCCACCAATTTATTATCCTTGAGGATAAAGGGAGCCATTCGCCAGTACTTCGAACCCACTGTAATGTCCTTAATCTTAACTATGAGGTACACTGGTGCATGATCAGAGATGGTAATATTACCAATCATACAAGATGCCACCAAATCCAGGGCTACCACAGGGGTAAGAAAGAAAAAAATCAATCGGAGTGTAACATCTGTACAGATTGGAGAAAAACGTAAAAGCCCTACCTGTAGGGTGGAGATGCCTCTGACGTTCACCAACCCTAACTCCCCACATCTACTAACTGTTTAGTTTGTACAGAGGGTATGGAGGGACCTTTGGGCTACTGTGGGATCCATGAGACATTTAAAATCTTCCCCTATAGTGATGTGCCAGGACTTGAGACTTATCAGTTTAGCAAAAGTGTCTACCAAAAATGTAAGGGGTGAGCTGGAGGGCAATAAACATTTAAAACAACCATATTCTTTCCCCTTGACCAAGGCTTTAAGAATTACAAACCTCTCGTGTGTCTTTAACACACTAACAACTTAAATAGGAGATTCTTCCTAACCAATATAGTCACTCCCCTTCTTCTGGTATTAAATGATGAAAAATAAATTCAGTAAAAGCCATTCTGATGTAATTTCAGATGCTCCTTGTCATCCCGTATGTCTCCTGTAACAAAACAATATCCACCTTCTTTCTAAGACTCAAGAGTACCTTCTTCCTCTTCATTGGTGAGTGATTTTCCTTGATTTTCCAGGTATACCATTTAATCAATTCATTAGCCATAACCTCCTGCAATAACATTTAAATTCCAGAGAAGAGGAACCCAAACCACAAATTGTTGAGCCCTAGTTTCACATGATCCACCTAACATTAAAACCACTACATTTAACAGACCTACAAGTGTATTGAAAATTAAAAACAACAAAAACCAAAAAACAAACCAACATATAAACCGCCAACAGTGCTGAGTAGGGGAACTTACCCCCTGCCCAGAGGGGGCAACTACCCAATGCAAACTGCCCATAAGTAGGCATCTAACCATCTCAACCACCTTCACTTCTCCCAGCTAGAGCTACACCGCAAACACAAGCAGAAAAGAGTAAACACCACATAGAATACCAATATGAATTAAAAAAAAACTTTTTTTTTTTGAAAAGGGGGAATAAATACCCCACCCATTTTTTGGTATATCCTAACTTAGAAATTGAAAATGTACATCTCAACCGCCGCCAAACATCGTACCGGACTTCCTCCATTTCTTTTACAAAACAACAAAGACATACCCAAATAACACTATTTATTCATACTAAAATTGTTCAAATTAGGTTAATTTGTCCACAAACTGTCTTGCCTTCTCTGATGTGTCAAAGAGATGTACAAATCCATCTTGGGTGAAATTAAGCACTTCCGGATACCCCAGGGAGTACTGAATCCCAAGCTCCCTCAGTCTTCTCTTGACACCGGTCGTAAGATTTTCGTTTCTGGATCACCGCTGTCGAGAAGTCCTGAAAGAACATGATCTTAGAGCCCTTGTAAATTAGGGCCTTCGGATCCTTCCCCTGGACTCTGGAAGCCTCCATGACTCTCTCCTTATCCCGGTAATGATGGAACCACACCAGGAGAGGACGAGGATTTTGACCCAGACCCAATCTCTGCGCTGCGACCCGGTGAGCCCTTCAATCCTCTCATGCCAGCCTCCAACTCAAGGAATTTCGGCAGCCAATCCTCAACAAATTCCACGGGTCATTCACCTTCTTTAATCCTTCCTTTCTCCTGCCCCTGTTCGAGATCTACTTGATCGCACAAATTACAGACTTGCGTCTCCAGGGCTTGGATCCTGTCCTTGGATGAACTGGCATCAGCTTCCACCACTGTGAGCCTGTGGACCATCTCATCCGTCTTCTCCAGGTCTCCCAGCTGCTGCTCATGCTTCTACAGCATGAGAGAAATTGGAGCCAGCTTCTCTTCAATCTGTTTCTCCAGCATCTCGTGAGATTTTGCGAGCTCGTTCACCAGGGCCTGAAAAGTAATCAACTCTGAGGATCCTGCAGACCCGGCCTCGGATGCTTCTCCTCCCTTTTTTTGGCATCTCTGGACGGTTGGAAATGCAGGTAAGTTAATCTTTAGAAGTTTCTTTGGACTCTGCGATCTTTCCGGAGTCCCAAGATGTCACGCTGATCTGGGCTGGGCGGGGTTAAAGGTTTGTCCTGCTTGTGCTGTCTTGTGGAGCTCTGCAGTGCGATCTTATTAGATCACTGCCATCCTGGATCCCCCACAATGCATTTTTTACGTGCACACTATTACACCTTACTGAACTATAGGGAAAACCAACTGCACTGCAGCTCTGAAATCTTTGTGCGACTCAAACCCAAACAAAATTGGTGTGACTGACTACGTAGCGTAGAAGACAATGCTGTGCTCCGAGAACCACTACAATTTCAACACCAGAACTCTAAATGGTAACTGAGATTGAGTTCAACAGTTTGGCTTGGCAAACAGTATTTGGTGCATAAGTAGCATTTTTGTTTATGCTGCTGTTTGTACTTGATGGATTTTAAAAAGATACCCACAAGCAGTAAGTAATGCTCTGCTACAGAGTTGTTTAATTTTTATACATATGAATGAGCATTGCAAGAGACAAATCCATAACTATGACCCTGCAGTATTTTGCGGTACAGAGCCAAGTAAGAGACCATAATTCTATTAGCTTTAAAATCGTGATGGAAAAAAGGATAGACTGGATCTAAAAGTTGAAGTTCTAAATTGGAAGAGGCTAATTTTGATGGTATTAGGCCAGAACCTTCAAGAGGTGATGGGTGGGGGGCTAATGTTTGCAGGTAAAGGGATGGCTGAAAATGGGAAGCCTTCAAAAATGTGATAACAAGAATCCAGAGACAGAGTATTCTTGTTAGGATAAAAGGAAGGCTGGTAGGTGTAAGGAACGCTGGATGACTACAGAAATTGAGGTTTGGTTAAGAAAAAAAGGAAGGAAGTATATGACAAGCATAGACAGGAGAGATAGAGTATAGAAGAGTATAAAGGGAGTAGGAATATACTTGAGAGGGAAATCAGGAGGGCAAAAAAAGGGAACATGAGATAGCTTTGGCAAATAAGGGTAAGGAGAATTCAAAGGGTTTTTTATATATACATTTCGGACAAAAGGGTAACTAGGGAGTGAATAAGGCCCCTCAAAGATCAGCAAGGCAGCCTGTGGAGCCACAGGAGATAGGGGAGATACTAAACGGGTATTTTGCATCAGTGTTTACTGTGGAGAAGGACATGAGAAGATATAAAATGTGGGGAAATAGATGGTGACATCTTAAAAAAAAAAATCCATACTACAGAGGAGGAAGTGCTGGATGTCTTGAAATGCATAAAGATGGATAGATCCTCAGGACCTAATCAGGTGTACCCTTGAACTCTGAGAAGCTAGGGAATTGATTGCTGGGCTCCTTGCTGAGATATTTTGAATCATTGATAGTCACGGATGAGGTGTCAGAAGACTGGAGTTTGGCTAACATGGTGCCACTATTTAAGAAAAGTGGTAAGGAGAAACAAGGGAACTGAAGACCGGTGAGCCTGACATTGGTGGTGGACAAGTTGTTGGAGGGAATCCTGGTAGACAGGATGTACATGTATTTGGAAAGGCAAGGACTGATTAAGAATAGTCAGCATGGCTTTGTGCGTGGGAGATCATGTCTCACAAACTTCATTGAATCTTTTGAAGAAGTAACAAGGATTGATGAGGGCAAAGCAGCAGATGTGATCAATATGGCATTCGACAAGGTTCCTCATGGGAGGCTGGTTAGCAAAGTTATATCACATGGAATACAGGGAGAACTAACCATTTGGAAACAGAAATGGCTCAAAGGTAGAAGACAGAGGGTAGTGGTGAAAGTTTGCTTTTCAGACTGCAGGCCTGTGACCAGTAGTGTGCCACAAGGATCGGTGCAAGATCCACTGCTTTGTCATTTATATAAATGATTTGGATGCAAAAATAGGAGGTATTGTTAGTAAGTTTGCACATGACACCAAAATTGGGGATGTAGTGGACAGCGAAGAAGGTAACCTCAGATCAAAATGGGATCTTGATCATATGGACCCCCAATGGACTGAGGAGTGGCAGATGGAGTTTAATTTAGGTAAATGTGAGGTGCTGCATTTTGGAAAAATAAATCAGAGCAGGACTTATACACTTAATGGGATGTCATAGGCAGTGTTGCTGAAAAAACAAAAGAGACCTTGGAATGCAGGTTCGTAGTTCCTTGAAAGTGGAGTCGCAGGTAGATAGAATAGTAAAGAAGGCATTTAGTATGCTTTCCTTTATTGGTCAGAACATTGAGTATAAGGTTGAGAGGAACCGAAAGTGTTGGGAGGTCATGTTGTGGCTGTACAAGATATAGGTTAGGTTGCTTTTGGAATACTGCGTGCAATTCTGGTCTTCTTATCAGATGTTGTGAAACTTGAAAGGGTTCAGAAAAGATTTACTGAAGTATCTGTTTCTGTGCTTTAACAAATTTAGACTGTTATTTGTAGAACACTAATTTCCCTCACCTGTATTGGGTATAATATGATTCCAGCCCCATTAGTTTAAATACTGCAGCTTTTGAGCAATTTTCTTACAATGTGAGAACTGAACTATTGCATTATATCAGAACAGTCTGTATTGTAAGACTTCTACTGTTTACAAATTATACAGTTATTTCATGGGATGAAAATCTGGAAAGTTACATTAGACAGACGTAGCTCTTTTAAATACGGTTGAAAAGCTATTTTTTAAAAAATCTCAACCTTTGAAAATTGGACCGAGTGCTGTATTTAGTTTACTAATTTCGATGTGTCTTCTCTTGTAGTTTTCCACATGTAAAATAAATCCTGTTCTGGTTGTCACCTCCAAACCTGTACATATGTAAATCACATTGTTACAATTTCTTAGTTTTACTCTAGATGACCTCCTGCTGCTTATTTTAACCCAGTTCCTTATTCAATCAGATTAATTTTATAGAAATATTCTTGTTACCTGCAAAGTTGTTTAATGAATTTAATTCTTACACAGATGTTCCTGAAGGTACAGAAAAAACAGAGGAAACAAAAGAAAAGAGATTGAAACCAAAGAAGCAGAAGAAAAATCAATCTGCTAAAAATGAAGTCAAATATCTTCTGGCAGAACTTCCATTTCCAAAAGCTGAAATTAGGGAAGAGTATGGCTGTAAGTTTTGTATATTTGTGTTGGTGATATAGTTAGTTTCAGTTTTTGGTACATTAATTGTGGCCTCAGATAACAGCCTGGATGAAAAATCATCCCTGGCATTGAAACACATTTGAGGACGTGAAGTTGCAGTACTTATTCATTGGTTATCCATGTCAGCAAATGCTGGATCTTGTACCTCCAAGTAAGTGAATGTTTAGTTGTCTGTTGAGTCATATTTACTCTCAAAGAATGTTCCGGACACTGACCATGAACTTTTACAAGAGTGTAGGATAATATTCCTTCATATTTAATACAATATATAATTCGTGGGCGGCACGAAAAATCATCCCTGGCATTGAAACACATTTGAGGACGTGAAGTTGCAGTACTTATTCATTGGTTATCCATGTCAGCAAATGCTGGATCTTGTACCTCCAAGTAAGTGAATTTTTAGTTGTCTGTTGAGTCATATTTACTCTCAAAGAATGTTCCAGACACTGACCATGAACTTTTACAAGAGTGTAGGATAATATTCCTTCATATTTAATACAATGTTTTATATATATGTATATATAAAGATTTTTCTTTTTTCCCCTCAATTCATTTTTTTTTTGCTTTCCTCCTCTTCATCTTTTGCCCTTGCTTTCTGTACAAGACTTTAAACTTGGGTTCTGTATCACTCAAAACAAAGTCTGATGGATCAAAAAGACTCTGTTCTCACATGGCTCAGCTCCCAAGTAGGGTGTGTAGCATTGTTTCTGGCAGGCAATAACCATTTATTGCTACTGAAAATACCAGAAAACTCTAAGCATGAAACAAGTTTAATGAAAGGCACTTAACATTTTTGTCCTCCTGAGTGTAAAATCCAGGCCATTATCTAGGCATCTGCAGGTCAGTGTATACAGATTGGTACCAGATAATCTATCAAGTTCCAATTGCAATAGGTGCATCTGTTTTTTTCTACTTACTTATAATTGGCTACTTCATTTTAAGGGGGAGCTTGAG
Source organism: Chiloscyllium plagiosum (assembly GCF_004010195.1). Taxonomy (NCBI): domain Eukaryota; kingdom Metazoa; phylum Chordata; class Chondrichthyes; order Orectolobiformes; family Hemiscylliidae; genus Chiloscyllium; species Chiloscyllium plagiosum. The sequence continues at coordinate 64,463,866 of NC_057712.1, read as the reverse complement.
AGTCATTTGAATTTGCAGGAGTTCAATAATCTAATTGAATTTGCAGGACTTCTGATAGATTTCGCTGGCTGTAGATATGGATAACATGAGTTCCATGTCTTTACAGGCCAAACTCCCATTTTGTACTGACATTGTTCTTTATTATGACAAGAAACAGCCTGAGAATTGCCTTTCTATCTGTCATGTATGAAGAAAGAAACCTCACATTCTCACTGTCACAGAACTGATCTCCTTGGTTGCATGTTCGTCTAGTTAACCTGCTCCACTAATGTTCAAAGTGGCAGCTAAATTGTAAATGATGAAGACCAACAATAAGATTCAATAATCTGTTTCAGTGAAGATGATTCAGGGATGAATGTTGGCTTTATACTGGAGAAGTTTTTATTGATTTATGCCTTGATTTTCTTTTACATCTACTTGAGAGGCCTACAGGTCTTTGTTGGGGATGCTGTTGGTCAAATGAAGTATTAATCACAGTCACATTGCCCTGGTACTGCACTGAAGTGTCAGCTGAGATTGTATCCTCATGTTACAGTAACTGACTGAAATCCATAACAGGCATGTACATTCAATTTTCATATTCTGAGAAATTCTAAGTGCAGTGATACAGTACAGCTGATTAAATATCATTTTGTTTGCATTTCTGCTGAGTCACCTTACAGATGAGTTTAAAGGATGAGTTGCAGACAAAAAAGTTTAGAAGTTAGTACTAGGACTTGAACAGTAGTCTGCAAAGTACAAGAAAGTTATTTTGTATGAACATCTTTTGAAAATGATAAAAAGTCATGGTTAATAAATATATTTTCAATGTTCTGTGACAGGGTTTTCAGACCCTTCAATTTGGCTTTTTTTTTGCAAGTACAAATTGGTGAGACATTCTTAAATTCTGGATTGGTTAAATTTGAAAAATCTTTGACTGAGATTGATAAAGGGTAGGGTATCCGGTGATATGATTTGAAGTCCCTCAAGGAAGTTTTGTCTGTACTAAGTTTAGGTCTCACTACAAAGAATAGTTCTGAATACTCCATGATTTCTATTTTTTGGTGCTTTTATTTTCAGTCACAACACTTCCTGAAAAGACTTCCAAGAAAAAGAGAAAGCGGACTTTAGGTGGTGAGAATGATGATGATGCAGGTCAAAAAAAGAAGAAAAAGGTTCATCCAAATTACTTTGTATCTATCCCAATAACAAACCCAAAGGTAAATAAATTTGCTGTTTACATTATAAAAATAATTTAATACAAAAGATAATGCTTTTGTAAACCTAAAGTCATTAAGTTAACAGTCAGAACTATTGCTCTATCTAAAAATAACCTAGTCTTTAGAACCAAGAAGGAGTGTAGGGTGTTGCCTATCTCATCCTGTATGGAGCTTATTTGTAAGCAAGGTCTTACCTCTTAAATTGTACTACTTTATAAAGCACACAAATGCATGAAGTTAGCAAAGAATAGCTTTGCTGTGAGGTTAAAATCAACCAGGCAAAAAAGTGAGGACTGTAATGCTGGAATCAGGAATGAGTGATGCTCCTGCCCAAAATGTCGATTTTCCTGCTGTGCTTTTCTAGCGCCACACTCTTGATTCTAATCTCTGTGTTTGGAGTTCTCACTTCCGCCTAATTCTTTTTATTTACTCATGGGGCGTGGGCGTCGTTGGCTGGCCAGTGCTTTACTGCCCATCCAGGATGGGGAACAGCTTGGAGAGGAACTTGCAGATTGTGTGTTCCCATGAATCTGCTGTCATTATCCTTCTAGATAGAAGTGATTGGTGAGCTTGGAAGGTATTTTCTGAAGATCTTTGGTGAATTTGTGATGCATCTCGCAAAAAGTGCATACTGCTGCTTCCCAGTGTCAGTGGTGGAGGGAATGGATGCTTGTGGATATGGTGTCAATCAAGTGGGCTGCTTTGTCCTGGATGGTGTGAAATTCCTTGTTTGTTATTGGAGCTGCACCCATCCAAGCAAGCAGGGAGTATTCCATCACACTCCTGACCTGTGCCTTGTAGATCGTGACAGACTTTGAGGAGTCAGGATGTGAGTTACTCACCACAGTATTCCTAACCTCTCACTTGCTCTTGTAACCCCTGTGATTATGGGATGAGTACAGTTGAGTGTCTGGTCACTGGAATAAGTTTCATTCTAGTGGATGAAAAAAAAGGGAGTAATAGTAAAACAAATGAAATGAATTAGAAGTAAAAAGAATCTAAATTTTCTTTTCTTAAGATGGAAGAAAAGGATATGAAGGCAAAGTGAAGAAAATATAGGATTAATTTGCTTTCTGCAGGACTGAATTTACTGCTTTACATGTTGCTTTTCTGGGCTTCTGAGGTTAAGTGGTTTTATCAAAATGTGGATCCACCATGAAAAGTGTGCTTGCATTATAAATGCCAGCTGTAACATTTTGCAACAAGATTAGTTTGTATTTAAGTACAAATCTAGTAAATGCTTGAAATTTGGGAGTGTCCTTGAAACTAACGGCAACAAAACATTGTAAATCACCTATGAGTTGTTATGACTCTCAACACAGCACATATTTCTCTCCAAGTTCCTGCTCTTTTTACACATGAAAAGGCATGTTTAATTTGTTATTATTTTCCCAGCAAATTCTGGTACAGTGACAACTGTATGGTGGTTCAGTTTGTTGAGACCCTAAGCATATAAATTGTTCTTAATTTTATTTCTCTATTTTCCTTCTGTACTATTAAATCTAAACTACATTAGCTCTTATTGAGAAGAAAAGATACACCAGGCCAAGTGGCCTCCTTTTTTCACTGTCAAAAATAGCAAGATTTTGCAGTTGTTCATCTGCCATGTTCATTGGAAAAGCAGAACTTTAAAAAAAATTTAAGCCTATTGTTCATGACTTAGATAGTTTACAACCTCCAAGAAAGAAATGACCTGCAACAGCATTTGGGGATTTTACACAGAGGAGAACAAACATGAAACTCAGTTTGTAAGTTTGCTCGCTGAGCTGGTAGGTTTGTTCTCAGATGTTTCGTGCAGCGTTTCAGAGGCTCACTGATGATGTTACCTAGCATGGTAACGAAGTGTTGGAGAACAAACCTACCAGTTGAGCGAGCAAACTTACAATCTGAACCTCAACCTGAGTTACAAATCTTAAAAAAAATTGCAAACGTTAAACTGAAGTGTGTGTGTTTTTTTTGAAGTTATAGGACACATGTTTCTGCCCATAGTCCTCTGCAGTTTGGTTAATCATACACAGAATGTGGGTGTCACTGGCTGACCCATCCATAATTGCCCTCAAAGGTGGCAGTGAACTGCCTTCTTGAACTGCTGTAGTTCATGGTAGGTAGCTACACTCAATGCTGTTAGGAAAGGAATTTCAGTCCTTTAAGACAGTAACAGTGAAGGAATGATAACTAAGTCAAGATAGTGTGTAGATTGGAATGAAGTTTGTAGTTGGAGGGGTTCCTTGCATCTGCTGCCCTTCGTCCTTTCATGTGGTAGAGATCATGATTTTAGAAGGTGCTGGCAAAGGAGCCTGGGTGTGTTGTTGTGGTACATCTTGTAGATGGTGCGTATAGCTGCTACTGAGTCTCAGTGGAGAAATATGTGCATTTTGAAGATGGTTAAAGGGATATTAGTCACGCAGGCTGCTTAGTGTCAGATGGTGTTGAATTTCTTGAATGTTGTTGGAGCTGCCTTCAGCCAGTCAAGTGTTGAATATTCTTTCAGACTGCTGACATCTGCCTTGTAGAGGGTAGTGGGGCATTGCCGAGATGGGTGGTGATTTAGATCGTTTAGAATTCTGACCCTCAGACTTGCTCTTGTAGCCACATTCCTTCTACGGCTACCTTTCTTCAGTTCCTGATCAAAGATAACTTGTAGGATGTTCATGGTGACGGTAATGCCATTGAATGTCAAGGTGGGATGTTAGATGCTAATATGTTGGAGGTGGCACAAATAATGCTGGTCACTTTTCAGCTCAAGCCTGTACCTTGTACAGCACTTTCCACATCCGAACGTAGGCTGCTTCACTTATCTGAGGAGTCACAAGAAGTGTTGAACATTTTGCAACCATCAACTAACATTTCCATTTTTGACATTAATCAAGAAGAAACATTATTAATGAAGCAACGGAAGATGGTTGGGTCGAGTCCACACACCAAGGGACTTTACAGTGATGTCTCAGGATTATTGACCACCAACAACCACAAACTCTGCAGTAGTTATGTCTCCAACCAGCAGAGAGTTTTCTCAATTCTGATTGATTGCAGTTTTGCTTGGGTCCCTTGATGCCATATTCCATCATTGCCTTAAACACTAAGTCAGTCTGTCACTTTCACCTTTTGTCTCTGGAGTTCAGCACTTTTGGTTTATATGTGGGCTGTGCAGGGACTAAGTGGTACTGGTAAAATGTACATTAATTGTCTGTAACCAGATAATTGGCCAAGTTAGAAGAGGTAGCGAGCAGGTCATTTGGGACATGGTGACAAGGAGGTAAGTATTATAGGAGTTAATAATGTTACAAATTGATGATTAAGTTAAGAAAGAGCAAGATTAATTAGAGGACTTGTGCCAGTTGATATGATTGATTTAGTCATTCTGCTTTTTAATCACTGAAACAAGATTGATCCCAAAAATATTTGTCACATGAAAACTCAGATGTTTCTCCGAAGTTTGTGAAAAGGTTTGGATTCATAGCCCACATTGCGAAACAGTAATGGAGGTTCTTGAGGTTCAGTTGGGACATTTTAAACCATGAAAAACTTTAAATTACTACCGGTCTCCAATTTGATTTTTTTTTAATGACACTGTTAGTTTACTATTTTATTACTTCACAATTCATAGATTTTTAATCTACAGAAAAAGTGTAGGTGAATTAAATGCCACTGCTTCCCCAAAAACTATGTCAACAATTGTTCTCTATCCTGGGATTCCATCCCTTCTTCACTGCAATGCACCATTCTTCAGTTCAGAGATGAGCTTGAAGGAATAGGAACAGAGTAGATCATTAAGGTGTTCATATCTACTCCAACATTCAGTGTGATCATGACAGATCTTCTATTTCCTGCTGGATCCATGGGTCCCTTGCTGTTTGAATAGGTAGACGTCTATTGCCAAATAAAACAAATTGCTGGAAAAGTTCAGCAGGTCTGGCAGGATATGTGGAGAGAAATCAGAGTTAATGTTTCAGGTCTAGTGACCCTTCTTCAGAAGGAGGACCTGGACTTGAAAGGTTAATTCGGATTTCTCTCCACATATTCTGCCAGACCTGCTCAACTTTTCCAGCAATTTCTGTTTTGTTTCTGATTTCCAGCACCCACAGTTCTTTTGAATTTTTTGAAGTCTATTGCTCTCAGTTTTGAACATATTCAGTGAGTGAGAGAGACCTCAGGGACAGAGATTTTCAAAAATTCACTACCTTGTGAGAGTGTAAATTCTTATCCATCTTGGTCTTCAGTGGTCTCCCCTTATTCTGAGATTGTGACCGGTGGTTTTAGATTTCCCACCCAGTAGGGGAGGTATCCTTTCTTTGATCCTGCAATAGTTATATAATTCTCCCCTGCAATATTGTTTAATTTGCAGGTTACGCTTTTTTTCTTCTGACCTTCACCCTTCAGTTATACCTTTCAAATATTCAAGAATATTTTATGTCTGTACAATTGCTTATTAATGGCAAATAATTACTACGTTAGTCTCTTCACTGTTCAAAGCCACTAAGTTTGAAAGCTGAAAAATTTAAAAAGTTGCCTTTCACCTACTTTATCAATTCAAAAATCAAGCGTTCTTCGCTCTTTCCAAATTGATCAAGTAGAAACAAAAGACCCTGCTCTGATCTCAGACTATTGTAACCAATTCAAATTTTCTTTCATCAAATGACAAGAATACTTTCTAAAACCTTAATTTTCTTGTGTATGGTAATGTTGTGGTAAACTTAAAACCTAGAGGGTTCAACTGCCACCATAGTAAATTTAATTTGAATTCAGTGAACATGCTAATTTTGGAGTTTTATGCTAACTTTGTTAGTAGCTGGAGGTGATATTCTTCTTTAACACCAATAGTAACATTTCAAGATTATTATATTGAGCTTTTTACTTCTCGTGGTGGTGCACAACCAACTTGTTACCACGGTGTTCTTAATCTGTGCAATGTTTTGAAATATTAAAATCATGCTTTTTAATTCCACAGGAGCCTGCTTCTCTAATTATAAGCCTTGATCAGATAACATTGATCTTCTTAAAACCCATAGTTTAATTCAACTTTTGAATTGTCTTATCTGATAAAACAGTAATATTTTAAATTGGCAACTACATAGATTCATTTATCCTGATTTGTTGAACATTTGTCCATATCGTAAAGATTATTTTGTGTACCTTCATGGATGAGCTTGTACATTCTATGAATACTGGTCACAAGTTCCATTACATTCATTCCAACTGCAAAACAAGATCATTAGTCGATGCTTATAATAGTTAAGCAGAATCTCCAGCTGAGCATACAATAAGTATTTGTTAGCCAGCTCCCTCTATAGGCTAGTTTGTGTACAAATCAAAACAATATTTACCTTTTCATTTCAAGATTATTCTGCAAAACATTACTTTGGTTTTTATAAAAGACTGAAAACATGTACTGTTCACCCCTATGCCCACTCCCTTATCTTTTAGCATACAGCATCAGTTTTATGGAATAAAGTTACAAACCCTTTACTTTGTCTATATTAGGGCAGGAAAGAGAAAGGAAGTTCAAACCTGCAATTTTCAGATGAACTTTAGTTGATGACCTAAGATGTTTGGGGAAAAACTACCTCATGTTTTTGTAAACATACAATTAATTTCAGTAGGTTAAGATGTATCAAGTGAAAACTTCTGTGAAAGTTCCCTATTGTTAATTATTTCACTTATTGAAGCAGCAAAGATGTTCCATGACATGGCTGGGAGGGGCTTTTCCTCCTTGTTCTGGTTTGTGATTCCTCCTAATTGTCATTGCTTTGCAATCAATCATTCGTTTACATATCATTGCATTTAACTGTTAATGGATTATTAATCAAAAGTTTCTTAGTAGGTAACTTTTAATTTACATTTTAAAATTCTGATTATGCAAGATTGCAGATGGCATCAAGGCTGTACAACACCTTGTAGTACAAGCGGATGAAAGACTGTCGAAGGCCATGATACCAGTTGCCTGTCTCCATGTTACCCTTCTTGTGATGCACCTCGCAAATGAGGTAGAGGTAAACAAGTGAGTATCTTAAGAGCTTCTCAGAATGGAGTGCTTAACTAGCTGCTAACATTCAGTTGTGCTGCATTTGTAGAAGTAAATTGAATTGATTGACCAACCGGCTGCTTCCTGTTCAGTGATGACATTGAGTCATTACAAAATAGCTATTCAATGCTGTTGTTTTTTTTTTTAAAAACTATTTATTTTCCCACTTCATCCATTTGTATACAATTCTCAGACTAATTGCTTGTCAGAGTATTCCAAATATAAAAGGAAAGATGACAGTAAAATCATTTATTCCATCTGCAAATGAGTGAGTGATCGGAGAGCATAAACAGAATGTAGCTTAACCAAAACTTGTTATCTGACCAACTTGCTGCTATTATCCTCTTGCTGGTTTAATTACCATTTCATTTTGTAGTCTTTGCTTTCTATTTGATCCATTAATCTCTCCTCTTGATCCAGAAATGATCATAGTTTCCAGTTTCCCACTACGTTTCACTTTACTGTTAGAAATGTTAAAGTGAATACACTAATTTTTTGTGGAAAAGATATCTATAAACAAACTTTAAGCCTGAACCCCTTCTGCATTACTACCCATAACAAGCATAATCTGAACAAGAAGCAACTACATGACAGGAGAAAGTTGATCAATTTCAGGTACTGAGAAGTTATGCAGTTATGACAGAACTATATCTCCAAGTTTCCGAGATTGTGAACAATCTAATCCTTCAAGCTTCCAAATCCCACTCCCTTACATAAGCTGCTGATTGGAGTGTATTCTCTAGTTGAAATTTGTTCAGCGGATCAGTTTGTTAATGTTAGAAATGCTTGTCCCTTTTTAGGGGTAAACCCAATAGATCCAGAATTGATTGATGCAGACAATGCTCATTCAGAGCTTGGTTCTTCTCACTTGGGGGTTGCTTTGTGAAATGGAATAGATCCAGAAGGGTAAAGTGGAAACTACAATTTAGTTAACTGTAGATTTGTATGAAACCCTGGTTAATCTCTGGTAGTCTTTGCTGCTCAACACAGCATATAGGTAGTGATCTGCTTTACACCATTCACATTAAAAACAAGTTCAGTTATAGCATGAGAATAATGGGTTTTTAAAAATCTCATCCTCAAACAACTGCAACATTGTTTCTTTTAGTACATTTTTATAGCATAATTCACATTAAAAATTTACAACATTCTGAATACAGCTTTGTAACAGCTATGCCTGATAAGAATACAAGCTGAGTTGAAATTTAAATAGTCATACATTGAATAAATAGATGGCCTGGCTTTGACGCTTTCTTTGTACCCCGATTGCTATTTTCAGTCATGTTATAAAAATTGGAATGGAAGATATTTTGACAGAACTTGACTGGCAAAGTGAGCAAGACAGATGCATTTTCAAATGGAAACTCCAGGTCCCAGTTATTTGCTTTCTGTCACAGACTTTAGACTTTCTAGTCTTTACTTCCTGCTCTGGCCCCCAATTCTGCAGCATCCCTCTATTAGCAACTTATAACTAGCATGTTATTGGACATTAATGCAAATTAAAACAAGGCATTGATATTCCACTTTTGTAGATCAAAGAGAAACAGTTGTTTACCCTTTCTCATTGCTAGAATGTTGTACTTAAACTTATAAATTGTTCTATTTCAAACTGTACTGTTATGATCAATATTATTTCCAGTACATTTTGCAAAGATGCAAATGACACCCATATATTTAAAATTGCTGTCTGACATTTTCTTAAATCTTTTACAATTGGCACTTCACTATTGTTAAAGCTTTTGCATGATTGGAACAGGGTGATTGTAGTTGAAGCTGTTTGTTCACTAAGCAGTATAATTTTTGTTTCTGTCAGAGCAGTAAATGCTGTTGAAGAATGCAAGGAGACGGTGCAGGAAATCCTGCAGGGAAAACAGCTGGCTCTGCGATTTCAAGGGATTGCTGATTTTAGAGGTGAAGTTGTTTTTGCTCAACTAGTGCAAAATGAACACCTGACAACACTAGCACTCATTGCAGGTAAGTGATTTGCTTTAAATTCGCATCAAAAAAGGTTCGTTTATATTATTTAAGAAAAAAATTGTTGTTCAGTGACCATTCTGTACGATTTTTGAATATTTGTGGAAAAATGTTAGCTTTTAGCAAGTGTGGTCAACTTTAAATTTTTTCCAGCTTGATTAATTTCTCAACAAATTCTTTCAAGAGTGCTGGCTTAAGTACTGCATGGTCATGGTTTTACGATTGGTGCTCCTTTCAGTCCAGATTTTCTGTGGAAACAGAAACCATTCACATTTCAAGTCCAATATTCCTCTTCTTCAGAATGGATTGAGTGTTAAAGAGTCTCATTAAAATTCAAAACATTAATTGGTTTTCTCTCTCCATAGATGTTGAAGGACCTGCTGAGTTTCTTGAGCACTTTTTAAAAAAATATTTTAAAAAGTTTAAACATCAGCAGCATATCCACTCAAGGGACAAAACTAAGGTAAGAGAAAAACCAAAACAAGGAAAGAAAAAGGCAGTAAAGAATACAGATAGTGTGGCCTGAAGTTATTGAACGGTGTTGAGCTCAGTATGTTGTGAAGTGACTCGTGAAAAGAGGTGATGTTTCTTAAGACTTAAAATCAGGTTTCACTGGAATGGGATAGTAGGCTGACCACAAGATGGTCAATTGGAGCATTTAAAACAAATCAAAAAAGCCAGAAGCACAGGGTTGTGCTTGGAAATAGAGGAAAACATTTGCGAAGTAGCCACCCAATTTGCATTGGTCTTGTCAATGTCAAGACCACATTTGAGTATGAGCACAGTAGTCTGGATGAAAAGAAATACCGATATAAATCGCTGCTTCACCCCGAAAGATGTTTTGAGCTCGGGATAGTGAGGAGGAGAGATAAAGTAGCAGGCATTATATAGAACATAGAACATAGAACAATACAGCACAGAACAGGCCCTTCGGCCCACGATGTTGTGCCGAACTTCTAACCTAGATTATGTACCCATCCATGTTCCTATCCAAATGCCGCTTAAAGGTCGCCAATGATTCTGACTCTACCACTCCCACGGGCAGCGCATTCCATGCCCCCACCACTCTCTGGGTAAAGAACCCACCCCTGACATCTCCCCTACACCTTCCACCCTTCACCTTAAATTTATGTCCCCTTGAATATCTCCTTCAATTGCTTAAAAATATGCAATGGGATGAGGAAATGGTAATGGGGTGGTTGAAGAGTTGATCAGGACATTAGAGGAAGTGCACCTCATTTCAGTTTTTCTTTTTTTAAATTCCCTTGTTTCAGCAGCACACCTTCTCTCAGCTCATCTTTTGTTTTGTTTCTGGCCTCATAACCCTCCTTGTTCAAAACCTATTCCATTCTGAAGTTGTACGAGTTCTGATCAAAAGGCATGATTGTTAATTGTAAAACTTCCTCTGTCTGCAGATATAATCTGACTTGCTGAGTATTTCTAGCATTTTCTGCTTCAATTTTTAGAGAAAAAAAGTTTCCAACATCTGCAGAGTTTTGCTTTTGGAGGCTGTGTGACTGTTGACTTGGGTGTAAATATTTCATTCAGAAGTATACATTTGACATTTGCCTCTGTTAGGCACAGAGGTTAACTCAGACCGCAGGTAACTCAGTGTCTGCAAATCTGTGATATGGTTGCTGAAAGTTAATTTTATAGTTGTAGACCCAACCAGATGCCGCAAAGAGATAGCCTAGACTGTGCTGCTTAAAAAAAAAGTTCAAGTGTAAGGTGCTGTGTTCCAATTACAATTTGATTGATCCACCACGTTGATCAAAAACACTTATCCTTACATCAGTTAAAATAGAAAAAAGAATTTGCATAACTTCATTGAAATACTAAATGTATTATTTAACTACTAATTATCAACTAGTAGTTGATATAAACAGCATCCCATAAACATACCTTTTGCAAAAGTTACTATTCTCACATGTGGTCTCTCTCCAGATCATAGTAATAATCATAGTCATAGAGATGTACAGCACAGAAACAGCCTTCGGTCCAACTCGTCCATGCCGACCAGATATCCCAACCCAATCTAATCCCACCTGCCAGCACCTGGTGCATATCCCTCCAAACCCTTCTATTCATATACCCAACCAGAGGCCTTTTAAATGTTGCAATTGTGCTAGCCTCCACCACTTCCTCTGACAGCCCATTCCACACACGCACCACTCTGAAAAAGTTGCCCCTTAGGTCTCTTATTTCCCCCCCTCTCAGCCTAAGTTTACATCCTCTTGTTCTGGGCTCCCCCAACCCAGGGAAAAGACTTTGTCTAGTTACCCTATCCATGCCTCATGATTTTATAAACCTCTATAAAGGTCACCCCTCAGCCTCCAACACTCGAGGGAAAACAGCCCTAGCCTATTCAACGTCTCCCTATAGCTCAAATCCTCCAACCCTGGCAACATTCTTGTAAATCTTTCCGAGCCCTTTCAAGTTTCACAACATCGTTCTGACAGGAAGGAGATCAGAATTGCACACAATATTCTAAAAGTGGCCCAACCAATGTCCTGTACAACTGCAACATGACCTTCCAACTCCTGTACTCAATACACCGACCAATAAAGGAAAGCATACCAATGCCTTCTTCACTATTCCCATCTACCTGCAACTCTGCTCTCAAGGAGCTATGAACCTGCACTCCAAGGTCTCTTTGTTCAGTAACACTACCTAGAATCATACTATTAAAAGTGTGTAAGTCCTGCACTGACTTACTTTCCCAAAATGCAACATGTTTATCTAAACTAAACCCCATCTGCCATTCCTTGGCCCATTGGTTCATCTGATTAAGATCCAGTTGTAACCTTTCTCACTGTCCACTACACCAATTTTGGTGTCATTACAAACTTACTAACTATACCTCTTATGCTGACATCCAAATCATTTATATAAATGAGAAGTAGTGAACCCAGGCACTCCACTGGTCAAAGAAATAATCCACCCTTTTGATTTTTAAATAGAAGCCCCTCTATGGCTTCACTCTAGCAGCAGACAACTAAAGCTTTCAGCTACAGCACCCAAAAACCTATAAACTAACCAAAAGCAATACCAAATTCTCACCCCCTCATGATTAATTTGTCTTATTAATGAAAAAGCCAGGGAGAACTCAAGTTGTTTACCAACTGCCTGTCAGAAAGAAACATTTCATTACCACTGTGACATCACCCCTCTACAAGAGAGGCAAGACAGAACACACCTGTTAAGGACACATCAAATTATCTTTTTAGTTTTAAAAAAAAAACAAGACTCAAATTATTTAGTGACACCACAAAGAATGAAGTGAAGTTTTGAAAATAAAAGCCCTGACATAGATCAGGCTTTTTATTTAAAAGGCTTATTTATCAGCTGATATCAATATTAATTGTAAATAAGTAGCCTTGGGTACATATATTACTATTCAACAGTTAGTAGTGGTGATTACCTATTTTACTGAGCATGTTCTGATTTAAATCCAAATATTAATATTATTTTGTTCATTTAAGACTTTAACGAACAAGACAGTCTAGCACAGTAACTCAGGAAACTTCACTTTAGTTATAAATAATACCTTTTAAAGCAGAGCAGCAACTTCACAGATTTTGTGTTTTCTCATTCAATTTAGGGGGACACTCAGCCTTTGCACATTCTTCACATCTTGAAAATCTTATGTTTCAAACTTGATGTGCACTCTGATCACTCAAACCTGCTGCTTAATAACTCTTTCCAAGTCACAATTTACAGAATGATCAGTTACATTCTATTGGTCAGAGTTAGGTGAGGTTTCAGGGATATATTAGCAATCTCTAATTGGCTTGTAAGGGTGATGGACATTGACTAATATCACCTCCTACCATCTCCTGACTGCTTCCTTAATTTGTCTGTTATCCATGGACACATACGCTTCACGGTGTTGCCTTATGATTTATTGATAGTTTAAAATATCCTTTACTCCTTTTTGAGAAAAGAAGACACATGCAGTCAGGACAGTATGCTTGATACTTTTTGAACTCCTGTCTCAATTCTTGCTTATTTGGTGACGTTCCCATTATATCAGATACTTAGCTATCACTGATCATTTGCTCCTTTTTACCCCATTTGTTGCAATTTTTTCCTGTGTAGTGTTTGAATACCTGGAAAGAGTTTTAAAATCTTATCTTTTGACTTTAAAAAATAGTACCAGAGGTTGCTCATAATCTCAAAATAATATTAAATAAATACAGAAGATCACAAGGTATGAAGCTGAACAAGTTGTTATACAGAGTATGTAAGTAGTGAAATATTCTTCAATACATAGATTTGAGTGATAAAAGTCTAAAAGATTATGCAATTGACAAACATCGCAACATTAACTCTAATAATACTGAAGTTACATTTAGTCAATTACTTCACTTGTAAAACAAGTTAAAATAACACCACTACAAGGGTTATGATTTCTTATGGGCTAACAAGCTAGGATGGTTTACTCAACCTTGGCAGTCTGGACATTACATGAAAGTAAGCTAAATGGGGCCCATTGGCCTTGAGACTATAACTCTAAAAAGTTAGGATATTGTCTTTACCACATTCGTGATCACATGGTACATATCTTTATCAAGTGAAGCTAAGCAGACTTGCATGCTATTAAGATACTGAGATATACATTGATGACAATTAAGAAGAATAATATATAAGATGAATTGATTACTGCTTATAACTAAATCAATGTTAATTTCTCTTTGAATCCTACAAAAGATCTAATTAAAATATTACAAAATATTGAAGGATATGAATACCTTTAAAATGTCGATATCATAAAAAATTGTACACCATTTTACTTTAAAGTACAGCAAAATGACTTTGCATCTGAACACTCCATTACAAAGTATCAGTGTTGGAAACTATAGGCTGAATTTTACCAGAAATAGGCAAAATGGTGATTTTCGTGAGTTTCATAGAGGGTTTCTCTCCATGAATCCTAGGAATATTTCTCAGACTATTCTATGAAACTTGCCTCATTAGCTACACATCAAGCCTTGATGGCACTTTGCTTGTCTTATTTTCCTTCTTGCCAGAGTCGGAAATACTCGCCACTGCTGGTTTGTTCTGGGATTCTCAGTAGTGGCACCATGTTTAAAATGCAGTTGTGAACCTGGTCAAGAGCTGTCAGTCTAGAACTGCCCAGCACACATTTCCTTCATCTGAAGAATTGCTCCAGAGATGGTGGATAGAGGCTTGTTGGCATTCCGAATTTGCTCTTAGTGACCTGGAAATCCTTGGTGGCGGCCATACCTCCAGACCTTAGTCACTGTGATCTGTGCTGTTTTTGTTGTCTGGAGGAATACCCAATAAAATGCCACAAGGACATCGTTGACCACCCGCTCTCCACAAAGTAAGTGCTACCTTGCACTCACTCTACCTTTGTTATTACATCAACCTTCCACCAAGACTCATGGTCACTATTGCACATAACATCTTCATCGCCACTCCCACACTACTAACTGTGCAAGACCTCAGCGCTGCCACACTCACTCACTTGGGACATTTCAACACCTTTCCCACATCTGCACCAAGACTAATAGCTACTTTAATAGTTACTTTAATCTGACTCAAACCCTCCCTTTGTCTCATTCTCTAGAAAACAGCCTAGAATAAGGCAGAAAGATCCAAGGGGGTGGTGGTGCACCTGATGTTCATCATCTTATCCCTTTTGAGGAGAGCATTCTTGCCCTAGCCGCTGAGGACTCTGACCTCAGGTGACCTTTGGTAATGCCAAAATCTCCCTACCCACTCAATTAAGTAAGAATTGTCCATTGCTGGTGTGCTGTCCCATTACTGCCAATATGAATGTAATCTTAATATGCCTAAACTTGTTCCCCTTTCTTTGCGATACATTCTCATTAGTCTCCAGCAGGTACTGGTGGAACCTGCACATTCTTTGCCTTCAAGAGGTAGCTCCACAAGACGCATCCTCCCTGGCCTCTGAACGGGAACCCACAGAATCCTCAGAGACCAGGATTCTCATTGACCAGGCTGTCTCGTGCACCCTCCACTAGTTTGAAAACTGACACCTCAGTGGATATTCTAACTGGAATAGAGTTGGAAACAAATGCTGGTGAGCAGATCACCACCGCTAATTGAGAAGAAAAAGGCAGTGTCACTGCCAGTCTCAATACGCAGAGAGCAGCAGCTGTTCAGCCCCAGGCTGGAAATGACCCTGTGGTATTGACAGTTAACAAATTCATATAAATGCACAAGTAAAGTTGAGAGTAGCTGGCAGTTTTGTTGGAGGCAGTAGAAAATCTGACAAGCAACTTGGAGGACTCCATCAGCACTATCTGTTATGTTCTGCCTGCCTCCATGGACTGGTTAGCGGCTGCCATGGACAGTCAGATCCAACACACCCAGTCTCTGCTGGATATACTCACATACTTGCAATCTGTCACTTTTGTCCTCAGCACGAACAGCAAGATGATGAGGCCAAGGTATCTTGATCTCACTCCAGAATAATTGATCAATTAACTAATTTGTGATCTACAAAATCTGAAAGCCCAAACAAAGTCCGTTCTTCTTCTTAATTGGCTAATAATGTTTGTGTATGAATATAAAAATTGGAATAGCGCAAATCCACAAATTATGACTATGCTCACATGCTATTTATTGAATGCTTCGGTTTCCAGACTTTGTTAAACCCGATCTCTTAGATCGCTTCCAATTTTAATTGTTTTCAGTCGGTTTAATAGCACACCTTTCTGCTTTTTTTTCGAAAGATATGTTTCTTCCTTGAAACATAACTCTGTGTCTGTCTGCACTGATGCTGCCCGACTTGCTGAGTATTTCCAGCAACTTTGGTTGCATTTCAAGATAGAAGTCTATTAGTAAAAAATATTGAACCATTTTAAATTTTTCTAATCTAGCCAAATTAGTAAAATGCATGAGTTACGCTGACATTTTTAATTTGAGCTTGAAGATTTGGTTATATCTTGTGTTTGTCTTGTGTTTCTTAAAATTTGAGAACTTTACTTTTTCCACAGTGCATGTTAACTTTTGACTTTAACCAGACTACTTCAGCAACCAACTGTACCGTACTGTGTACGTTACCCAAATAAATTTACAACAAGGCTGTTGCTTGGTAGGTTTGTTAGGTTTCTCCTGTATATAATTCAGTCCACAACATAACATTAGGAGTAGAAGTAGGCCATTTTTTTCTGTTAAACGTGCTTCAGTATTCAATAACATCATGGCTAATCTGTCCCAGCCCTCAACTACTCTTTCATGCCACCTCCTCATATACCCCAATATTTAAAATATCCATTTATATATCTCTGCTTTTTAAATACTTTCACTTGTCTAGCCTCCACAACTCTCTGGGGTAGAGAATTGCAGAAGTCCTCTACCCTTGGGAGAAAAAAGTTTTTAGCATTTTGATTTTAAACTGAGGCAATTCAGGCCAATCAGTGTACATCAACAAGGATAGGCATGATGAGTGAATGTGTCTTGATTAGACTTTTGGATAAGCTGTTTGTTGGAGATTGGAGGATGGAGGCCGACATATGTTCAAAATTCAGTCGACCATTTAAAACCTTTGTAACTTGAATATTATGATCACGTGAGTAAATGGAGGTGACATTGTTTAGATGCATAAATGTACAAATTAGGGAAAGTGGCCTCTATGGTTTGCTCTCTCCAATTTGTTTTTGCATTTGGCTAAGGATGTGGAAGTCTGTACCTCACAAGGCCAAATCAGTCACTCTGAAAATATTTCTGAATGAACTCATTAAATCAGAATTTGGCAGCTTATGTAAGTCCAAATGTCACAAAAATCAAAAAGTGAAGTGTGACACATTGATCGAAGTGTGTCTAGGAAAACTTAACAAACAGCGAAATTCACAACTGATCTTGGAGGAACTTGTTTGGGAGAGGTCACGGCACAGAAACAGGTAAGTGAATAGTTTTAAAGTGTAGCCTTGCTGTAAATCTACAATAGTGAGTAGAGTGGGTTATTTCTTGATTATGTGTTTTTGCTGGGATCTGTCTTTTGATTAAATTTTAAAAATCTAAGCCATAAGTATTAAGTTAGCCTAGAGCAGTGTTTTGTAGAGCAATAAGACAGTGCTATTTTCTGGGTCTGTAGATTGGAAGGAGCAAAATGGCCTTTAGTAGAGTGATATATTCTTCTTGTCAGATGTGGGAGTTTCGAGAGAGTTTACAGGTTACTGAGAATTATATCTGCAATAAATGTTGTTAGTTGTGAATCCTGTCAGATCGAATGGATCAGTTGGAGTGACAGTTAGAGGCAGTGAGGAGTTTACAAGAGCTGGGGGTGGGTGAGGATTGGCAATTATAGGAAGGGAGAAAAGCTGCAGATACAGTCAGGTAGATGGGTTAACTCCAGGAAAGGTAAGAGAGTTAGGTAGGTAGTACAGGAGTCTTCTGTGGCTATCCCGATTTGAAACAAGTATGCTGTTTTGGAAAATGTAGGGGGTGATGGACTTTCAGGGGAATGTAGCATAAACAGTCAAGTTTCTGGTATCAAGACAGGCTCTAATGTAATGAGGGGTATGTCGGGTTCCAAGCGATCAATTTGTGACTGACAGGGGACTCTCTAGTCAGGGGCACAGACAGACGTTTCTGTGGCCAGCAGCGAAAAATCAGAATGGTGTGTTGCTTCCCTGGTGCCTGGATCAAGGATATCTCAGAGAGGGTGCAGAATGTTCTCAAAGAGGAGAGGGACCAGCAGGAGGTCAATGTACACATTGGTAGCAACAACATAGGAAAGGAAAAGGATGAGATTCTGAAGGGAGAATATAGAGTTAGGCAGGAATTTAAAAAGAAGGTCCTCAAGAGTAGTAATATCTAGAATACTACCAGAGCTACAAGCTGGTAAGGGCAGGAATAGGAGGATAGAGCCGATGAATGCATGGCTGAGGAGCTGGTGTATGGGAGAAGGATTCACATTTTTGGATCATTGGAATCTCTTCTGGGATAGAAGGACGGTTTGCGCCTAAATTGGAAGGGGACTAATATACTGACAGGGAGATTTGCTAGAGTTGCTTGGGAGGATTTAAATTTAGTAAGATGGATGGGGGATAGTGCGGAAAGAGATCAATCTGAGACTGGTACAGTTGAGAAAAGAAGTGAGTCAAACCGTCAGGGCAGGCAGGAACAAAGCAGAGAACAAGATAGGACTGATAAATCAAACTGCATTTACCTAAATATAAGCGGTTCAACAGGAAAGGCAGATGGACTCAGGGCATGGTTAGGAACATGGGGCTGGGATACCTTAGCAAATACAGAAACATGGCTCAGGGATGGACAGGACTGGCAGCTTAATGTCCAGGATAAAAATGCTACAGGAAGGGTAGAAAGGGAGGGAAGAGAGGAGGGGAGTGGCATTTTTGATAAGGGATAGCATTACAGCTGTACTGAGGGAGGATATTCCTAGAAATACATCCAGAAAGGTTATTTGGGTGGAACTGAGAAATACGAAAGGGATGATCACCTTATTCGGATTGTACTATAGAATCCCTAATAGTCAGCAGGAGAATCCAAAGGGTTTTTACAAAAATATTTAGGACAAACGGAAACTACGGAGAGAATAAGATCCCTCAGAGATCAGCAAGGCGGCCTTTGTGTGGAGACGCAGGAGATGGGGGAGATACTAACGAGTATTTGGCATCAGTGTTTACTGTGGAAAAGGACATGGGCAATATAGAATGTAGGGAAATAGATGGTGACATCTTGAAAATTGTCCATATTACAGAGGAGGAAGTGCTGGATGTCTTGAAACACACAAAAGTGGATTAATCCACAGGACCTGATCAGGTGTACTCTAGAACTCTGTGTGAAGCGAAGGAAGTGATTGCTGGGCCCCTTGCTGAGATATTTGTATCATTGTTAGTCATAGTTGAGGTGCTGGAAGACTGGAGTTTGGCTAACATGGTGCCACTGTTTAATAAAGGTGGTAAGGACAAGCCAGGGAACTATAGACCGGTAAGCCTGACATCGGTGGTGGGCCAGTTGTTGGAGGGAATCCTGATGTACATGATTTACACATATTTGGAAAGACAAGGACTGATTATGGATAGTCAACATGGCTTTGTGCTTGGGAAATTATATCTCACGAACTTGATTGAGTTTTTTGAAAAAGTAACAAAGAGGATTGATGAGGGCAGAGTGGTGGACATGATCTATATGGACTTCAGTAAGACGTTCAACAAGGTTCTCCATGGTTAGCAAGTTTAGATCTCATGAAATACAGGGAGAACTAGCCATTTGGATATAGAACTGGCTTGAAGATAGAAGACAGGGTGTTGGTGGAGGGTTGTTTTTCAGACTGGAGGCCTGTGACTAGTGGAGTGCCACAAGGATCAGTGTTGGGTCCACTACTTTTTGTCATTTATATAAATGATTTGGATATGAACATAAGATTTATGGTTAGTAAGTTTGCAGATGACCCCAAAATTGGAAGTATAGTGGACAGCGAAGAAGGTTACCTCAGATCACAACAGGATCTTGGCTGAGGAGTGGCAGATGGAGTTTACTTTAGAGAAATGTGAGGTGCTGCATTTTGGGAAAACAAATCTTAGCAGGACTTATCCACTTAATGGTAAGGTCCTAGGGAGTGTTGCTGAACAAAGAGACCTTGGAGTGCAGGTTCACAGTTCCTTGAAAGTGGAGTCGCGGATAGATAGAATAGTGAAGAACGCATTTAATATGCTTTCCTTTATTGGACAGAGCATTGGGAATAGTAGTTGAGAGGTCATGTTGCAGCTGTGCAGGATGTTGGTTATGCGACTTTTGAAATATTGCATGCAGTTTGAGTCTCCTTCCTATCGGATGGATGTTGTGAAACTTGAAAGGGTTCAGAAAAAATTTACAAGGATGTTGCCAGGGTTAGAGGATTTGAGCAAGAAGGAGAGGTTGAATAGGCTGGGGCTGTTTTCCTGGAGCATCGAAGGCTGCGGGATGACCTTATAGAGGTTTATAAAATCATGAGGGGCATGGATAGGATAAATAGACAAAGTCTTTTCCCTAGGGTGTGGAATTAGAATGAGAGGGGAAAGATTTAAAAGGGTCCTAAGGGGCAACTTTTTCATGCAGAGGGTACTGCCTGTATGGACTGAGCTGCCAGAGGAAGTGGTGGAGGCTGGTAAAATTGCAATATTTAAAAGGCATCTGGATGGGTATATGAATAGGAAGGGTTTGGAGGGATATGGGCCGGATCCTGGCAGGTGGAACTACATTGGGTTGGGATATCTGGTCGGCATGGATGAGTTGGACCGAAGGGCTTGTTTCCATGCTGTACATCTCTATGACCTCTACCTAATAAAACTATTTCATGTCCCACAAGCGGATAATCAATATTATGCATCTCTTTTATTGAGGTTATGAGTTTAGTTATCATATGTTTCAGTGGATGGTGGTTTTCTGTCTCAGTAGCCATCTTTGTTGGCATCTCTGTTCAGCTGTGAGGGTCTTCACATTGACACTTTGGATTTATTGTTGGGATTGGGCAGCATTAGAAAGGCAGTAATTGTTGCAATTCTGTACTCTCAGGACGTAGAGAATCAGTTATGTCCTCTTCTGATATCTGCTACTCATTCCAGGTGATAGAATTTATAATTACGAGCAAGATTCTGTCTGAATTTTGTTTGTTTCCTGCTTGGATTGCTGAGGTCAATTGTGTTCAATCGAAAATCCTCATTCCAGCTGAGTTATGAGAATGTGCAAGTATCCAGAAGCAGGCAATCTCTTGTAATTTTCAAAAGTATCTGACTGACTTCATATTCAAACCTGTGTAAAATCTCTTGCAAATCTTTTCCATTGAAAGGTCTGAGTGTGTTGTAAATATGTATATTGTGTTTTCTTGTGATTGAAAATGATCACAACATATTTTCTGAATGAAACATTAGCTATGACATGCTTAGTCTTTACACCACAATATTATTTTGCATTTTTACAGTGGTTGGTGAAAAATTTGTGATGGATGAAAATGTGTGTTACTCTGTGATTCAGTGACTTGCACTGGTTTAAAATTTCCAATTTGTCCAATGGGGGGCTTGAGGCTTCTACAAGGATCGTGGTTTGCTCCTAATGACAGAAGACAGTGAAGTACATGTAGATTATTTCCCCCAGTAGAGACTTTGGCAAGCCAGTCAGCTGAAGACTTGGCTCCATTTCTAGGTGTCTGGAGGCTGAGAATGGAATCAAGGGCTTCAGGCCATCCACTTGAGCTAGAAGAAGGTACAAGCTCCACCCAATAGTTCCCTAAATTGAAAACCTATTCCTATGCACCATTATGGAAGTCTGCTTTGTGTAATATGCCTGCTAGTTGATTTAAGTAAATTCTGTATTGCTGAGCAGTAGATCAGGGATAGGGGAGATGATTATGTTGAATGGGACAATAAATAGTTCTTATTTTAATTAAACATCACACAACACCAGGTTATAGTCCAACAGGTTTATTTGGAAGCACTAACTTTCGGAGCACTGCTCCTCCATCAGGTAGCTGTGGAGCAGGATCATAAGACACAGAATTTATTGCAAATGATCACAGTGTCATGCTTACAACTGCCACGATATATTGAACAAACCTTGATTGCTGTTAAGTCTTTCATCTTTTAGAATGGGTTGCAGGTTTCAGTTTATTAATATGTAAATCCCAGAACTTTTTTCAAATCACATTCTAGAGAACTCACAGTTATCTCGCCTTTAAACAACCGCCAAACCTGAAACAGACCATTGTTCGCAGCAAACTGCCCAGCCTTCATGTCAACGTCGACCATAACACCACACAACCCTGTCATGGAAACCGGTGCGAGACGTGTCAGAGTGTCGACATAGATACCACCATTACACGTGGGGACACTACCCACCATGTACATGGCAGGTACTCATGTGACTTGGCCAATGTTGTCTATCTCATATGCTGCAGGCAAGGATGCCCCTAGGCATGGAACAATGGCGAGACCAAGCAGACACTGCAGCAACAGTTGAACGGACACTATGCAAATTGCCAGACAGTGATGTGCCATCCCAGTTGGGGAACACTTCAGCGGTCAGGGATATTCGGCCTCAGATCTTCAGGTGACCATCCTCCAATGCAAACTTTGGGATACGCAACAATGTAGAGTGCTGAGCAGAGGCTGATAGCCAAGTTTGGTACCCATGAGGATAGCCTCAACTTTGAGGTTCATGTCACACCACAGGTGACCCCACTAAACTATACACTCTTATATACTCACACACTCACATAGACCCTCTCTCATACACATGCTTTCTCTCAGACACACATACATACACCCCCTGAGAGGTGCACACACACTCTCACACTCACACACTCTCATGCACACACTCAGACCTCTCTCTCGCTGTCTCTCTCACATAGAACATAGAACATAGAAGAATACAGCGCAGTACAGGCCCTTCGGCCCTCGATGTTGCGCCGATCCAAGCCCACCTAACCTACACTAGCCCACTATCCTCCATATGCCTATCCAATGCCCGCTTAAATGCCCATAATGAGGGAGAGTCCACCACTGCTACTGGCAGGGCATTCCATGAACTCACGACTCACTGAGTAAAGAACCTACCCCTAACATCTCT
>NC_057712.1:64401902-64439142 GCF_004010195.1 Chiloscyllium plagiosum | reverse complement strand
TCTCAATCGCCCCCATTGAACCTTCACGCCTCATCTTTATATAGGCCGCCCTCTTCCATTTAACAAGGGATTCCAATTCCTTATTAAACCACGGCTCCCTCACACGACCCTTTCCTCCCTGCCTGACGGGTACATACTTATCAAGGACACTCAATAGTTGCTCCTTGAACCAGCTCCACATATCAGTTACGCCCTTGTCTTGAAGCTTACTTTTCCAAGCCACACATCCTAAGTCATGCCTCACAGCATCATAATTTCCCTGCCCCCATCTATAACTCTTGCCCTGTAGTGCACACTTATCCCTCTCCATCACTAGAGTAAAGGTCACCGAATTGTGGTCACTGTCCCCAAAGTGCTCACCTACCTCTAATTCTAACACCTGGCCTGGTTCATTACCCAGAACCAAATCCAGTATGGCCTCACCTCTTGTTGGCCTATCTACATATTGTGTCAGGAAACCCTCCTGCACACATTGGACATACAAACACATACTTAAGTATGCGGGGTGAATTTGTATTTGCAGATACATTCTATTTTGTTCAATAAGCACACAATCTGGGGGCTGTTAATGTGGGCAGTCAATCCATGTAACGTTTTATAAATTCCTACTTTGGAAATAGAACCAGTCTGACTCAAGATTGGGATACACACAGACTCTAACCTCACATCTTTAATGCATTGTCTGAGCTGTCACCTTTTTTTTATATAACCTTAAGTTATCTTGAGAATGTGATTTGGAAAATGTTCTGGGATTTACATATTAATGAATCGAAGCCTGCATCCCATTTTAAACGATGAAAGGCTTAACAGCAATCTATCATTTCAGTTGCAAAACACAGTGACCTTTTGCTGTAAATGCTGTGTCTTATCCTGCTCCACAGCTACCTGATGAAGGAGCTGCACTCGCAAAGCTAGTACTCCCAAGTAAACCTGTAGGACTTTAATCTGATGCTGTGTGATTTTTAACCCCAATCCAACACCAACACCTTCACATTATCATTTTAGACTAACTCCTGCGAGTTTATTCCTTAAGTTTGCCTCCTTCAATCTTGCAGCAATTTTGCAATAACTCCTGAATATTTATGTTTTTACATAAGCACTATGCCAACCAATATTTTGGCTTATTATGATGCTAACCGTCTACATTTCCAGTCAGAATTAGAAGGTCATACAATGTGCATTTTCGTTAATCATTGCAGGATTGATTGATATTTATAAGGTTGGCACCTTAGCCTTGGTTTGATCCCAGTTGTATTGGACTTTATTTGTTACTTCTATGTAAAATTTACCTTTTATGTCAGAAAACTTTGTTTTAACCAGCGTTCTCAATAAATCAACAAAATATATTTACCTGAAATACCTGAAGTTTACTGTGTTATCATGATATCCAAGTTGTCGGTTGAGAGTGCGAGTGGGAAGGCTCTCTGCTGCTAAGTTTTATTTAAGACAAAGTTGCATTATGATTTAAATAGTTTATTCTGCAAATTAAGTAGAACAGTGATATGTATACCCCTGCCTTACATTAGTTTTTGTTTTTACATAGGTACTAGTTAATAAAAGGTTTGAATCTTGTTTTGCTGTATTTAGAAGTGTCCTGGCCTGCGTACATAGCTTTAATAGAATTGAAGACTGACCTGTTGGCTGGTTCAATGATGTTTCCAGTTTGTATAAATATCAACTGTGTTGATTTATGATTTATGCGTTGATTTATGATTTATGTCCAAATACATATAATACTATTCCATTAATAATAATTCCATAATAATACTTAATATAAAATTTTAGGTCAATTCTAAAAGTAATATTTTGAATTTACAAAAATGTAGAAGAAGCAGGAATAGACTCTTAAAC
Organism: Chiloscyllium plagiosum; assembly: GCF_004010195.1. Lineage (NCBI taxonomy): Eukaryota > Metazoa > Chordata > Chondrichthyes > Orectolobiformes > Hemiscylliidae > Chiloscyllium > Chiloscyllium plagiosum. The sequence continues at coordinate 64,437,291 of NC_057712.1, read as the reverse complement.
TACTTTGCCATTCAGTATGATTATTGCTGATTTTTCACTCTTCACTCCATTTTCCTACTCTTTGAGAGACAAAAGGTTTGTCCATCTCAACCTTGAATATATTCAACAATGGAATATCCACAATCTTCTGGTGTAATGAATTCTTAGATTCTCAACCCTCTGAGTAGAGAAGTTTCTCATCTTAGATGAAGGAGTCAATCACTTGGGACTTCTTGCTCTAATAAGCCCCTTGAAAATCACCTATGTTTCAATGAAATCACCTCTCACTCTTCTAAACTGAAGAGTTTAGCTCCTAATTCTTCAGCTTCTCATCATGGGACAATCCTCATCTCACAAATCAATCTAGTGAACCTTCACTATTTAGTTTCCAATTGCTTACCAATCAGCACTCCCCTTTCATTGTAGTGTCAGTGGTGTTTTCCCTTCACTTTCATAGTTCTTGCAAATTGCTGTAAACTGTGCAAGACAATAATGGTACTTATAACTGGGTAGTGTGCTGGAAATCAAGCTCCTCTATTCCTGGAGTTGTCATAGAGGTAAGCTACTTGTAAAAAGAATTCCCCAATTTATCTGACATTCAGACCCAGGTTGACAAAGTAAGGACCAGATTTTTGCACTTGATAAGAATTGCTATTTATTACAAGTTCTAACTACAGTAATCATGAACTGTCAATAAATAACTCTATTAGTTAGAACTCTAACCTCATTATAAACTCCCCCTCTAACACAGACAAGAAGCACAACATGGATGTTATGAGTGAAGAGAATGACTGGAAAGGTAGTTAGGTGTACCAGTCCACAGGATTTGCTGAAATAATTCTTGTGCTGATCAGAATGCTGCTTGTTGATACTCCGTCTCCAGATACTTCCATCTATTTACAGGGATACAGTTATTGGTTCGCACATGTAAAGATCTTTGACTTCTCAATTAAAAGTCATAGCTTACAGCAACTGAAAATGGGAAATAAGCTGGCTATTTTGCTACAGTCCAAAACAGTCCCTCTTATCGAGTAGTCTGATTGGTTTCTGCTAAAACTTTCACAGCCCCCCAAAACTGTTCAACTAACATGGAAACAATCACATTGTTATTGGCAGGCAGGAGATCTTTGTCAATGGTAACTGGTCATTAATCTACAACAACTCAGTTACTAGTTGCCAATCAAAGCTCCATTCTTACACATCCCTGGGCTCCAACTTGTCTGTAACCAGTCTACCACCACTGCTTGAACAAGCAGCTGTATAAACAGTACTTGCAATGAGAGTCAGCTTCACTGTTTTTAAAGTGTGCTGTAATCCTTTTACAATCCTTGATTTTTAGAGGGCTTTATTTTCCATTTCGGTCCTCAATCAAAAATACAGAAATATAAAAAGATTTATTCTTCACCATTAGCTTCAGCAAGATGGTTTTTTTTTCAGTGGTTCTCAAGTTCTGTACAGCTAAATTAATAATAGATTTTAGTTTTGTCTGTTGCCAGGCCAACTGGCCTGTAGTTACTTGTTTTCATTCACTTTTCTTGAAAAGTGGAAATATATTTTCTAATGACCACTCTGCTGGATTGTTCTAGAATCTAGGAAACTTTGGAAAGTTCTAACCATTGTATTCACTGTCTCTGCAGATATTTCTTTCAGAACCCTATGGTGAAGGCCATTGGGTCCCTGAGAACCCTCTGGTGAAGGCCATTGGGTCCCTGAGAAACCTATGGTGAAGGCCATTGGGTCCCTGAGAATTTGTCAGATTTCATTCCCTTCAAGTTTTCTTTTTTTACCTTTTCTGAAAGTAAGTAATACTCATGTCACTGGTACTGAAATTACTTGAAGTTCCTCACTTTAGTCCTTGGATAACTATCTATTTCTGGTATATAATTTGTTCTTGCTACTCTAAAGTAAATACAAAGTATTTAATCCATGTCTATGCCATTTCCTCAATCCATGTAACATTTTTCTCCACCTCCTAAAGGGCAAAATTGAATTTTTATTCATTTTATATACTAGTAAAAGCTTGTAGTCTGTATTTTTATACTCTTGGCTAGTTTAGTCTTTTGTTTTCCCCTTTCTTATCAATCTTTTTGCTTGTCCTTGTCTCTAAAACTTTCTCAATTCTCAGGCTCACTTCTGTTCTTTGAACATTACATGTCTTTTTTACACCTAATACTATCATCTGAACCCTTGTGAGCGACAAGTCTGTAGTTCTGGCTTACTTATTGTTTTATAATAGAATGTATTTTTGAAAAGCTTTTCTTTAAGTGTTTCCCACTCTGTACTTATCACTATACCTTTTAGTCGAGATACCCAATTGGCCATGCCCTGCTTTTCCCATAGTACAATGTAATTAATTTTGCTTAAGTTCAAAATTGGTACTTTGGACTGGAGTACATCCCTTTCGAACTTAATATGAATCACTTGTATTATGATTTTTTTTTTGCAAAGTGTCATTTACAATGAGGTTACAAATTGCCTCGTCACATTAATGCAAGATCTAGAATAGTATTATTCATAGTTGTTCCACGATGCCCTAGGAAACGGTCACATAAGGATCCTGAAAAATAGGGTTCCTTGATTTGCCTAGTCCATATGAAGATTAAAGTCTGCCATGATTAATGAGTTGTCTTTTTAAAAAATTCTAATTATTTCTTTTCAGTACAGTCGGTTCCGCTATAACGTGTGTTTCTTCAACACAAATTAGCTTTAACATGATTGAAGAATTTAGACCATTATTTGCAGAATGCGAACTTTCCTTACCTATTAGCTATAATGCCATTCCGTATGCATTAGTTTAAGTGGTGTGGCTATTGCGCAATTTTCTTTATAACGTTTAACTTCAGAAGCAATCACCCCAACACCCACAAACGGAGCTGCATCAAGACATTATTTGAACAAACTACATCAGACTGCAGCACCCAAGAACTACAAACTGTAGAAGAAAAAATATCTATACAACGTTTTCAAGAAAAAACACGGGTACCCAATAAACACAATCCGCCAATTCCTCAAAAATAAACCCAAACAAGCAGACACAACGTAACCAAAAACTATTGCCACATTACCTTACATTAAAGACATATCAGAAATGACTTCCAGACTACTCAGATCCCTTAGCATCATGGTCGCCCATAAACCTACCAACACACTTAAACAGTGACTAATGATCCTAAAGGATCCATTAGATACTACCACAAAACTAACGTCATTTACAAAATACCATGCAAGAACTGTAAAACAGCACTACATCGGACAAACAAGCAGGAAACTTGCCATCAGGTTACTGCTACAACACTGGGTAAACCCTCCTGCTTAATGTAAAACCAACAACACAGAAAAGGTCTATCCCGAGCAGTAATCTATAAAAATTTGAGTGCTAAGAATTATTTAAAGTAAAAATGAACGACTTTATTTCTTAAAGTATAACAGAAAATGATTAACTAACAACTATTCTCAAGTCCTTACTCGAACCTATCCTTTACCTTCCCTTCTATAATACTAGTTCGATAAAACTCCCAATTAAATTTACAAAACAAAACTTCTTATCTCAAAACCAGGCAGCTTTTGGTTCCTCTATTTGGATCTTCCTGTGTTATCTTTTCTTCTTCTTAGGAATTTCTGCGTCACAGGTTACTGATCGATAAAGGTACTTTTAAGAGAGCTATTTTTCAGACAGTCTTTACATGCTGGTAGCGGGGCAGTTCTCCTCCAACTGTTCAATTGTTCCCCCCGTCTTATACCCCAGAACAATGGATTGTGTCATTGGCTTTTGAGATTGTCAATATACTCAATTCAAACTTGATTGGAATTTGGTATTTTTCGGGGAATAATTTAAACTGATTGGCCTAATTTGAGTCTGTTTTTTTTGTCATTGTCAGGCAACCAGCTACTCCAGTGGCTGGAATACAAGTTACATTGTGTCTTATTGAGAACACTTGGTGCTGTCACTGCTAGCTTTTAATTCTCTTAAAAGGTGAAGTTCACCCACATCTTCATAGCAATACATGAACACCAATTAGCCACTAAAAGATACAACCGACTATCACTAGTTTCTATACATACAGACAAAGAAGGACATCACTTTGACTGGGACAACACACACATCCTAGGACAGGCAAAACAAAGACATGCACAAGAACTCTTAGAGGCATGGCATTCTAACTAGAACTCCATCAATAAATACATCGATTTAGATCCTATCAACCTTCTCTTGAAAAAAAAAAGAACCGGAAATGACATCACCCATCTTAAGAAACCTAGAACTACAAATAGAGAGGCGGGACATACCACCAGTGCTTCACCGGAGACTGTCACTGATGATGTTACCTAGTCATGGTGACAAAACGTCTGAAAACAAACCTTCAAACTCAGCGAGCTAAATTACATACTTATTATCAACCTGAGCTACAAATCTTCTCAAACATTGCCAATAAAGTGTACTCAATAGCTTTGAGGTCTGCACTGAAACTTCATCTAATTTTGTACCTTACATGGTTCTCACTCACATCTTTACCAGTTTTTAGCTCTTCTCTGCTCCTTACATTACTGGTGAATGCACCCATGGTAATGAATATGATTTTCTCAATTATATTTCTCATTGTAGATTAAGGGAGGCACATGTCCTGGAAGCATGCAACATTCATTAGGTGGTTTTACAGAATTTGAGGCTATTTATTTGGAATTCCACTTCAGGTCTTTAGCTGCAAATTTGTTAGCTTGAAAAGACTGAATAAAATATAAAGTTCAGACTAACAAAATGAAGAATTCTCAGACGGCTTGGTTATGGGATATTCAGGGGCATTGACTTCATTGCAAGACAGAGGTAATACACTTATTTGTCTTATTTTCAGAATAAGCCCTTCAGCCCAACATGTCAAAGCTGACCAACAAATACCAAACTATACTAATCCCATTTACCTGCACTTTGTCGTGGTTTACAATGCCCTAGCTGTTACTTGATAGTTTTTCTGTGTCATATTTTTCTGACAGGAAGGAAGACAGGAAAATTTACGGTTTCCAAAATCTGTACCATATTTTTTTATTTATGCATGACTTTTGTGGATCCTGAGAGGAGCTAAGGATGCCTAACCTCTCTACTTGTAGATTTCACAGGAGAAGAATACTTCTTGAATGTGGAGTTTTAGGAATTCAGCCAAGATCTTACTGAATGGCAGAGCAAGCTTGATGGCCTATTCCTGCTCCTTGATTTTTATGTTCTTTTTTCAGTTCTAAATTTCCCTTATGAATTTAAGTATTTTTGCTCTGGTGTTACTTATGTAATTTAATTGAAAGCAATCTTGATAGATCTTTCTGTATACTGTTTCCTATATTATATACCTGTGTGGGGATTGATTAGCTCATTTGACCGGAAGGCTGGTTTGTGATGCAGCAATGTGGTTTCAATTCTCGCACTGGCTTACCACAAAGGACTGTCCTCAGTCTTTCCCCTCGCCTAGGGTATGGTGACCCTTTGTCTCTAACTAATGAGGAAGCAGCCCTATAGTCCAGTAGGACTTGGGTGACCTTACCTTTTTTTTCACACATCTGTCAGACCACCTGTAGACATTCCTTTCAAGGCTGAAAATCTGAAGTTATTCCAACCTTTCACTATAACATCAGAGTTTTGACAGAATAGATTAAACTTGTGCCTCGTTCTGAACTGTTTATGACTTTTAGAATTTTTCCTTGTTGTCTCTATAATTAGAATTGATTAAATTAGAATTCAACACAGTACTGCACATGCAACATGCCCAGAGTTCATACAGCTTGCTTACCACCTCCTTTAAATTATATTCTAGTATTTTGGCTCTATAGTTCAAAACTCCATTGGCTTTGTCTCTATATTGGCTGGTTGTGTAGAAAGGTAAAAACAATGACTACAGATGCTGGAAACCAGATTCTGGATTAGTGGTGCTGGAAGAGCACAGCAGTTCAGGCAGCATCTGAGGAGCAGTAGCTGCTTGTGTAGAAAGGATGTCTCCCCCTTTGGGTGAATGTAGATCTGGGTGTACCATTCAAATATGAGCTGTCTCCTGTTGAAGATGCAGTTTCCTCTTGATTTTTTGGTAAAATTCAGTAATCTATGGAATTTTCCTCCAGACAGAGCAGTGGAGGTGGAGTCATTGAATATATTCAAAGCTTGGTTAGATAGATTTTTGACCTACAAGGGTGTATAAGGTCAAGTAGAAAAGTGAAATTAAGACCACAATCAAATTAGTCACAATCTTGATGATTGAGGAAGTATGTTCATGGGGCCTTTGGTCTTTATGTTCAAATGTCACTTTATCACCAACATGCGTAAATGACTGCTGAAGTGTACTTTCTACTCTTCTGTGCCAAATTTAATATTCCATTGTTCTACCCACTTGAATATTCATAGTCATAGAGATTGACAGCAAGGAAAAAGGTCCTTTGGCCAATTGTGTCTGCACCAGTCAAAAACAACCACCTATCTACTTTAATCCCATTTTCCAGCACTTGACCCATAGTCTTATGCAGCACAAATGCACATCTAACTATTTCTTAAATGTTATGAGGGTTTCTCCCGCTACCGACCTTGCAAGCGGTGAGGTCTAGATATCCACCACTATCTCCATGAAGAATGGTTTTCTGCACATCGCCTCTAAACCTTCTGCCTCTTACCTTAAATCTGTGCTCCTCGATATTTGATCTGACTTCCTGTGTGAGAGGCAGATATGTTATGTGTTAAGAACATTGTTGATTCCTTTGGTTAATATTTGTTGTTGCTTCATATCTGTTCTAATTAAAAAGTTCTCCTTATCAAAAATTACACATATAGTGTGAGGCATATATTGTGCTGGAGTCAATGCTGGAGTCATTTAACTTCACTGGTCATCAGACATTTTCTTTCAGTTTGACAGTTTTATTTCAGTAATTGTACATGCACATGTAAAACAAAAAAAAAGAAAACATAGTAAGATATTGGTTAAACAAGTTTTACACCAGAATCAAATTCCATTCCTAAGAATTACAGACCAAGAGATTTATGGATGTATAAGATCTCTGGAGGATGTGATAATAATATTGTACCATGATATTATTTGTGGAAGAATGTGCAGCACAATGGATGTGTGTGTTCTGTATCATTGAAATTTATTTCACTTATTGATCTATGTCACAGAATTGATATAGCCTGTATAATTATGAAATTCCACCTTTTGAATCGCAGTAATTAGTATACAGAGTGCAGATCCAGTTGTGGTCATTAACCTTCCGAAGTTTCTTGTATAGTGTATTGAAGTAGCCAACACTTCAAGTGTGAATTGAAGCTGCTATGCTTTTTCTGGAGGTCAGGGGCAAGTGGTGACAAAAGAGAAGGAAACAGCTAACACAATTTATATTAACTTTTAAAATAGAACATGAAATGAGGATTTTAATACCAAATTGAAACACATATGGAAGATGGACGTGTGTGTGTGTGTGTGAGAGAGAGAGAGAGATGACTGGAATTTGGAAAAAAGAAAACATTCTCCAAGCTTCATTTGAAATAGGAAATTTGTGTTGCATAAGCAGTGAGCTTGTATTGTGTTATGTAACTAACATGCTTTTTTGTCCATGAGAGATTACAGTCTTAACAGGGAGTTTTTAATTGACAAAATTATGGACATATGGCTGCTGGGCTTCATTCACATAAAAGTTTTTTTTCCACAGGAATATTTTAATATCATGAATAGCAAATGTAAGTAGTAAGGCAAAAACATCACAAGCACAAATACAACTATTCATTATGCAGAATCAGTTATGATTATGATTATCTGTTGGGTTTGACTTTGAGTTTAATTGTGTGAGATGAGTAGAGGATTTTAGTGTTAGCTGTAACTCTTTATTTTAATTATCTAAGTGTGAAAAACTAACAGTCATTTTAAATGTTTATTGCCCCACAATTGGTATGCAGCACAAAATTATAATGCAGGTGACATCCATGGGTTCATATCCAGTTGAACAAATCGCATATTCATTCCCTGTAAATATTTTTCTCTGATGAAACACATTAAGAAGAGATGGTTTTTAGTTGACCATTATTTGCTCTGTGATTTCCTTCATTGTCCAGATGGTACTTCCAGTGAATTTATTGTTGAGCTGAGTGGTTTATCTTTGTTTGCTAGCTTTATTGTATCTGGAGAAATAATACTTTTTGTGTTGTTGGTCAAACTTCAATGGTACTGGAGTTAGGAATTGAACATTGTGCTCCAGTTCAGCAGTTATTTTTGACTTGAGGGAGAAATGCAATGAATGTTATGCTTATGCTATTTTAGAAAGATAGGTTCAGTATCATTTGAGATAATGATTTGTATTGTGTCCAATAATTTGTATTTGCATCCAAGGAGAGAGCCTGAATGAAAATATTCTGTAAAAACAATTCAAACTGGGGAACTATTTTATTTTGCTGCTGATTATGTTATTTTGAAGAAGTTTGTTCTGTTGCTTACAGCCTAAATCATGATCTCAGAATGTTTTTCTCTTCAGCTTTCTTAATTCTAGGATATCATGCGAGGGCTTGTGTCATTTACAGCAAGCTAAATACATCAACAAGAATGACCTCTGACTTCACAGATATTGCATATGTAAATAAATGTATACTCAATTCATATGAGTGAGGGCTATGGAAATTATTTTTGGAGATGGGAGAATAAAATGTAGAAGTGTAATACATTTTGAGGGAACACCTGCATCCTTTTTCTGTTGGAAAAATAATCCATTCTGCACCCATCTCAATGATCCTCGAGCAATTGTTAAAAAAATTTTAACATCAGATGGATTAATTGAGCCAACAGCGAGTAAAATTCCCCATATTGTTTCCCAACACATTTGTGTCTTAGTTCCCAGCCCAGGAGGGCTCTAATGTGGCATTTCTCTTTTCCTTTTCATTTCCTCCATTAGCTGGTCTTTGCTTAAGTATTCCTGTCAAGTATGTGCCAAATTATGGGCTATTGTGCAATGTCCCTTAAGTGTTAATTTTCAGCTGTATAAGGTCATAGCTGTATCCGAGTTTATAAAGTCTTTCTTTCTGTGATAAATGATGCATATACCCAGGTTTGATTCCCTCTTCGATAAGCCTACACCTTCCTTCTGTGTTTCTCCTTGCATCCTCTGGAGGGTCCATCGAGGCAAACAGCACAATTACATTTTGAATAGTAACCACAAATGCACGTCCTGTTCTTCCTGCCCACTGTGTCCATTAGGGCTAATCTTGTTAACCTCCTCCTTGTTCAACACCCCCTTCCATTGCTGTCTGTGTAGATTGCCAAAGGATCAACTATCAGTGCCCCATTCCACTCCTTCCTTCAGAAAGTTGATTCATTTGTGAACATGCTCCTTGCCCTTCATGAGCTTGCTGTGGATGGTAATTTCATCAATATAATCTTATTGGAAATCTGATTTGGGAGTTGATGATATATTCTCCACAAAAGAAGCCTTGTTCCTGCTACTCTTTCCACTGTTCCTGCATGTTGGAGATGGGGCTTGATCATCAAATTACACCACACTTTGGATGTAAGTTTGCTTGCTGTGCTGGAAGGTTCGTTTTCAGACATTTCATCACCATACTAGGTAACATCATCAGTGAGCCTCCGGATGAAGCACTGGTGGCATGGCCCGCTTTCTACTTATGTGTTTAGGTTTCCTTAAATGTCCACACTTTGGTCTGGACTCTTGCACGTCATACATTATTGCCTCCTTTGAATATCATACCTTATTGCACCTTGTGCCTTTCCTTTGAAGACACCATTCTCTCCTCCCACAAGATTTCTACAACAAATTCTTCAATCCTCTAATTCTAGTTTTTATTGAATAATGTTCAGCTGCCAAGTCCTTAACCTCTGGAATTCCCTCCCGAAATAGTTCCACCTCTTCACTAATTTTTTCACTTTGAAGACACCATCTCTTAAAATCTAAATCTTCATTCCCAACTTCAAAGTCTATTCTAATATTGTAGCATATAGTTAGTGTCAGTTTCCCATTGTCAAGCACCTTATAATGCTTAATTATGTTAAAGGCGCTATACAAATTATTTTGTTGTGGCCTTAGAGACATAAAGTCAATGCATTTACCTCTAGGATAACCAATACTGTGTATTCCTCTGTGTAGTGTTGTTGATCGTTCATATTTTCAATTGAAAGAATTAAGTAGATGTTTTCTGCTGCTTAGTGATGGTGGTGGTGGCGGTGGTGGGGATAGCAGTGGGAAAGTAGGGAGGGGGAAAGGGTGGGGTACGAAAGAAAGTGCAGTATGTTTTCCATAAGATCTTTGGTTCCAATTAAAAACAAATTCTTTCCACAAAAAACTCAAATCTTTTGTGGGTTAATGCATTTATTTATTTTGAAAAAATGATTAATTGCAGAGTTTACAATGTTTTTAGTGCCTGAAGTAGGACGAGACAAATGCTGATCACTTTCTTGTCAGAGCATCTCTGCAGATAGGAAATCAGATTTGTATTGAATATCTCTTGGAAAACTGTTATGATAATTAAAAATGTATGGACCTACAGAATGTAATGCATATTCTACTTAATTTAATGCATGGTTATTTAGCCAAGTAACTGATACAACTCTTCCTGAAACTATTGATTATTTTTGTGCTGTGACAGACAAAAGACAGGTTAGGAGACATATTAGATGTACGTTTTATCCAGAAATAACTAAATCTCAATCTGTTTATTCCACAGAGACTGTGAAGACAAGGTTCCAAGCAAATGGCATTTTAACTGGAGACAGCAAAGCTTTTAAACCACACCTGACCTTTATGAAATTATCAAGGGCACCAAAACTACGTCACCAGGTCAGATCACATTTCCAATCAATCACAAGTAGGTATATAAGTAGAACCAATACAAAAATCTGGAGTTACCTGTCTCTTAATGCTGCTGCTGTACAGAACATTTAATGAATGCTACCCTTAATAGATGTGTGTTGGTTCATAATCTTTCCTTACATGAGGTATGTCCTTTTATTTCTGTATCTTACAAAAATGAAAAAGGAGTTGAGATGGATGAAAGACTGACATTGCTGAAGGTGTGGACTTGTTTTGCTAGAATATTCATCTTTAGAGAATGCTAAATCAATTGACATCACATGAACAGTTTATTTTTGTTTTCATTACAGTAAGGGATCTCAGCAATGTAGATTTTGTAAAGAAAAATATTTTTTAACATAAATATTGGGTATTTTTAAGCCAGTATAGTAACTTAATTTGAGGTTCAGGGAAGTATTTGTTCTTGAAACTACATATCTATTACTCAAGCGAGCATTTATCTGACAAATCTGAATGCCTGGTAATTTGTGCTAATGCATTTGGAACTGAGTTTCTGTCTTCTATACTTGTTTTACACTGAACCCTTATAGCATACAAATAGAAGAGCTTTTCAATTCAATCAACAGGACAGAAGCAAATTCAGCCTCTAACCCACTGCACTATCCAATTCCTAAATTTGTGATCTTTCTTTTGCATTCTGTTAGAGTTCAGTCAATGGTCTTAAACAAAACAAGCTTTTCTAACACATTGAACTACAAACCTTGAAAACCCTCTTTATGCAAGGAATAATAGAACTAGCTAAACCAGGAGAAGTGAGTTATTCTGATGCTCACATTGTGAGAAACTGTGCTAATCGAGCTCTACACTTGTTCTGTGAAAAGCATGACTGTAGGCATGAAGTGTGATATGTATTGGATTTGGTGGTACTACTCTTTTTCAATGATAGTGATGACATAATTGCATTTAAAATATAAGCAAATGTGATCAATGCACAATTATAGTGTAGCTGGCTTTAAAAATACTTCTAGTTTACATTTGATATGTCATACATTCAGTCCCTTTTGAAAAACATAGCTTGGTACTGTATAGCAGAGGTAGAACATACAATACTTTGTTCCAACAATGAGATCTTATAAGCCAAAGAATAGTTTTATGAAAAATATTTTATTACAGGTACTTCCACCTTCCTAACACCTTTACCCCTCTGTAAGCTCATTTGCTGCTGAAACCTCCTGTACACTTTACTATTCCAACACACTCCTACCTGGTCTCCCATACTCTGCCCTCCATAAACTTGATGTTATCCACATCTCCCCACTGCCAGTGTCTTAATGCGCAGCAAGTCCCCTACCCTGTCACCCTGTATTTACTGACCTAAGTTGGATCACTGTGTTAAGCAATGTCTTGATTTTAAAATTTCCTTGTTTTCAAATCCTGCATGACCTCACCTCTCTCTATGTCCAAAATCTCTTCCATCCCCAAAACCCTCAGGTCTCTGTGTTCCTGCTCTTCAGGTATTTTTACATCCTGGATTTTAATTGCTGTAATGCCAAAGACTATGTCTCCAGTAGCCGAGGTTATAAGTTTAGGAATACTGTCCATGCATTTCTTCTCCATCTCTCTACTTCTCTTTGATCAAGTTTTTGGTCATCCAATCTGATATCATCATCTATAGCTTAATTCCTCACTTTTATTCATTCTATAATGCTCCCGCAAGGCTTGTTTGGATGTTCTATTACATTTGAGGAGTTTTATAAATGTCATTTGTTGTTCTGATTCCCTCACCTGGCCTTTCAAATTCTCATTTTCTGCTGCTGTCCAAGTATAGAAAATATTTTACAATGATAGCTTCACAGCAAACTCATTCAGCCTCTTCACTTAGCATGCTTTCTCTCCTGAGTTCAATGCTTCTTCTCCCTTTTAGTATCACCCTTTATTGAGTTAATTTGATTTATTGTGGTCACAAGTACCTAAGAACAGTGATGAGTTTTGTTTTGTGAGCAGTACAGGCAGATCATGCAAACAAGGACATACAGATCAAGGGATGCTTAGACAGAGCGAGGCATCCAAGGTTACGGCTGCAGAGGAGATGCACAAAGCAAGATCAACATTATTTGAAGTTAGAGAGGTCCATTCAGCAGTCTAAAAACATCAGGAAAGAAGCTGTTCTTAAAACTGTTGGTGCATGTGTTTAAGCTTTTGTATCTTCTGCCTAATGTAACAGGTTAGAAGAGAGCATTACTGGGTTGGGAAGAATGACACTGGCAGCCTTTATGCAGCAATGAGAAGTCTAAATGGAGTCCAAGGGTAGGAGATTGGCTACCGTGATGGTCTGGGCTGTGCATACAACTTTCTGTAGTTTCTTACAGTCCTGGGCGGAGCAGTTGCCTTACCAGGCCATTATGCACTTGGATAGAATGCTTTCTGTGGTACATCAGCAAAGGTTGGTGCGGTTCCTTATGGACATGCCGAATTTCCTAAGCCCTCGAGGAAGAAGAGGCATTGTTGTGCCTTCTTAACCGTTGCATCTACATGAGAGATCCAGGACAGATTGTTGTTTATTGTCGCTCCTAAGACCTCATCTACACTCTGCACCCCAGTTCCCTTGATGTAGATAGGGGTGTGACCTCCTCCTTTCTTCCTGAAGTCAATGATCAGTTCTTTTGTTTTTCTGACATTGAGAGAGCACTCTTTCTCCTTCCTGTATTCTGACTCGTTGTTTGACATCTAGCCTACCATGGTGGTGTCATCAGCAAATTTGTATTTAGTGCTTGTATGGAATTTGGGTATATGGGGAGTACAGAAGGGGGCTCAGAATGCATCCTGCAGGGCATCAGTGTTGAGGATTATCGTGGAGGAGGTGCAGTTATCTATCTTCACTGATTGTAGTCTGTGGGTCAAGAAGCTGAGGATTCAGTCACAGAGGGCAGAGCAGAGACCTGGATCTTGGAGCTTTGAGATTAGTCTGGTAGGGATTATGGTGTTGGAGGCCAAGCTGTAGTCGATAAGTAGGAGCCTGACGCAGGTGGCCTTGTTATGTAGATGTTCCAGGGTTGAGTGTAGGGCTAACAAAATGGCAGCTGCTGTTGACCTGTTACATTGGTAGACAAATTTCATGGGATTGAGGCAGGCTGGAAGACTAGAGTTGATGTGAGCCATGGCCAGCCTTTCAAAGCACCTCATGATTATGGAGGTCAGAGCCACTGGCAGTACTTGTTGAGGCACGATGCATATGTTTTCTTTGGTACTGGGATGATGGTGGTCTTTTTGAAGCAGATGGGGACTTCAGATTGCAGCAAGGAAAGGTTAAAGATGTCAGCGAATGCCTCTGGCAGCTGGTCCATACAGAAAGTAAATGCAAAGCTGGGGAGTTTGTCTGGGCCAATCGCTTTCTTTGGGTTTACTGTCAGGAAGACCAATCCGTCATCTGCAGTGGTGAAGGAAGCTCCCTTAACTCCACAAGGACAGCCTTGAATGTTTATGACCAACATCTTCAGTTAATCACTATCACATCTGGCTGGACCACTTAAAGCACAATCAGGATCTATTGACATCTTCAAATATTGCTGATTATTCAGAAGCATAAACATAATAACTAGGAACAGGAGGAGGCAATTCTGCCTCTCGAGCCTGCTCTGCTGTTCAATTCAATCATGGCTGATCTCACCTTTGCTTCAACTCCACATTCCTGCCACTCTCCATTACCCTTCAGACTATTGCTAAGTAAAAATCTGTCTATCTTTTCCTTAAATTACTTCACTTTCCAGAATCCACACATTCATAACCCTTTGAGAGAAATAATTCCTCATTATCTCTGTTTTAAATCTGCTACTCCAATTCTAAAATATGTTGTTATAAATTGTCCAAAAGAGGAAACATCTGCTGTATGTCTACTTTGTCAATTACCTTTTAATATCTTTTCTTTTCAAATATAAACCCTTTTGTTTTACTGCACTGCAAACTGTCCGCCTTGAACTCGTCTCCCCCTCTCCTCCAACGGGTCTAAGGAACTTATGAACGTCTTTGTCATATTGATGTAAGATCATCCGATTAACTGCTATTACCATTTCCCTCCCTTCCCAGAGCCCACCAGGCCAAAATTCTCTTGGTTTACCCTGCAACAATTTGTGATTGCATTTCCTTCTCTCGTTTTTCTCCTATCTCCCCATATGCATTGTCTGATCTAATCTGATCCACGTGACATACTTCCTACTTATTCAATTCTATTCCCATCATACTGCTGACCAGATAACTTCCCTTTCTGGCTCCAAAGTGAACAAGTATTGATCGTACTTCTCTCTCCAAATCATGTTCCCTTCTCATCTGAATCTGACATCATCACAGTTCTCTCGACCCCAGCAACCTTGCAAACATCTCCAATCTGTCTTTCCTCTCCAAAGATCTTGGATGCATTGTATCATAAATCCATGCTCATCTGAAGTCACTTGTTAACCTCTCGAGTCAGTTTTCTGCCCTGCCATACTACCAGAATGGCTTGTATCAATGTCACAAGTGACATCCTTTGTCGTTGTGGCAAAGGCAAACATCTGTCTGCATTCTTCTTGACCATTGTTGTTTTTTACTATACAGTTAGTTCTCCTATGGTTCCGTTTTTGCGCTTAAGAAATAGTGCTTAAAGTGTTGGTGATAGAATCACTTTACAGCCAGCACATATTCAAAAAGTTTGTGCTTTAGAAACAGTGTTCCTAATGTGTCAGTCACGTTACATGAATTAGCATTAATGAAATGCATGTTATAGCAGAATGAACTGTATTTGACATTACCCTCCTACAATGTCTCTCTGAATTTGTCCAGCTTGGTCTGGTCCAGATGGGATTGCTTTCAACTAATTTGATTTCTGTCTCTCCTGTCATAGACTAAGAATCACCTTTAATGGCTTTCTTTCCTGGTCCCTTACTTGAAGAGCATCTTCCAAACCATGATCTCTAGCACCTAGAAAGACAAGAGCAGTATGGGGATATCATCAACTCCCTGATTCCTTAAAGTTACATCCAATCCTAACTTAAAGATATTTTCTTTCATCATTACTTGGTTAGATATCTAAAACTCCTTCTTTATATCTGTGTGGGGATGGTGACAGGGATGGGGTAGACTATATTTCTCCACCAGACACTGCAGCAGTTCAAGAAGGTGGCCCAACACTACGTTTACATGGGCTCCTAAGGATAGGCAATTAATGTTGGTCTTGCCAGCAAGACCCATATCTGAAAATCATTTTAATGTAAGTAATCATTTTGGACTTGGAATTGTAATATTAGTCAACTTTCTGGGAAACAAATCATTGTGCTTGAGCAACAGAGCTGGTTTATAATTGGATTCTTGATCTTTGGGTAAATGCGACAAGCTTTTTGGAGGACTTTCACTGTGAGCCTGAGAGATTTCTTGCTGTATCTTGCCAAACTCAGCTCATTAACTACGTTCACCACCCTTATGGTGTCCCTTTCATCTCATCCTAGCCCCTTCTTACCTTTTGCTGTTTCCAGAACAACTCACCAATCACCAAATATAAGTCATTGAGTCATAAAGTTTTTTTTAACAGCGTGGAAAGAGGCCCTTTTGGCCCAATGTGTCTGCACTCATTATTAAGCATCTATTCTAATCCCATTTTCCAGCATATGGCTCAAATCTTTGCATGCTATGGCATTTCAAGTGCTTGTCTAAATACTACTTAAATGTCTTTCAGCACTTTAAAAGCTTTTTTTTTAGTGATTTCTTAATTTTTATCCTTGGAATTGATCCAACTATTGCTATTAGCAATACAAGAAGCAAATTTTGTGAAAGCTTTACTTAGTCTGGAAATATAGTCAGGTGTACAAACATTCCACATGGTTTTGTACTCAAAAGTAGGGTTGTTCTGGTAATTTGTATAGATGAAGGATTGAATAAGAACTATGTAGACTATATTTCCAGGTTATATGAAAGAGAAATTAAGGAATTCTTTGAGGTTGCAAAGATCAAGCTGACACATCAATGGAAGGAAAACGTTTGGTAAGTCTATACTTACATTAGCTGGGGTCCATCCTGCTCATTTAGATCCTTTGTAAGCCTTACCTCATTCCTGATCATTATTAACGTAAATATATTTGTGGAAAGGCTAATGTGTCCTTGCGGACTCTGGTATCCTGGTAAAATTGGTGTTTTCTTCTAGAATTTACATAGTGTGATTTCATTATTTTCTCATATTAGGGATAGCTTGCTTCAGTTTTTGATTAGCATTACAGATTCATGTTAGATTAGTTGCAAAATGACTTCTTGATCCAACGTCAATATAGCAATAGTTGCTTTTCAAATTCAGCTATACGGTCAAATTAAATTTGCCAAATGGAGTATAATCCGAATCTTAATTTGAGACTTTTTAGAAGATTATTAGAAAATGTATTATCAGACTGAAATTTGAAGTGTTTTGTATAACTTAATGTTAGATGCAACTTACAATTTGCTTTCATAATTTGCTTATTTCCTAATACCTTTTAATTGCTATCCTGGCATATTTTCCATGCAACATCAATTTTAATCCTTCTGAACTTTCATGATGATTGAGTTAATGCATCTTTGAATCTGAATTTTCTTTTTCATCATTTCCAGTTTTTGAAACTCCGTTGAGGAAGTCACTTAGTTCAATTTGGAGCAATTACACGTTCTGTATTCTATGCAGATTATGTTTCTGCATCTAATTGTATTATAATTTTGCCACTGCTTAAAAGATTACTGTTGTTTCGTTAATAGAATTACATTTTTGCCCTTTAACTGAATTCAATGTCATGAGCACTATCCTTGGTCATGATTTACATAATTTTGTGTCAACTTCTGCATCAGATTTTTCAAGTTTCCACATCATTTAGCTGAATTCAATATTCTCAAATTCGGCCATATTAAATTTGATGGCAACCTTTGACATGATATATAAATAAATGCTACATACTTTTTTTACATAATAGAGCAGGTTTCTGGAAGAACAAGACAGATTGCAGTAATTTATAAGTCCTTTGGAACTGACTGGTTTTCTAGTTTTATTTGAGTGAAATTGATACTAATGTAATTATAACTGAGGTTCAAGGGTATTTAGGTTATTTGGAATTTCAGTGGAACGACTCCAAGTTAACTGGCTGTTAATTAGAAGTTATAGTTTATATATTTCAAGTCCTTACAGGAAAATTTGTTTAACACTGTGTTCAGAAAAGATTTACAAGCATATTGCCAGGGTTGGAGGGTTTGAGCTGTAGGTAGAGGCTGAGTAGTCTGGGACTGTTTTTTCTGGAGCGTCAGAGGCTGAGGGGTGACCTTATAGAGGTTTATAAAATGAGGGGCATGGATAGGATAAATGGGCAAGGTCTTTTCCCCAGGGTGGGGAAGTCCAAAACTAGATGGCATAGGTTTAAGGTGAGAGCGGAAAGGTGTAAAAGGGACCTGAGGGGCAAACTTTTCACACACAGGGTGGTGTGTGTGAATGGAATGAGCTGCCAGAGGAAGTAGAGGGGGCTGGTACAATTACAACATTTAAAAGACATCTGGATGGGTATATGAATAGGAAGGGTTTAGAGGGATATGGGTCAATTCCGAGCAAATGGGACTAGATTAATTTAGGGTATCTGGTCAGCATGAACGGGTTAGACCGAAGGATCTGTTTCTGTGCAGTACATCTCTGTGACTCTGCGCAGTTCTTTCAGTTTTCACCAAGATATTGCCTGAGATGATGAAATCGAACTATATGGGGAGGCTAGAAAGGCTTTGATTGTTTTCTTTTCAGCAGAGAAGGCTGAAGGGATCATGATTGAGGTGTATAAGATTGAGGAGTATGGACGGTGAATAGAGAGCATTTGTTCACTTTGGTTGAGGAGGGGTCAGTCATGAGGGAGCAAAATTTTAGAGTGTGGGAGTTTCAGAGGGGAATTGAGGAAAGAAAATCCACTCAGAGGGTGCTGGGAATCTGGAGTGCACTGCCTGGAAAGATAGTGGACGCCAGAAACTGTGCAACCTTTTAAAAAATATTTGGATGAGCACTTGAAATATTATAACACTCAAGGATATGGGGTAAGTGGAGGAAATTGGGATTAGTGCCCCTTTACGGTAGATATTGTTTGTACAGACTCAATCAGCCATAGGGCTTTCTCTGCGCTGAATTTATGACTTTGAAAACACTGAGATGATGAATTCCTTGAAATTGAAGCTGAAAGCACTAGTTTCGATTTGTATACATTATAAAAACATAAGGATTAGGACCAGGAGTAGATTATTCAGCACTTGGAACCTGCTCCACTATTTGATACGATCATGGCTAATCTTATCTCTGCCTTAATTCCACTTGCCAACCCACTCCCATAACCCTTCAATCCATTACTAATTTAAAAATCCGACAATCTTCTTAAATCTACTCAATGTCCCAACATTCATTACACTCTGGACTGTGAATTCTAGAGATTTACGACCCTTTGACAGAAATAATGTTTCCTCATCTCTATTTTAAATCTGCTATTCCTTATCCTAGTACTCAGACCTCTTGTTCTAGATTTCCCCAGATGATGAAACATCCTTTCTACATCTACTTCGTCAACCCTTTTTTGCATCCTGTGTAGCTCAGTTAGATCGTTCCTCATTTTTCTAAACTCCAGAGAATATATGCATAAACTGTTCAATCTCTTCATAAGACAAACTCCTCAGCTCTGGAATCAGTATAGCTCTGGAACCTCCTAAGCTACCTCGACACAACTATACCCCTCCTCAAGTAATGAGATTGCATGGGAGACTGTCATGTGCAGTACAGCAGTAACACTGAATGAGGATGCTTAAATATATACCTGCAACTACAAGTTGTAGTCTGAGCAGTTCAATAAACCTGCAAAATATTTTCAGGTAAACTGAAAAACACTACTTAACTGGGGTTCATTGTCAGTAGTGTAAGAAATGTAACAATCATCACTTCAATCAAGATCTGAGATGCAATAACTAGGGTAGCCTTCTCAAAATGCTCCAGCTTTGTACTTAAGTGGTGGAAGTGCATTCGTTGTGACCTCACCAGTCTGTGAAAGTCATAACTTTTAAGTATTCTTGTCTGTCAGTTATTTAAGTAAGACTACTAACTTATGCATGTTGTCTTTTGTATGTGTACAAAAACAGGTAAACTGAGTGCAGAATGTTTGTAAGATGAGACTGGATAATTGATAATGGAGAATAGGAAAATGGCAGGTAAATTAAATCAATATTTTTGCATGAGTCTTCATGATGATTGGCATTATAAATATCCCAAAGGCATTAAATAAGCAAAGTATTAATAGGAGGAAAGATTTTGTAATAGTCTCTATTGGGATGGACAAAGTATTTGACGAACTAATTTGACTGTAGGTAAACTTGCATCCAACAGTTTTAAAGGAAGTGGCTGCAGAGATAGTGGAGGCATTGGTCAAAATATTAGCATTCCAGGAGGGTACAAGTAGATTGGAAAGCCTCTAATGTGATGGACCTGTTCCAGGCAGGAGGAAAAGGCAAAGCAGGAAGTTATAGGTCAGCTATGTAACATCTGTAATTGGAAAAATGGTAGAATGTGAAATTTGTGAAAGGAAAATCATGGAGCATGCCGATCAAGGTTCCCAAACTAAGCTAGTCACACTTGCCTGCTTTAGGCTATCTAAACCTTTGTTATTCATGTACCTGTCCAAATGTCTTTTAAACATTGAAATTGTACCCACATCTACCACTTCCTCTGGCAGTTCCTCCATATACTCACTACCCTCTGTGTGAAAACATTACCCCTCGGGTCCCTGTTAAATCTTTTCCCTCTCACCTTAAATGTATGCTGTCTAGTTTTGAAGTCCCCTGACCTTGGGAAAAGACCTTTGCTATTCATCTTATCCATGCCACTCGTGACTTTATAAGCCTCTATAAGGTCAGTCTTCAAACCTCCTATGCTCTAATGAAAAAAGTCCCAGCTTATCCAGCCTCTACCTTTGTTTTTTTTTAAATATTCTAACCAATCCTCTGACCTACCACCTATTGTTGCACAATTATATGCTTTTTGGTTTGGTTTGATATTATTTTTGACATTTCGAGATAGTCATAGATGATGGGTTCGTCCATTTGATTTTTTTTCTTTTATTTTGAACATTTCTAATCTGTGCATTGGGTCATGGGTCAGAACCCAGAAGTACTAATCTTGTAATTCCAAAATGTAATTTTTTAAAAAAGGGCTGATATGTTTGACAAATTTGCTCAAGTTCTTTTGAGGATATAAGAAGCAGACATGATAATTGGATTACCAGTCAGTGTATTGTAGTTGGATTTCCAGAAGACATTTGATAAAGTGCCACTTAGTCAACAAACATTTGGGACACAAAACTGCTCTAATGGTGACCATCTAACCACTATCAATTTTAGTAAGAGATGTTGTGGTTCTGTTTGCCGAGCTGGAAATTTTTGTTGCAAACGTTTCGTCCCCTGTCTAGGTGACATCCTCAGTGCTTGGGAGCCTCCTGTGAAGCGCTTCTGTGGTGTTTCCTCCGGCATTTATAGTGGCCTGTCCCTGCCGCTACCGGTTGTCAGTTTCAGCTGTCCGCTGTAGTGGCCGGTATATTGGGTCCAGGTCGATGTGTTTGTTGATGGAGTTTGTGGATGAGTGCCATGCTTCTAGGAATTCCCTGGCTGTTCTTTGTTTGGCTTGCCCTATAATGGTAGTGTTGTCCCAGTCGAATTCATGTTGCTTGTCGTCTGCGTGTGTGGCTACTAAGGATAGCTGGTCGTGGCGTTTCGTGGCTAGTTGATGTTCATGGATGCGGATCGGTAGCTGTCTTCCTGTTTGTCCTATATAGTGTTTTGTGCAGTCCTTGCATGGGATTTTGTACAAATCTTCACCCAAACATTGAGTTAGCATCAAATTAAGGTTCATGTGATTCTGACTCTGACATGTTCACCCACACTCGTCACTGAGCCATAGATGGTGTTGATGGTAATGACAGACTGAGGTGCTATCCTGGCAAAACGTTACAGATTGTGGTTGAATGCAGGTCTGCCTCTCCTGCTGCTGTGGTCTACAGCACTACATGAATACGCAGTGCTCCAGGGAAAACAGCCCCAGCCTGTTCAGCCTCTCCCTATAGCCCAAATCCTCCAACCCTGGCAACATCCTTGTAAATCTTTTCTGAACCCTTTCAATTTTCACAACATCTTTCTGTTAGGAAGGAGCATCAAGAGATTGCGCAGAAAAACAAGGTTGAAGAAGATTCATGATGATCTCATTAGACAGAGGGATGGGCTTGAAGGGCTGATTGACCTATTCCTGCTCTTTTTTCCTTGTTTTCCAAATGCGTGGAAAGTTGCCTCTTAGGTCCCTTTTATATCTTTCCCCTCTCACCCTAAACCTATGCCCTCTAGTTCTGGACTCCCTGATGCCAGGGAAAGACTTTGCCTATTTACCCTATCCATGCCCCTCATAATTTTGTAAACCTCTATGAGGTCACCCCTCAGCCTCCAATGCTCCAGGGAAAACAGCCCCAGCCTGTTCAGCCTCTCCCTATAGCCCAAATCCTCCAACCCTGGCAACATCCTTGTAAATCTTTTCTGAACCCTTTCAATTTTCACAACATCTTTCTGTTAGGAAGGAGCATCAAGAGATTGCGCAGAAAAACAAGGTTGAAGAAGATTCATGATGATCTCATTAGACAGAGGGATGGGCTTGAAGGGCTGATTGACCTATTCCTGCTCTTTTTTCCTTGTTTTCCAAATGCGTTTATTTATCTTCATCACTTAAATTAAAGTACTACTTTTGCATTAATAGACATGCTGCTAACAGAGAGTTTTCCAGCAATTTTTGTGGATAAAGTGGAGAATTCCTGCCTTCTGTTGGTAAACTGGAGGATTTCCACCTTTATCACAGCTTCTCAACATGAATCCCACTATTTGTAGTCCAAATAAATTATTCCAGTTTAGCTGAACAGCGTTACTGAATGAATCCCATTGCTTGCAGCTTTAATAATGATGCTCACTTTAATCACAGGTTTTTCTGACTGAGTCCTGCTGTGTACAACTTTATTCATAATGTCCACCTCTTTCATTGGTTTTTCTGAAGGCTTTCTGCTATCTGAGACTTGAATAAATGTTCCCTTCCTTCATCACAATTTTAATAATGGGTCTCCTTTCTTTTTCTTTTGTTATTATTCATTCATAGACTGTGAGCATCTCTGGCTAGGTCAGCATTATCATCCATCATTAGCTGTCCTTGAGAAAGTGCTGGTGAGCTACCTTCCTGAACTGCTGCAGCCCATTTATAGTAGGTAGAACTACATGCTGTGAAGGAGGGAGTTCCAGTGTTTTGACTCAATGACACTGAAGAAACAGCAATATATTTCCAAGTCAGGGTGGGGAGTGGCTTGAAGAGTAAATTGCACGTGATGGTGGTCCCATGTATGTTCTGCCCCTGTCCTTCTAGGTTGAAGTGGTCATGAGTTTGGAAGGTGCTGTCAAAGCACCTTTGGCAAATTTCTACAGTGCACCTTGTAGATGATACACACTGCTGTGACTGAGAATCACTGGTGGAGGAAGTGGATATTTGTGGATGTGGTGCTGATCAAACAGATTGCTTTGTCTTGGATGGTGTCAGGCTTCCTGAGTATTGTTGGAGCTGCACTCACCCAGGCAAGTGGGGAGTGTTCCAACACACTCTTGACTTGTACCTTATAGATGGTGGACAGATTTTGGGAGTCAGGAGACGAGTTTATCTCTGCAGAATTATTAGACTTTAATCTGTTTTTGGAGCCACTTCTTTATATAGAAGCTAGGATCAAGAATAGGCATTCAGACCTTTCAGCCTGCTTCACCATTCACTGTGATCATGACTAACCATCCAACTTCATAGCTGTGGTTCTGTTCACCGAGCTGGAATTTTTTGTTGCAAATGTTTCGTCCCCTGTCTAGGTGACATCCTCGGTGCTTGGGAGCCTCCTGTGAAGCGCTTCTGTGGGGTTTCCTCCGGCATTTATAGTGGACAGCTGAAACTGACAACCGGAAGTGGCAGGGACAGGCCACTATAAATGCCGGAGGAAACACCACAGAAGCGCTTCACAGGAGGCTCCCAAGCACTGAGGATGTCACCTAGACAGGGGACGAAACATTTGCAACAAAAATTTCCAGCTCGGCGAACAGAACCACAACAACGAGCACCCGAGCTACAAATCTTCACCCAAACTTTATAGTAAGAGATGATCTGGCTCACTACTGTCTTTTTTAAGGGCAAGAAATCTGCTGTCCTTACCTGGTCAGGCCTACATATGACTTCAGAACCACAACAATGTGGTTGACTTTAGACTGCCTCCTTTACAAATATTAGGACAATGAATTGCTGCTGTAACCAGCGGTGCTCACGTGTCACAATTAATTTTGACAAAAGATTATTGCACAAGATAGGAGTTCACAGTATTGAAGCTAATGTATAGGCATGTATTGTGGATTGGTTAATACCGAAGATGGAGATGGGTCTTTTCCAGGTTGAAAGCACTAAGAGTGACTCAAGGGTCTATTTATAAACTTAACTAGACTTTTTTAGAAAGTTCACAGGCTCAATGAGGGTAATGCTATTGATGGTTAAATGGATTTCTAGAAAGTCTTTGATGCAATGTGTGATGATATTTTGGCTTTAAGAAGTGTATTTTGTCCTGTTTCTTTTATGAAGAAAGGTTGCGACAGTGGTGAAGATTGGTCTGCTCCAAAGCCAATGGAGTAAACAACTTGCGAGGCCTTGTGGCTTTTTAAAAAAATTTGCAACAGTAGAAGCAGCCTGATTGGGTGGGGTCAAGCTCCCACAGAATGAAGATTTTTGTTTATTTCTAGCACTCAGTAGCAGGTGCTGGGGTCTTGAATCTGGACATGGAAGCTGTTTTTCCTTTCTCTGTTACAGCTAAAAGCTGGAGGTTCTCTCCCTGCTGATAGAATTGCACATGAGACAATCTATTATATTGCTTTCGCCTTTGCTCAGGGTGTGGTTATGGGATGTTACTATATTGGAACAGTTCCTGTTTAGTAGTTAAATAATCTATTATCCTGTTAAGTTTTCCATTAGAATTATTGCAATTGTTTTTGTTGTATTTTAGCTACAGTATATGAATAAAGTACGTTTGCTTCAAGACTGGTAGTTTGACCAATCAAATTACATCAGGAAGACAACCCGTGGCACTTGCCTTTGAAATAAGTAAAGTTAGGGTCTATGCTATCTTCTTCTTATATTTTGAGAGGGTTTAGTCTGGTCCATAACAAGTGCCATACAACAGAACTGAAGAAAGTTCTGTGTCATGGTATAAAAGGGACAGTAGCAACATGGATACAAAATTATTTGCATGATAGAAAACAGTAATGGTTACGGGTTTTTTTTAGGCTGGAGGAATGTTTGTAATGGAGTTTCCTAGGAATCTGTATTGAGACCCTTGCTTTTCCTAATATTACTGATCAGGATCTTGGTATACAGGGGACAATTTCAACAAATGCAGATGACATGAAACTTAGAAAAATTGTAAGTTGTGAGGTGGAACTCCAAAAGGATATTGACAGATTGCTAGTGTGAGCAGATAGCTGGCAGCTGAGATTCAATGTGGAACAGTGTGAGTTAATCTACTTTTGGAAGAAAGAATATTGAAGGACAATACAAAATAGGGAGTACAATTCCAAAGGAAATACAGGAGCAGAGGGCCTGATGTTAAACTTGTATAAGACACTTGTTGGATCTCATTTGTTATACTGTGGCTAATGTTGTAGGAAAGATATGAAAGCATTGGATTGAATGCAGAAGTGATTTACAAGAATACTTCCAGGAATTAGAAACTTCACTAATGAGGATAGATTGAGGAAATTAGGGATGTTCTTCTTCTAGAGAAGAAGGCTGAAAGGAGATCTAATAGAAGTTTTCAAAATAATGAGCAGGTTGGATGAGGTATACAGATGGAAGCTATTCTCACTCATGAAAGGAACAAGAATAAGGGGGGCATAGATTTAAAGTGATATGCAAAAGATACAAAGATGATGTGAGAAAGGCTTGTTCATGTAGTGAGTAGTTAGGGTATGAGATACATGCCTTGAAATGTAGAGTTCGGTTCAATTGAGGCATTCAAGAGGGCATTGGATGGAAATAGTATGCAAAGGTATGGCAGGGTTAAAAACCAAGAAACGGACACTAGATAATGATGCTCATTTTGAGAGCTGGTGCAGGCGTAATGAACTGAATGGCTCTGAGCAGTAACAATTCTATGATACTGTGAGATAAGATTGAGAGAATGATCAGGTGGAGCTTAATGTCTGAAAGTGTGAGCTCTTGTATTTTGGTAAGAAGAATCAAAAGGCAAATTATTATTTAAATGAGAGACACTCCAAAGTGTAACAGAGGGATTTGAGTGTCCTTGTGCTTGAAATACCACAAGTCAGCAAGCAGGTGCAGCAGGTAATTAAGAAGGCAAATTGAATTTTGGTCTTCATTGGATGTTTGAGATTAAAAATGGGGAAGTCTTGTGACAACTGTACAGTGTTCGTGAGGCTGCATTTGGGTTACTGTGTACAGTTTCAATCCCCATGTTTAAGAAATGATATACTGGCATTGGAGGCTATTCAAAAGAGATTCCTTTGGCTGATTCCAGGGATGCAGTGGTTGACTTATCAAGCATGATTAAATAGATTAGGCCTTTTTTCAGTGGAGTTTAGAAGAAAGAGATTTGATCTTTTTGAAACATTGAAGATTCTGAGTGAACTTACAGGGTAGATGTTGAATAGATGTTTCTACCAGTGGGAGAGTTTTGAACTGGGGGACATAATTACAGGATAAGGAGATATTCACTTCAAACTGAAATGTGAAAGAATTTATTTTCTGAAGGAAGTAAATGGCTGGAATTCTCTAACCCAGAGTGCGGAGACTAGTGAACGCACATAGAACATTGAACATTGAACAGTACAGCACAGTACAGGCCCTTCGGCCCTTGATGTTGTGCCGACTCTATCCAACTATTTATCTGACTCTAAGATCAAACTAACCTACATAACCTTCACTTTACTATCATTCATGTGCCTATCCAAGAATCGCTTAAATGTCCCTAATGCATCTGACTCCACTACCACCACTAGCAGTGCATTCCGTGCATCCACCACTCTGAGTAAAGAACTGACCTCTGACATCTCCCCTAAACCTTCCTCCAATCGCCTTAAAATTATGCCCTCTTGGTATATCCATTTCTGCCCTTGGAGAAAATCTCTGACTATTCACTCTATCTCTGCCTCTCATCACCTTGTACACCTATATCAAGTCACCTCTCGTCCTTCTTCACTCCAATGAGAAAAGCCCTAGCACTCTCAACCTTTCTTCATAAGACATGCCCTCCAGTCCAGGCAGCATCCTGGTAAATCTCCTCTGCACTCTCTCTAAAGCTTCCACATCCTTCCTATAATGAGGCGACCAGAACTGAACATAATATTCCAAGTATGGTCTAACCAGGGTTCTATAGACCTGCAACATAACCTTGTGGCTCTTAAACTCAATCCCCCTGCTAATGAAAGCCAACTCATCATACACCTTCTTAACAACCCTATCAACTTGGGTGGCACTTTGAGGGGTCGAGGGACATGAACCCCAAAATCCCTCTGTTCCACCACACTGCCAATAATCCTGCCTTTAACCCTTTAAGAGGAAATGGATTTTGAAATATTGAGGATTTGAGGACAATGAGGCGCTGGCACTACACAGAATTTGATGCCCGGGATAGAGAGCCTTTAAAACAGATTTTATAGATTGGCAGACAGGATTGATGAGACAAATGTTCTTCTTTAAAATCTGTGGTATCATAGAAATTAATGTTTTCCTCTGTATTGTGATTTTAATGGGGAGCTGATAATTCAGAATGTCAATGAATTCCTCTAAATTCTCCTTCTGTGAGAATTCAAGTACATCATATGTCAATTCAAATATAGAACGTATTGTTACTGCGTGACTTCATTGTAGAGAGCTCAGATGGAATTTACTAAAACCATCCCAAAGGGATTACGAGAAGCTGAAGTTGCTCCCTGAAGAGCAAATAAGCCTAAGAGGATTTGATGGAGGTGTATAAGGTTAAGAACGGTTTCAACTGAATTAAATGGAAACTGTTTCCAATGGCAGAAATCTCAATAATAAGACAACATTGATTTAGCTTCATTTTAAGCTATTGGCAAAAGAACCAGTCCGTTGGAAGGACTGACTGGATTTCTCTTCAAAAGAACTGGTACAGTTTCAATTGCTGACTGGCTGCCTCCTGTGTGGCACTTTTTGATTCTACTTACCAAAACACATCGCAAAGGTGCTTGATCAGACCTGTTGATGGTTAAGGTCATGGATAAGGAGAGGTACGTGGAAATAGGAGAAGCAGAGGGGCCTATGATTTCTTTTCCTGGCTGTGCTCCAGGTTGTAATGACTTATTCTATACTATTTTCTTTTAAAGAAAACCCATCTGTCCCTTGAGTAGTTTGAAATATAATGCTGAGCATTGAATAACTCTTTCATCCTGTCAACGAGAAATAAATTTTGCTCATGGGTACATGTAATTCAGTGTGACTTGTTCAACTGTGCAGTGAGCACATCAAAGATGAATGCTATAATTGCAAAAAAAAAACATGTAACCTTTTTTGCCAGTGTGACCATGATTGCAGAAAACAAGTCATCACATTTGATTGAATTAGACACCTTGTTAACTTGAATAATACTATAAACAATCGATATTAACTGTTTAAGTAACTTTGGAAAGGAGAATTGTGCTTGCTTTTCAATCTACCAACATCTGACATGCATTCAGAAAGAATGGTCCTTAAATTCTGAGAAAATTCTTATGCCTCATTTCTTGGAGGTTCCGCTAATTTCCTGGTGAATTTTATATTTACAATTTTATTACATATAGCAACCAGAATTTCTCAACAAAGTGTCTTGCAGACACAAAGAAACTCATTACTGTTTAAGAGCTTGTAGCAACTTGTACTTGCAATTTTTGTGCATGAAAGGAATATCCTATTTAAGCTTAGGGAGTCATAAATGTTGTGCAGGGATTGTGCTGGAACTTAACGAACTAAAATGATAAAACTTTATATCTTTGAATACCAAGCAATTCTACCAAATATTGCTCCAAGCACTGCAAAACATAAGAGTCCCTATAATGACTAACATCCATTTCCCTTCCTCTCTCTTTAATATTAAAAATCACACAACACCAGGTTATAGTCAAACAGGTTTATTTGGAAACACTAGCTCCCACAACTCCACACTGTATACTCCACAACCACCTGATGAAGGGGCAGCGCTCTGAACGCTAGTGCTTCCAAATAAACCTGTTGGACTACATTCTGGTATTGTGTGATTTTTAACTTTGTACACCCCAGTTCAAGACTGGCACCTCCAAATCAGCTGTTTAATATGCCACTGTGGCTCAGGTGCAGAGAGGAATCGATAGGATCCTGTTCCCTAGATGCTGCCTGACCTGCTGTGCTGTTCCAGCAATAAAGTTTCAACTCATCCCGTTATTCACTCTTCCCCACTCCCAATAGTGAACAAATGAGAATTCAGCTCCAGGTTGTGTCTCTCCAAGTTTTTGCACCTATGAGGCAAGTGCTTCACATTTCACATTGTGTATCCTTCAACTCATGCCACAGGAGATCTACTAGTTTCACATAATGACTGCTGTACGGTAGAGCAATCATGCCAGAGAAACTAATTAGAATCTTTGTTAAAGTCCTTTGAAATAATATTCTCACCATTGGTTGCATGTATTATTATTTGGTTATTTTAATTCCATAAATTAGTATGATATCCATTAGGTCATTGACATCTCTTCAATCAATTCCCTCTCAGCTATATGTTATATAAAGAACATGCTGCTAGTAGAAAATAATTATATGGTGAAAAGACGCTTAACATAGGCTCTGATATTTATGTGAGATTCTTGTCTGCACTTTGTATTCTATTGTTTTGCTGCACACATAATATTTGAAGTGTAAATGTAAGCTTTTGTTTTTCAGTAGTTTTTTTTTGCCACAGACACTTTCGGCACAGGTGGTAATTTAATAGTCAGTGACTTTTAAGAAATACACTTTTCCCTTTCATCAACTATCATTTATATTCAAGTCCAACAGAAATTTTCCTCAGTTCGCTTGAAGTCACTAGAATCAAACAATGAATCTGTAAACTTTAGCAGGATTCTAAAACAGAAGAGTTTGGGTGGCACGGTGGCACAGTGGTTAGCACTGCTGCCTCACAGCGTCAGAGACCCGGGTTCAATTCCTGCCTCAAGCGACTGACTGTGTGGAGTTTGCACGTTCTCCCCGTGTCTGCGTGGGTTTCCTCCGGGTGCTCCGGTTTCCTCCCACAGTCCAAAGATGTGCAGGTCAGGTGAATTGGCCGTGCTAAATTGCCTGTAGTGTTAGGTAAGGCGTAAATGTAGGGGTGTGGGTGGGTTGCGCTTCGGCGGGGCGGTGCGGACTTGTTGGGCCGAAGGGCCTGTTTCCACACTGTAAGTAATCTAAAAAAAAAGTCTTTGATTTTCCATACATGATTTTAATTTTCATTGAAGTTAAATAGAAGTTCAATCAGATCTGGTAAACAATGGGCTCAGTTCAATATTGCATTTTTTATATGCCTGTCAAATTTGTAACATTCTACCCGTAGAACTGTAATCATCTTAATATAAACAGTAAGAATATATTTTTTATTTTCCATATACCTTATCTAACTTTGTACTTTTGTCTACCTAATACTTTGTATTCAAGATCTCAACAGGTTCACCATTATCATTTATGCATTTTAAAATGAGTTGTACAATCAATTGTTTTCAGTTTGAACTTAGTTATTATAAGCAAAGTGGTTCAAGGTCACCCAGTTACTACATCATTTATAATTGTTGAGCTTTTGTCAACTGATAATTTAATTGTGCATAATGATAAATTAAAGTGTTTGATATGTTAGATAAAATTTATAAATGGACTTGACATTTTGCTTTATTCTTCAAGGAATGTTATGGTAAATTTAACACTTTCTTTATATCTGTGACACTCTGAATGGATTGGAAATTGTATTCTTTTTAAGTGATGGACTTAAAATTGGAGTAGGTAAAAAAATGATTGACTTGAGAACAGTGCTTAAATATGTAGTAGACCGTGTATTCAAATGATCAAGTTTTCAGTTGTAAACTAGTAGCAAACATAAGTTTGGTTGATGATTTATGAATAAACATAAAGTTACATTGCCCTATTTTTGAAAGATTATTGATATATTCAATATTTTAAACAGAAAAATTAGAATAACCTCATCCCAACTGAACCCAAGCAATTACCTTGTAACTCAGAGCCCCACCAGAAACTGCAAAGGTTCACCAAAAATTAATTTGCCTCTGAATTTGCTTTCAGTCGCTATGTACTTGGCTGGTTTGCTAAATTGTCTGGATAACTAGCATGCAGATCAGATTAATGTGCTCGTTATGGTTTTTGATCCCTGTTCTGGCTGAGGTAGACTTGATGCCTGTCTCCTTGCTCTATTACTAGTAAAGCATCACGGTACTTTGTGGTTCAGTAAGCAGGGACATAGGACGCGGGAGCAGGAGTAAGCCATTCACCCTTTCATGAATAATTGTCAAGAACCAGCCATTGTGCAGAGAACCTAAGAAGATAAAATGTCAAAGGCAATGAAGGAAAGATCAGAAATGTGGTGGGAATCGAATTTTCATTTAATAACTATGTTAACGTTGCCATGCAGTGTGCAAACATGTCACCAGTTATTAAACATTTTTAATATTTTTACTATGAGGTGTTCATATGATGCACTGAAATATCACAAATCTGTTAGTATATGTTCACATAAATCCTGGAAGAAGTATATTCTTTGTGTTGGTCAAGAAATAAAACTAGATTCTCAAACTGTTGCTACCTCTGCATTCCAGAGGCTGACTTGCATTCTTCGTTTTCTTCCAGCCTATTTAGGGAACTCTGAGCTGTGTTGCTACTGGTACAGATGTGTACCAACTTCATGTAGGTGCCCATGACCCTGTATTCAGTGAATGCAAACACTGTTTTGCCCATTCTTACAACAGTAAACACTCTCTCTCGTTTACTGTCTCTCTGTCTCTGTCTCTCTCTTTCTCTCTGTCTCTGTCTTTCTCTCTCTCACACACACACACAATTAGATGGAATTAAAAGTCTATGACTCACTTCTCCATTGTTGAGGGGACTGGATTATGATTTTTTTTCTCAAATATATTTGCTTGTTTTCACAGAATATTGGTATTCCAATTTCTGCAAGGAAATTTTCAAAGCAACACTGCAAACTGGCTGTCTGAATAGTTCGAGACCTAAGCAGCAGTCTTTGAACTCACTCAGTATGTCACTAAACCTGCCATCCCAAAGCAATCCTGCTAGATTCCTGTCTTCTCCTCTCCATAATGCATTGGTTTTAAAATTCTCACCCTTGTTTTTAAATTCTTCCATTGCCTCACCACTCACAAATGTCTGTTGTATCCTCCAGTCCCAGAAATCTTTGAGATATCTGCACTCCCTATCCTGAGTTCCCCTACAAGTCAAATGTCAGTCTTCATCCAATTTGATTTGCATGATATCAGGAAATAGCAGAAAGCATTGGACACAGCAGAGCCTATTGGTCCTTAGCAACCTCGGAGTAGTATTGCAGAATTGTGCTGGAGAACTAGCTGTATCCTAGCCAAACCATTCCTTCACTGTTGCTGGTTCAAAATCTTTGAACACTTTCCTTCACAGCATTATGGGTTTACCTACGTCAAGTGGAGCACAGTGATTCAAGACGGCAGGTCACCACCATCCTCTCGAGCAATTGGGGTTGGACAATAAATGGAACTTTTAAAAAAGCCTTCTAAAAATTAATGACGATGGAGATCTATTCCTTGGAGTTACACGGAATACAATAGAAGATTGGCTATAGTGTTTGGAGGTTAACCATCTCAGCTTCAGGAATCCAGCAGTTCCTCAGGGTCGATACTTTCTAATCTAGAGATATTATAACATACTGATTCCTGATGAAGGAGTTTTGCCTGAAACATTGATTTTCCTGCTCCTTGGATGCTGCCTGACCTGCTGTATTTTTCCAACACGACTCTAATCTTGACTCTGATGTTATAACATACCTCTGGAGCAGGTGGAACTTGATCCCAGGCTTCCTAGCACAGGAGTTGGGACTTTATCACTGTACCACAAGAGTCCTAGTTCCTCAGAGTAGATATTTTCTAATCAACACACTTCAGAAGCAGGTGTGATTTGAACTATAACTGTACTATCACTGTACTATAAGAGTCCCAGTTCCTCAAGGTGAGGTCAGAGCTCCAATCACCTTCAGCTGCTTCATCAATGAACATCCCTCTATCATAAGGTCAGAAATGGGTATGATTCTTGATATATGCAATCTTTAGTCTGATTCATGACTCCCAAGATGATGAAACATTCCATGAACATATGCAGCTAGACTTTGATAACAGCTAGGCTTGGAATGATGAGTAACAAGTAACATTCACAGCATGTGTCTATATCCAACAAGGCAGAATACACCCATAGCTCTTTGACTTTTACAGAAATTAACAACACCATTATCTTTGTAATATACTCAACCATCAACATTCCTGTGGATCTGAGCCTTAACTGAAATGAGCACATTAATACACCAATTACAAGCTTGAAGACTTAGAATTCTGCTGCAAGTAACTGAGCTCCTGATTTCCCCAAATCCTGTCCAACATCTATGTTAGGAATTTGGTTGAATACTCCTCTTGTGCCTGGATAGGTACAGTTCAAACAACACTCGAAGTTTAACACCATCAGAACAAATCAGCCCAGGTTATTGCCACCATATCCACAGACATCCACCCCCTCCACCACTGATACTCAGGAGCAGCAGTGTATACCATCGACAAGAGAGAATAGTGAAACCTATTTCGGGTTCGTCACTGGCACCCTCCAAATTCAACAATGCCACCTGCAGGTTTCCCTCTGAGCCTCACCCAATCATGCCATCCAGAACTATGTTGCCTTGCCTTCACTGTCATTGGATCAAAGTCCATGAACTTCCTTCCTAACAGCACTTTAGGTAGACCTCCGCCACATGGAGTAGCACTTCAAGAAGCCAGATCAACAACACCTTTTCTAAGTTATTTAGAGGTGAGCAGAAGTTGCCGACCATTTCATTGACACTCTCATCCCATGAATAAATTAAAACAGAAGTTATTTAATCTGGTCTCTTCAGCATTTATAATTTTATTTGGTACACCATTGACTTTAGCTGCAATTCCCTCCCTAAATCTCTTGCTCTCTTTCTTCTTTTCACAAACGTATAGGCTGCGAGCCACCAACATGGCATATGGATCCTGTATCAGCACAAATACAGCATTTCCAACTGATTCACGCAAAATACCATACTCTTACCCAACTACCTTGCATCAGAGCGAGAATGACTGGTAGTGGTTTAGCCTGAGGGTCATCATGTCTCAGGCAAGGGGAGAGGTTGAGAAGGAGAGTCTTTAAGGCAGTCTTAGCTTGTGTGGGAATTGAATCCATGCTGTTGCTGTTACTCTGCATTACAAAGCAGCCATCTAACCAACTGAGCTAACTGACCATCTTAAATCCTCCTCTCACCAATTTATATATATTAGACAACTAAACAGGTTTTCCTTCAGAAATGTACCTATTGAAGAAAAATGAGAATTGCAATTTCATCATTAAATTGTTTGGTGCAATGTGAGCAGTCTAATTACAAAATTTGTATAAGGTTTCAAACACAGATTATGTGATATCTACTATTGCTGTTGAAGTGATCGCAGACTTATGATCGTTGCTGTTAACACTACAAAATTATTTACCTTTTGCAGGGAATTAAGAAATTTTCTCCAGAACTGTATAAAAGTTTTGAAGATCATTATTTGGGTGATGAGATTGTGACTTGTCTCCATCTTTGCTCAATGCAGAAGAAAAAGCAACCAAATGGCTATTACCACTGTGAGACATCAGTTCCTGTGGGTAAGTGTATAACAATGCTTTGAACTCACATGGAGTTT
This sequence comes from Chiloscyllium plagiosum, assembly GCF_004010195.1. Lineage (NCBI taxonomy): Eukaryota > Metazoa > Chordata > Chondrichthyes > Orectolobiformes > Hemiscylliidae > Chiloscyllium > Chiloscyllium plagiosum. The sequence continues at coordinate 64,402,485 of NC_057712.1, read as the reverse complement.
GAAATTAATGTACCATATTTTACATGATCTTTGCCATTATTCAGTGGCTTAAAGAACAGAGTCTCTTGCTCATACTTGTCTTTCTTGCTCTCCACTTGCTCCCTCCCTGTCTCTCTATCTTGCTCCCTCCCTCTATGGGCGGCACAGTGGCACAGTGGTTAGCACTGCTGCCTCACAGCGCCTGAGACCCGGGTTCAATTCCCACCTCAGGCGACTGTGTGGAGTTTGCACGTTCTCCCTGTGTCTGCGTGGGTTTCCTCCGGGTGCTCTGGTTTCCTCCCACAGTCCAAAGATGTGCAGGTCAGGTGAATTGGCCATACTAAATTGCCCATAGTGTTAGGCAAGGGGCAAATGTAGGGGCATGGGTGGGTTGCGCTTCGGCAGGTCGGTGTGGACTTGTTGGGCCGGAGGGCCTGTTTCCACGCTGTAATGTAATCTAATCTAATCTTTCTCCTACCCTCTCACTCTTTCTCTCGCCCCCCCCTTCTGCTTTCACTCCTCCCTTCCTTTCACTTCCCCTCCCCCTTTCTTCGCTCCTTTTCCCTCCTCCCCCTCTTTCCCACACCCTCTTTCCCTCTCCCCT
>NC_057712.1:64337211-64401244 GCF_004010195.1 Chiloscyllium plagiosum | reverse complement strand
TCTCTTTCTCTCTCTCTCCCCCTACCCCTTTAATCAAAATCAAGCTTTGTGAATATTGAAATTTCAATCTTAACTCTGAGTTACAAAACTATGGTCCACCCAACATTCAATTTCCTCTTGCTCAAAAGTACATTATGTTGCCATGCTGAAGGAATGCTGCATTGTCCAAGATGTGTTGCTTTTGTTTGAGACATTAAACTGAGGCCCAACAGTATCTTCAGCAGAAGATACAAGGTTGCATGGCACTAGTGTTCCATTGGTTTTTGCATACTGACGCTATTTCAGTGTTATCCCTTTAAACTAGTCTTGATCATGGAAGAAAGTCTGTCTGATACTGTCCAGGCAGCCACACACCTGATCACTCCTGCAGCTTTGTAAGGTTTTTTTCTTAGCTTTATTTGAAGAAGAGAAGTTTGACATGTTTCGAATATAACCTTCTATCAACACCAAAAGGAGATGATCAGGTCTTTGATTTGATTGTTGTCTTAGGAATCCTGCACATTACCAAACATGTTTTCATGCATTATGATAGTGATTCCTCATTAACTACATTTAATTTGCTGTTAAATGGTTTATCACATCTTGAAGTTATTTCAAATTTGAAAAGTTCAATTTTGTGGAGCAAGAGTTTACCTTTAAATTTAATCTCGTTTTCATTCCACAGCCGTTTTAATTTGCATGCATTAATAAAATGCTTGCTTCTGATTCTACATAAATAGCCCTTCATTTGTTTTATCATGCATGTTCTAGGGACAGGTCTAACAAAAATATTTGTTTTAATTCTGTGCATTGCAGATAAAATGCAAGGCCTGCATTACAACATCCATGATGTTGTTGTAAGTGTATTTGTTCTATCACAAGGGAGATTGGGCTGAAACCATAGCATTTGAGAGTAAAATAACCTCATTCAGGGTCTGCTGTATTATGAACTAAGCAGGAAGTTGCACTGTTGCTGGCAATGGATTCATTTGGCAGTGTGTGTTCCACATCACTGCTCTTGTGCCATTGTATAGCACAATGTTTTCCTTGTAGAATGATGGTGAATGGAGTTTGGCAGGCTGTTCTGATAAATATGTAACAGCAGTCTACTATCAAGGGAAGGGAGCTGTGACTGAAGCATGTTGTTATTCTGTTCTTCGACATTTAAGAATGGTCTTAAGATAAGAGGGGATGGTGGAAAGTTGCTGAGGATTATGGAAGATTTAGGTTTGAGGTAGCATCTATACAGCTGCTCACGGTGGAGCCAAGAAAAAAAGGCAGTTTGAGGCGGTGGATAGGGATTCTGCTGAGGAAGAGGCGCAGAGATAGGGGACAGGCAAAGCTGTGAATAAATTTTTAAAAAGAGCATAAATTAATGTGAGGTGATGGAAGATGAGGTGTTCTTGGATGTTAACAAGTTGATTATTATGCCAGCTGGACAATAAGCCCAAATCTTATTGCCTGGTGGGTATATTTTCTTGGGAGCGTGCATAAATAGCTGGAATTTAGAACAAAATGTAAGTGTAAATTACTCATTTGAAATGGCGAAGGTCTTTGTATTAATACAACTTAGTAATACAGTAATTAGGAAGAAGAGGCATTAAAATTAAACATATGAAAGTAATAAATAAAATGCTCAAATAGAGTGAAGTCGCTTTTATCTGGATTTCTCATGCAACTAGCAGTCGAGAGGAGTAGGTTTCCTCATATGGGAAACTGACTGTTTGGATACCATCTCTGTCCTTTTCAACACATCTCACTGATGGTATTTATGAGTGGTCCGGGCCACAATCAACACATTCATCCAACATGAGCCGGATACGGGGCTGTTTATTGTAATTAAATAACGAAATGTAGGACAGATTCCTGTTGAAGAATGTGAGAGCTTCTAGATACCAGTGTCAACTTGGAAAAACACGTCTGCAGTAAGTGCCTGTGACATCAGCTCAGAATCATTGGCCTGGGGACTGAGTTACAGACACTGCACTACCTCAGCGAAAGGAAACTTACCTGGACATTTTGTTTGAAGAGATGATCGTACACCTTAGAATGTGAGAGTGATATCCCAACATCAAGGCGACAGTTGACCGAGCGTGGCATCAAGTAGCCCTAGAAAAGTTGTAATTAGTAGGTATCAGGGCAAACTGTCCTGGTTGGAGTCATACCTGACACTTTGGAAGATGCTTGTGGTTGTTAGAGTCAGTCATCTCAGTTCCAGGACATCTGCAGATGTTCCTCAGGATGGAGTCCTAGGTCTAACCACTTTCAGCTGCTTCATCAATGACCTTATCTCCATCATAAGTGGGGATTGCACAATGTTCAGCACCATTTGCGACTCCTCAGATACTGAAGCTGTCTGTGTTCAAATGCAACAAGATCTGGACAACATTCATGCCACACAAATGTCAGGCAATGGCTATTTCTAATAAGATACAATCTAACAATTGTCCCTTATTATTTAATAGTGTTACCATCACTGAATTCCTTCACTATCAACATCCTGGAGGTTATCATGACCAGAAACTCAACTGAGCTTGCCATATAGATACTGTGGCTACAAGAGCAGGTTAGAGGCTGGGAATGCCGCAGTGTGTAACTCACCTCCTGACTCGCCAGCATTTCAAGAAGGCAACTCACTACCACCTTCTCAAATGCAATTGGGACAGTTAATAAAATGCAGGCCAACCAGCAATGCTCACATCCAGCAATTGAATCAAAAAATGGTTTTCTGATTTGGAAAGTGGTCATTGACAGGAGGGTAGAAATGCATCTGAGGTGGGTAATGGAGCTGTAAGGTAACAAAAAGGGATGAATTGTTAAAGTGGATAGAGACTAATCTTTGTGACCTGGTTTGCATTACAAAGACATGGTTGAAAATTGACAAAGCTGGGCATGAATATTACAGGAAATTTGACAAGTTAGAATCACAAGAAGTTCAGATATGATGGGATAGCTCTGTTAGTAAAGGATGAAGTTAGTACAGTAGTGATAGATTAATTTAGCTCAAAAGGGCAAGCTGCAGAATCATTTTGATTGGAGCCAAAAAAATAGTAAAGATAAGAGGTCCCTGTGGGAGTAGGTTATGGTCCTATGGTACCGTAGTCCAGCATGCAGGAAGAAATAAATTAGGGCACATACAAGAATCATGGTTGACTTTAACTTACAACTAGGTTAGATGAATCACATTTTCAAAAGAAGCCTGAAAGGTTACTTTGTAGAGTCTTTCCAGGCAATTTCTTTGAGTACTACATTCTAGAACTAAAAAAGACGCAGCTGGCAAGAGGAAGTAGAGAGTCTGCAAAGGGATAGAGACAGGTTAAGTGGGCAAAAGTTTGACAGACTGAGTATAACGTGGATAAAGGTGATCTTGTCCATTTTGGCAAGAAGAAGAGAAAAGCAGTAGCAAGTGGAGAAAGATTGCAGAATTCAGTAGTGCTGAAATATTTGGGTGGCCTGATTAAAAAAGTGATTAGGAAGGCAAATGGAAAGTTGTTTATTGCAAAGGAAATGGCATATCGACATGGGGATCTTTTACTGGAGCTATACATGGTGTTGCTGAGGCCGTATATGGGGAAGTGTACAGTTCTAGTCTCCTAAAAAACAGTATGATTTTCAAATAAAGTCATTTAGAGAAGGTTCACTTGATTCACTCCTGGGATGATGATGGGCTTATCTTCCGATGTCAGTTTGAGAAGGTTAGACCTGGAGTCATTAGAGTTTAGAACAATGAGAGGTAGCCTTATTGAAACATAAGATTTTGAGGCAGTTTGAGAGGATGGATACTGGGAGGATATTTGCTGTTGTGGAGGAAGACTAAAACTAGGGGACATAGTTTAAGGATAAGAGATCTCCCTTTTAAGGCAGCATAGAAGAATTATTTTTCTTGGAAAGTCATTAGAATGTGGAATGTTTAAGGTAGCAAGGAAGAATTATTTTTCTTGGAGAATCATTAGAGTTTGGAATTTTCTTCCTTGGAAAGTTGTAGAAGCTGGGCCTTCAAATCTTTTTAAGGCAGAGTTCAATATGTTTCTGATCAACAAGCAAATCGAGGCTTGCACTGTTGGCAAGAAAGTAAAGGTGAGACCACAATCAGATCGGCCTGATCTTGGTTGCAGGTGGGGCAGGTTCAAAGGGCAGAATAGCCTACTCCTATTCTTAAGTTCTATTTTGCTAACTACTATTTTTAATCTAAAATGCTTCCCTTAAAGCTCTTTATTCACACTTTGGTAAATACACATGATCATATACACTCTGGCATGGTTTCTGCTTACTTCCAGATCACGCTAAGTAATCATATGACTCTAAGTTTAACATTACATCATTATACTTTTTGCTCATGCAACATTACTGCATCTGACCCAAAGTCTTTATCCCTTTAACCACCCCATCTCTACCAGTCGCAAACATCTTCCCCTCCAAAGTCTCATACCTCAATGAGTTGATCTTCTTGGAAACTTGGCCAGTCTCTCTGATGTTGTTTTATTTTAATTATGAGATCGTTAATGCTCTTCACTCTTCCTTTCTGATTTTTTTCCCTTTCCTGGATCGGTTGTTGAGGTCTCTTGTTTCTCTTGTCTTGAGGATAGTTCCATATTTTCTTGTTCAGTTATATTAGTGTGCTATAATTATCTCTTGATCTATTTCGACCTTAATATGATCTTGGTTACAGATTTTTTTCTGTGATCATTCCCCCTCTCCGTGGATCTCTTATCCATGCTCTCTCTGCAGGTGTAACTTTGGTAACAATTGTGTTCTGTACCTTGTATTAAAATTTCTAGCCTGTTTGTCGCTTTGATCTTAATGCCTTTCCCCTTTTATGGTCATTCTCAGTGATGTTTGGCTGTAGCTCTATGACAGAGATGTAACTCATGCTCTCAATCTCCTACCCATCGTCAGTGTTGGTGATACTCTACGGTGATGTTGATTTGTATTTAACAATTCAAGATATAAATGTTTTGTTCTTTTTCAATAATATCTTGATTGTACAAACTACTTATTCAGCTTCTTCACTTGAATGAGGATGGCCGTGCTAACTTGCGAATTGAACAAAATTGTATTCACATACAAATTGCTTGAACTACTCATTTGTAAACTGTAGACCATTGTCTTGGAATAGAATGTTCGAAGTGTTGTCTTTCCAAGATTTTCTTGAGTGCTTCTGTCAAAATATTTGTGTCGATTATTTTCCTCAGTCCACCCTGTGTAGTAATCCATGACAATAACGAAGAACTTTTATCTTTGCCTCATCAGTCTACATTGACTCATTTGTAAAGTGGTTGAAAGACCACTTTAAACCACTAAAAAGCTATCAAACAGCAATTGCATTGCAATAACCTGCTCACATGCTCAGTTTGGATTCATTCAGAGCTATGCAGCTTCTAGCCTTATTGTAGCCTTAGTTCCAACATGAAAAAAAGAACTGAACTCCAGAGGAGAGGTGGGAGTTTCTCTCCTTGATATTCAAGGCCATATCAAGAATCCCTGTTACATCAGTGGGCAGCGCGGTGGCACAGTGGTTAGCACTGCTGCCTCATGGCGCCAGAGACCCGGGTTCAATTCCCGCCTCAGGCGACTGACTGTGTGGAGTTTGCACGTTCTCCCCGTGTCTGCGTGGGTTTCCTCTGGGTGCTCCGGTTTCCTCCCACAGTCCAAAGATGTGCAGGTCAGGTGAATTGGCCATGCTAAATTGCCCGTAGTGTTAGGTAAGGGGTAAATGTAGGGGTATGGGTGGGTTTCGCTTCGGCGGGTCGGTGTGGACTTGTTGGGCCGAAGGGCCTGTTTCCACACTGTAATGTAATCTAATCTAATCAGAGTCAATAGAAATCAGGAATGGGGGTGAGAAACTCTCCACTGATGAGCATTCTACTTTGCACATAGGAAGATAGTTATGATTATTGGAGGTCACAGCTCCTTCACCGATGCACAATAGCAGCTATATGTGCTGTCAACAGGATGTGCTAGAGAAATATGTCAAGATTCCTTAGAATGGACTTTCCAGACCTATGACCACAATCATCTAAATGGACAAGGGCAGCAAACAAATGGTATCAACAGCACCTGCACATTCCCCTCCAAAACACTTGTGATCCTAACTTGGAAATAGATTTCTGCTCCTTCATGTTATTGTGTGAAAATCATGGAACTCCCTTCTTGACAGCCTTTGTGGGTGCACCTGTATGAAATGGACTGCAGCAGTTCAAGAAGGCAGGTCACCACCACCTTCTTAAGGGCTGCAAGGAATAGGCCATAAATGCTGGCCTGGCCAGCAATGCACACATCCAGTGAATGAATTAAAAAACAATTTTTATTCTTCCCTAATTACTTGAAATTTTCTTTCTGTAGCCAGTAAATGTTCTATGACTTCTGGTTTGCAAGCTTCAAGCTCTTCTGTGCTGTGAGTTTATTTTCTCAGCTGCATTTTTTTGGTATTCTTGAAAGTGTGTCTGCTGTTGTCTAGTAGTTCCCGTGTATGTATTCAGTTATTAAGTTATACCTCATTAGCCTCAAGCTGACACATTGAATCTTGGTGAAAATGAGTACTGCAGATGCAGGAGATCAGAGTCAAGATTAGTCTGGTGCTGGAAAAGCACAGCAGGTCAGGCAGCATCTGAGGAGCATGAAAATTGACGTTTTGGGCAAAAGCCCTTCATCATGAATGAGACTGGGAGCCTCGGGGGTGGAGAGATAAATGGGGGGGAGGGTGTGGAGCTGCAGGGGAAGGTAGCTGAGAGTGCAGTAGGTGGATGGAGGTGGGGCTGAAGGTGATAGGTTGGAGAGCAGGGTGGAGTGGATAGGTGGGAAGGAAGATTGACAGATGGGACAGGTCAGGAGGACGGTGCTGAGCTGGAAGGTTGGAAGTGGAGTAAGGTAGAGGGAGCGGAAATGAGGAAACTGGTGAAGTGCCAACCTTCCAGCTGAGCACCATTCTCATGACCTGTCCCATCTGTCAATCTTCCTTCCCACCTATCCGCTCCATCCCACTTTTCGACCTAAACCTTCACCCACCCCCACTTCCATCCACCTATTGCACTCTCAGCCACCTTCCCCCGTCCCCCCAGCCCCATCCCCTTCCCATTTATCTCTCCACACTCAAGGCTCCCAGCCTCATTCCTGATGAAGGGCTTTTGCCCAAAACATCGATTTTCCTGCTTTTCAGCTGCTGCCTGACTTGCTATGCTTTTCCAGCAACACTCTAATCTTGACATTGAATCTTGGTGGCATCTTAGTTTTGTTTTGTATTCAGATGAGTGACCAATGGTTTATGATCTATTTTCAAATTCAAATGTAGGCCCAATACAAAATCCATAATTTGTTCACATGTTCATGTTGCCAAAGATCTAGAAGTACAATAAACTAGTCTGTCTTTCTATCCTTCTGCATCTGAAAGATTCCCTGATCCTAATGAAGATGCATTAGCTGCTGTTGGGTTTAGATTAGATTAGATTACATTAGAATGTGGAAACAGGCCCTTCGGCCTAACAAGTCCACACCGACCCGCCAAAGCGCAACCCACCCATACCCCTACATTTACCCCTTAGCTAACACTACGGGGAATTTTAGCATGGCCAATTCACCTGACCTGCACATCTTTGGACTGTGGGAGGAAACCGGAGCACCCGGAGGAAACCCACGCAGGCACAGGGAGAACATGCAAACTCCACACAATCGCCTGAGGCGGGAATTGAACCCGGGTCTCTGGTGCTGTGAGGCAGCAGTGCTAGCCACCGTGCCGCCCATAGACGTCAGTCATAATGTGCTAGGATTTCTTTGATTTTGTTTATCATTATTGTTGACCCTTTCATCTTTTTTAGAGATTAATTTATCTCTGCTAACTTTAGAAAAAACCTTCTCGCCTGTGATCTTGGCCACTTCAATTACGTGCCAAAGAAATTTTATTCATAGTTGTGCAGACCCTTAATTTTTATTCATGTTAGATTTTTGTTTCTGAAATACTTTCATAGCTGTTCTAATTCTTTGTTTCTGCTCTGTTTTTGTGGCTCCAAACATTGGTATATTGTCCAAAGTTTGTGTTAACCCAAAAATGCTTTCTAATGTCTTTGGCTTTGTGGTGTGGATACTATTCCAAGGGTAATTTATTGAAGTTATAATATCCAAAAATATGTTTATAGGTCATCATTGTATGCTTGATCCTGAGATAATTGCCAGAATCTGCTGTTCAACCCCAGTTTGGTTAAAAAGGATAGTCTTAGCTAGTTTTCTTAAACCAACATCCACTTGAAGCTATTCAGTGAATCTCATTTCATTGCTTTGTTTAGTTAAGTTAGATCCACACAGGTTCTTATTGAATTATTACCATAACCATTCTGAAACATTGTCTTGTTGGTACTGTTACTCGTGAAATTATTTTTTGCCTGACCATAGAATCAATTTCATCTTCAGTTTTATCCAAGAGTGGATATGGCACTTGATCATTACAGACATAATTGCATTTCAGCCTTATCGTTGAAGCTAATGTAGTAGTCTCTCTTAAAATATTACAGATGTTAACAATCTTGAGAACACGCCTTTCAAAATTCACTTCTCGGTCTGCATCTGCAATCTCATTGACCTTGTGAATTAATTTCCTGTTGAAGTACACATTGCTGTATAATAGAGAACATCTGGATTAAAAAAAATAAAGTTACTTGAATTTCTCCTCCCTTACATATGAGCTTTGCTATGATTTAGTCTTTTGGTCTCCATAATACTCCCCCAGGTCCCTATGCTCTCATTGAGGATGATTGCAATTTAATCTTTCTCTAAACTGTTTAAACTAGTTTGATAACACTGAGACACTGACGAATATAGAGCTTAAACTCTTTGGTCTGCTCATTTACTTCCAATTTAACATTCCAGTACTCATTCCCAGAATGTTTGATTTCTCCGAGGATTGTTTTTCCCTGGTTTTGTGGTGTACAATTTCTTGACCTTGCTTTGGTGTCTGTAACTCTGTTCACTACATCCATGTGAAACTGACATTCTCATTACACACTCTGCTAATGTCTCATGACTCAGATGTGTCTTTGTAGTTATTTATAATATAAATTGTGATTTTATAATATGCATTGTAATAATACTATTTCCCACCAAGCCATGAAGCATCCTGACTTGGACCTATATTGCCATTTGTTCACTAACACTAGCCCAAAATCTCTGAACTTCCTCCCTCCCTAATATCAATGTGCATATGCCAATTGATATGGACTGTACCAATTCAAGAGAGCACCTTACTACCATGTTCTCAATGACAATTAGGGATGTGTAATAAGTACTGGCTTACAATGCATGATCAAAGACAAATATTAATAATTCTCTCATTATAATTGTCACAATTTCTACATAGTTGCAGAGACGTCAAAAAAGAAGAGTGAAAGAAATAAAAGAAGTGTTGGGATAGAAGTTCAGCACGTTTGCATTTTTCAGTACTTTATGATCTCCATTGAGACCAATCATTGGAGTTTTTGAAAAAAATTGAATTTTCAGCAATTTGCTTGAAGAAAACTCACCACAAGATTGTAATTTTCAAGACTTACTTTATCGCTCATTATAGTAACTATTGACAAGATATTACTTGGTAAACATTAGACTGTGGCATCAAGGAACCCTACTAAAACTAGAGTCGTTCGAAATTGGATGGGGTGTCTCTGCCCTTATTGAAGTCATACCTAGAACAAGGAAAGATAACATAGAGAATGTCAAGGCTTGTTCTGACATGTAGCACATGGCATTTGTGTGGCACAAATATTAAGTAATGATCATCTTCAACAAGAGAGAAATCAGTGGCAGAATTGGTCAGCAGGTTTGACTGTCAGCTGAAAGGTTGGTAGTTCAAGATCACGACCTTGGGGGTTGATTGAGCTCAGTTAGTTGGTTTGTGATGCACAGTGATGCCAACAGTATACATTCAATCCCTGCAATGGCTGAGTTTACCACAAAGGATTCTCCTTCTCAACCTCTTCTCTTGCCTGAAGCAGGGTGATCCTCAAGTTAAACCACGACCAATTGTCTCTTTCTTGCTGCAGGATTCCTAGAGTAGCATACCGCCTAACTCCCCACAGCATCTACAAGGCACAAGCCATCTGTGAAGGAATACTCCTACTTGCCGTTCCAAAAACACTCAAGGAGCTTGACACCATCAAGCACAAAGCAGTCTTATTGATTGATTGGTACCACATCGACAAACATGCTTCCACTACCAACATTAAGTAGCAGCAGTGTGTACCATCTACAAGAAGCACTGCAGAAATTCACCAAGACTCCTTAGACGATATCTACTGAACCATAACTACTGAAGGTCAAGGGCAACAGATACATGGGAACGCCATCTGCAAGTTTCTGTCCAAACCACACACTATCATGACTTGGAAATCACAGTTCAAGATGGTAGTTCACCACCACCTTCTTTACTGCTGGGCCAGTAAATTCTGGCCCAGCAAGCGACACTCACGTCCCATGAATGAATAAAAATAAGATAACTTGGGAGAATGCAATTAATACTGTTTAGAGTAAAGTTTTCATACTTGTTTTGCAACACAATCCCTACACCACAGTTATATGTAACACCATGCTGTCAATGCATAGTTTTAAAGGAACTACTCAAGTTACTCTCATATCCATCGAGTTTGCTACTTTCCCTTCTCTGAGTCGTAATGTCAGATATTGGTTGCTTCCTGTAGTTGTCTGGAAATCCCTGAATTGCAAAGGTTCCTCTCCTGGCCACATAAATACCCATTTTTCACGAAGAGAATCAGTCCCAACTAACATTCTGCCCCAGCAGAAATAGTCTGTGCCTTTACTGTGCAATTCATTTTTTCCTCCCTTCCCTCTCCCTCCACCGTTTACACTCTCCTTTCCCCTTCCTCTATCTCTCTAATCCCTTGCTTTCCCCCACCCCTTTGGTCCCTCCACCTCTCACTGTAACGCTCTCTATACTCTCTTGCTTAACTCTTTACCTTTGTTAATCTCTCTCCCCCCTCTCTTGCATGTTACTCTCTCTCCACCCCACCCCATTTTCATTCTCTCCATCTCACTGTTTCTGATGTTTCGTTCAGTTTCAAAACGTAGATTCAGTAGATTTTGATGGCTTAATCTTGCTTTTAACCAGGTCACGTTGGCTTATCGCCAAGCAGAACTAGTAAGAGATCACAAATTTCTTTTTATTTTAAATTTATAAGAGACTGTCTAAAACATGCACATAGGAGACAGTGAGGTCTGCAGTTGCTGGAGATCAGAGTTGAGAGTGTGGTGCTGGAAAAGCATAGCAGGTCAGACAGCATCCAGGGAGCAGGAGAATCGACGAAAGAAGATTGACAGGTGGGACAGGTCAGGAGGGCGGTGTGAACTCGAAGGTTGGAAATGGGGTAAGGTGAGGGGGGAGAAATGATGAAACTGGTGAAGTCCACATTGATGCCCTCGGGTTGAAGGGTTCCAAGGCAGAAGATAAGCCGTTCTTCCTCCAGGCATCTGGTAGTGAGGGAGTGGCGATGGAAGAGGCCCAGGACCTACATGTCCTCAGCAGAGTGGGAGGAGGAGTTGAAATGTTCAGCCATGGGGTGGTGGAGATGTTCTCTAAAGCGCTCTGCGAGAAGGCATCCAGTCTCCCCAGTGTAGAGGAGACCGCATCAGGACCAACAGATACAATAAATGACATTGATGGAAGTGCAGGTGAAACTTTGATGGCTCCTTTGCAGCCTTGGTTGGAGGTAAGGGGAAGGTGTGGGCGCATGTTTTACAATTCCAGAGGTGGCAGGGGAAGGTGCCAGGAGGGGAGGGTGGCTTGTTGGGAGTTGTGGAATCCTGAGGTTTTCTGCCTCTGCCTTCACTGTGGTGCTGGAAAAGCACAGCAGGTCAGGCAGCATCCGAGGAGCAGGAAATTCGGCGTTTTGGGCCAGAGCCCTTCATCAGGAGTGAGGCTGGGAGCCCCGGGGGTGGAGAGATAAATGGGAGGCGGGATGGGGTGGTGACCTGCTACCACCAACCTGCTGAAACATCTGTTGCTCTTTGGTCAGCCAGAGCTGTTGCAGCACGGGAAAAGGTCTTCAATCCATCATACTTATGTTGATTATCGATCACCTATCTATTCTAATCCCATTTTCCAGCACTTGGCTGGTATCCTTGTCTGCTATGGCATTTCAAATTCTTATTGAAGTACTTAAATATCTTGAGCGTTCCCACCCCTATCAACTTGTCGGGCAGTAAACTCCAGGGACCCAGCATCCTGTGGGTGAAAAGAAATTTCCTCAAATCCTTCTCCTTACCTTAAAACTGTGCCCCTTGGTTTTTGAGCCCTTTCCTAAAAAGAAATGTTTCTCCATGTCTGCCGACCCTATGCTGCTCAGGGTTTTGTATACCTCAATCAGATTGCCCCCTCAGCATTCTTAGCTCGAATATAAAATCCTGAGGTTGTCTTGTCTCTCTTCATAGCTGAATCAATTTATTAATTGAACCAAAGCTAAGATTTTCTTCAGAGTAATTGTTGAAAACCTGAGTGTGAAGTTTGAGCAATTAAAAACCGAAAAGTCAGAAAATTAGGCTGCAGTTGCTAACTTATTCTTTCTGTTATTTTTGATCGTCTTTACAAAAGTACATCTTTTAGGATATCTGTGCTGTGTTTTAATGGTAATGTGCTTCAAACCATTATTTTGACAGTCATAGGATTGCTGAAAGTCTGAGCCACTTGAACTGGTGATAATATATAATAAGTACATTTTGCGCTGATAATGAACTAGCCTTTGGACTATTCATATTTCAATTTATTTTTTGAAGTAATTATCACCAGTTGATCTGTAAATTAGAGGAATTAAAATGTAAATTACAATTTATTTTGGGATACTAGTGATGTCTGATTGATGCGTCACACAAAGGATTGCATCCTGTAAACTTGGTTTAAATTTATTTCACTGAAGGGGTGAATGGCTTCCCTCTCACTCTTCATTATAAAGCAGAACATGTCACAATGTTCCTAAACCAGGAAAACCCACATTGCATTTCTGTTCTAAGCAAAGTCTGTTGGTGTCAGCACACATTACAATTGTGGTGCTTCTGAGGTAGGAAGAGGAAACCTCCGGTTCTCTACTCCTTCTCGTTATTTTTGACTGCTATTGGGATGTATGGGTGTGAGTGTCAGATTATGCAAAGTTGAACTTGGCTGGGCTTCCCTATGTGGTCCAGTTCTCTGCTAACACTCACTATCTAGGCTCATCAGTAAACAAATAATGGAGCAATCCTTGTAGATGTGTAGCAAGACCTGGATAGCATCCAAATTAGGACTATCAAATGGCAGTGCCAGACAGTAATTGTGGCAAATGAAGAATCTGGTCACCTCAGCATTTCATTCAACGGGATCACCTTTGCCAAGTCCCCCCAGTATCCTGGGATTTGCCATTGACCATATTCTGAACTGGACTAGCTACATTAATACTGTGGCTACAAGAGCAAGAACCCTGCAGTAAATAGTTTACCCCCTGAGTCCCCAAACCCTATCCACAAGACAAAAGTCAGGAATGTGATAGAATACTCTCCTCACTTGCCTGGATGAGTGCAGTTCGATCAACATTCCAGAGGTTTGACACTGCCCAGGACACAGCAGACCGCTTGACTGGCAACACATCTACCTTAAATATGCATTCCCTCCACCAGTGATGCACAGTAACAGCAGTGTATAACATCTATAAGATGCACTGCAATAACTTACCAATGGTTCTCTCACCATGAAATACCACCTGGCAGGATAATGGAAGCAGATTCACGGGAATAACACCACCTGCAAGCTCCCTTCTAAGGCACACATTATCTTATCTTGGAACTTCCTTGCTATTCCTTAAGTATCACTAAGTCAAAATACTAGAGCTCCCTTTCTAACAGCTTTGTGGGAGTCTCTACTCCCAAGAGTCAAATGCAGTTCAAGAAGGTGCCTCACTACCACTGGAGGGCAATTTGAATGGGCAATTAAAGTTGGCCTAGCAAACGGTGCCTGAATCCTGTAAAAGAAGATTTAAAACATGGTCATTTGCTTAATGCATCAAAGCTGCCACTAACTGGAGCCAAATTTGATCGAAAGGAGGGCAAAGACTGGAAAAGGGTTGCTAAACCACAATTTTGTCTAGCTTTTGTGAGAGGAGCTGACTTACAGTGCTTATTGTCAAGTTTTATTGGCTTGGGAGCATTAAAGGTTGACTACGAGTATGTGAGATGGAAGTCAAGTGCACCCCATAAAGGGTGCAACATTCCATTTAATGAAGTGCACCAGTGATCAAGTGAGATGCTCTAAACCCACATATCTGATTTTATTGAATTCAATGTTATTGGGTTTTGAAATCTCAATTGCTATTCCACTGAGTTTAATTAATTGATGCCATAACACTATTATTCTAATGTGTTGTGATAGATGGGCTATGTCCTGGAATTGAAGGTTCATTTCCCTAACTGTTTTGCAATGCCATTTGTTTTAATATGTTCATGGGGTGTGGGTGCTATTGGCTCTGCCAGTATTTATTGACTATCCCTAATTGTCCACGTTGCCATGGGTCTGGAGTCACATGTAGGCCAGACTAAGTAAAGATGGCTGTTTCCTGCCATGAAGGAGGTTACTTAACCAGATGGGGATTTTTATGACAATCAGCAACATGATCTTCATTCTTATTTCCAGACTTCTATTGAATTCAAATTCCACCTTCTGCCATGGTGGGATTTGAACTCTGGTCCCTAGAACATTACCTGTGTTTCTGGATTAATAGTCTAACAATATTATCACTTGGCCATCACCTTCCCTCCTCCCCTTGTTTCACTGTTTCACTCTGACCACAAGCTACAACATACAGTCGGGCTGCTATTGCCATGGGGCACTGTAACCCTGATACGTGTGTGTTAAACCAGTAGGAGTATGCAAAATCTACATTTATTTGTAAGGTATTGTGACCACTAGAATTGCCTTCATTAACTGACTGCCACATGGATTACCAGTGGCAGGATGGCACTAGCAGTGCAACTGGAAACACGAGTCATGCATTAAAATCTTTCAGAAGTACAGTGCAACCAGAATCGGCAACCCTGGTTTCTAGGCTTCAAAAACTTCTAACCAGTACTTAGTTTGCCAAGGCTGGATAGAGTTAAGAGTGAAGACAACATCCTTCAAAAGATTTCCTAATAACATTTAAAGTGTACCTCAACAAAATTTAATTGACACTGCCACGCCTGATTTTAACCAAAAGGGTACTGACTCCATCTGCTGGTACAAAGTTAGTAAGACACCAACATTGATGTAATTTCATTTCTACTACAGGAGCTTTGTCAATTTTAAAATCATCTGTTGTAAATGTACATATACCATTGGCTTGCATTTTAAATTTGCATTCACATTATTTTATTTGCATCACATGACATACATCTGTCTCTTTTTTTTTACTATAGTTATTACTGCTGCTCAATAATGGGTGTGGAATCTAGTATAGTAATTCTCGGCTACTGCACTTTGTTCTAAATATGAATTGCTTTTTGCCTTTCCAACTATGACCCTGTCTGGACTTGCATGCCCAAAATACAATATTCAAAGGTTTAGCTCAGACTTCTGAAAATAATCACATTGGAACAATTTGAAAGAATCTTCTGAAACAAATGCCTTTTTCCAAAATAACTGAAAGTTCTCTGGGGTAAGAAAAAGTGAAGCAATGAATCAGAACTTTACCGTTTCATCTTTGGAAATTGGGTTCAAGAGATTTGAAGGGATGGAGATAAAATTATTCTTCAGTCAATTCTTCATTATAATCCACAACATAATGCTGTCCTCAGTTTGGTTGGATTTGGAACTAGGGGGGTCATTAACTAGCTTCCAGTTCCGATAGGACTGGTTTGGTACAGAAATCAAAGGGTATTGAGAGGCCTTTTTGTTTATATGTAAACAGATGAGACTTCATGCCGAAGTGGTCATGTTTTAGAAGTGACCTGTATAATGAAAGGAGGGTGGTCAGCTCTCTAGCTGAGCAGTTCAGTTCAGAACTAGTTGAGAGTTCCACAGTGAGCTGTGTGCAAACTCTCTCTCTCTTTCTACCCTTCTAACTTTAACTTTTCCCAATTGCTGATCTATATAAAATTTCACTGGCCATAGGAAATAACCACAGCCAGAAATGTTTAATTTTTCAAACTATTTACAAACCAGTAAACGCCTTGCATTTGGCATTGAAACAACTGATCTTTGTTGTTTTACCTGATTTCTCCTTATCTCCATTCTAAAGTAATTCAATCAAATTTGCAATCTTTCAGGTCAAAATCACAACTTTGGAGTTCAGAAAGCTTTGGAAAATTCTGATAAATGCATCTTGAATTTTGTCACTCATTTATTTTAACATGGTAGGTTACCTAAGATTATAAAAAAAATCTCTTCCAAGCCCTATCAATTCCTCTGACACTGTTTTTTAAACATGTAATCCATTTTCATTCCATTGCTTATTTTTAGCCTTGGGCTGTTGGTACAGTATTTTGTCCTTTTTTTTCCCCACTATGCAAATAGATACTAGTACCCATTGAGCAACTCTGCCATTTTCTTAATAAGCATTGTGTCACAAAGCTGGTCCTTTTTTTTATAGAAGCTGTTCCTTTCCTCAAGGATACTGAAACCTTGTTTTTTTTCAGAGGGGTCATTAACTAGCTCCCAGTTCCGATAGGACTGGTTTGGTACAGAAATCAAAGGGTATTGAGAGGCCTTTTTGTTTATATGTAAACAGATGAGACTTCAGGCCAAAGTGGTCATGTTTTAGAAGTGACCTGTATAATGAAAGG
Organism: Chiloscyllium plagiosum; assembly: GCF_004010195.1. Classification (NCBI taxonomy): domain Eukaryota; kingdom Metazoa; phylum Chordata; class Chondrichthyes; order Orectolobiformes; family Hemiscylliidae; genus Chiloscyllium; species Chiloscyllium plagiosum. The sequence goes on along the minus strand of NC_057712.1, from coordinate 64,384,492 downwards.
AGGATGGTCAGCTCTCTAGCTGAGCAGTTCAGTTCAGAACTAGTTGAGAGTTCAACAGTGAGCTGTGTGGAAACTCTCTCTCTCTTTCTACCCTTCTAACTTTAACTTTTAAGTATCTGTTCCATTTATACCGGTTTTTAATGAGGTTTGCTTATTGGGACTGTTCTGTATATTCAGAACAGCATAGTTAAGTATAATTTGGATAGACTGAGTTCTGTCGGAGTTCTTTATTCTGTTCTTTGTGTTTCATTGTTTAATTTTGTGAATAAATTTCTGTCTGTTTTAAAACCGAGTAGTCAACCTAGCTAGCTTATTCTGAATAATTCTCACTGTACACTTACCAAAACAAATTACAAAGTTATGGTCTGGGTTGCCTGCTCAAGAGTGTTTTGAGTGGTCTAACCTCGTCCATAACAATTGGGATTTCCATTGTGCTTACAGAAAACCTTCTGGTAACAATCATTGCTACACTTTGACATTCTTAATCTTTCCGTGCCAGTTTGATCCATTATATGATGCTGGGCATAATCCAGAAATTACTACCCTGAAGGTTCTGCTCCCAAATCTACATGTTTAGTCTCCTGAAATCCATTTTCAGAAGCTCAAAGCTACTCATACGTGCTCCTCCTTATGCCATTGGTAAACCATAATGAACCACAATCTTCTGCTTCTTGGCTTCTTCTTTTATGTTCTTCATTTTTAACAATTTCTTCCAGTAGATGTGTTCTGAGACTCCCCTCTTTGCGTGATCACTATTTTGTTGCAATTTATTATCCAAGTCCCACTAATTTTCTAAACATTTGTGAATTCAGCAGTGAGCGTCAAGTTTTTATGTTGGAATGCAGTTACTGCAGGTCTTGTCAATCTTTAGCTTAGCTTACTATAATTTCTGAAAGGTTTAAAATAAAACAGTAAGCACTGGATTACTTTTCTCTGATGTTTATAAACCCTGAGTTTGGTAAATAGTCAGCGGAAAAGTTAGTTGAATGAAGCTTTTGAAATTTGGGGGATGGACAATAAATGCTGGCCAGCCGGCGGCGCTCACGTCCCATAAGTAAATAAAAATAACTCTGTCCTTCTTCTCTGCCCTTTCCCATTAGCTCCACAAATACTTTCTCTTCAGATAAGCGGCCAGTTCAATTTTTTAAGGCATAATTAAATCTGCTCAGTGTAGTTTTAGTGCATTCCAGAGATTTCTCCTCATGCCAGCTTTGGTTCTTGGACCTTTTACCAAAAGGGAAAGTTTCTTCCCTTCTACTCAGTCAAGGCCACTTTGTGACTTTGAGTACTTTAATCAAATCTGCTTTCAGCCTTTTCTTCCTCAATTTTTCCAAACTGTCTTCCTAACTCCTTCCTCATCTCTGGAACCATTCTCTTAAATCGTTTCCAATTCCTTCCTACCCTTACTGAAGTGTGGTGCACAGAATTGAACACAGTATTCTAACTGAGAATGAATCAGTGTCTTATAAATGTTCATTTTTGTTTAGCATTTGTGCTCTTTGTCTCTCTTGTTAAAGCTCTGGATCTCCTATATCAGTTAACCACTTTGTCAACTTGATCTGCCACTTTCAAAGATTTTTGCATATATGCAGTAGGTTCCTCAATGCATAACATCCCCTTTAAAGTTGTAACCTTAATTTTATTATGGCTCTCATTCTTTCCACCAAAATCTATGACTCCACCCTTCTGAGCATTAAATTTCATTTATCTGTCCGTTTAACCACAAATTGGCTTGCAAAATCGGGCTGTTGGTCACCAAGAGAGGAAATTCCCTTCTTGGATATGAACATTATTGTAATGTCCAATATATAAATTCTTGCAGTTGAAAAATAAAAGCAGATATCAGTATGTTACTTAACCATGGAGATGTGCCCTCATTTCCTATTTCTGCTCTGTTCCTGGTCTCACAACAATGCATTTTTCTTAGTGTTAAAGGATCTTGCTTTTGGATCTTCTCAATACTACACTTGAACTTGTTATTTGGAAACATGAAGATTGGGTGCGCTCAGCCACTGCTTGACTGTTTTGTGGTTCAACATTATGGTAGCAGCATGGGTTCAATTCCCATTCTGTCTGAGATATGATATGCCTCACGACGGTAGGATGCTGGAAATCAAGACCCCATTATTCCTGAGTCATCACAAAAGTTAAAGATTTTTAACGATATGTGAAATTCCCCATTCTAGCTATCTTTTAACCCAGGCTGATAGGAAGTACAGACCAGGTTTCTATACTGAGCAAGAATGACCATTAGTTACAAATGAAAAGATCGTAACTGTGGGTAAACAACCATGAACCGTTGCATATACCACACCCACCCACATATCCGTCACACTCAATCTCTCACTCACACACATACACACACACAAATACAGTGTCTTATGGATGGAGGGAAAGATTGGGAAGGCAGTTCATTTATAGGAAGATAAAAAGATGTCGTCTTTACAGATACCCTTGAGATATGTCTTTTCACCCTGCTCCAAAGAGAGAAGGCAATGGCAAGTCACCAGTGAACAAACCTTGCTAAGAAAAAGGCTGGGGACATAGAATCAGCAGGCAGTGAGGAGAGGATCTGCCTTTGGGCAGAACACACAGAAATTAATGAATTTCAAAATGCAGTGTTGAAGCTCATCAATTTTAGATTACTTTTTGCCTATCCCTCCCTTCTCATGCAGAATTCATTTGACCAAGACTTTCCAGCACTCCTTGATGTTATAACAAATGTAGTGCATAGTTTCTGTGAAAATGCACATTCATGTGGAACATCAGCACAATGGGCCATTGTGTCACTTAAAACCTGTTGTTATTTTTACATGAATGTTCTACTCCCAAATTGGGCTAACATAAGGCAAAGATATAAGATCGGTAAGATTTCATGTTCAGATCTCCTGAGAAATAAATACAAACATGGTGATGAATCAATATCATACTGTTAGTGACATTCTTTTACATTTATGTGAGTGATTAAATCGAAAAGCAACAGAAAATACTGTTCTTAATGTATGCATAGAGAAAAAAAAAACTAGCTTGATGTTTTAAGTGTAGACCCTTCAACAGAACTGTGTTAAAAGATTGGAGTTGGCTAAAGGATGAGCCAGTTGTGTTACCCGGAAAAGTGTAGATTGAACAGTGATGAGTGTGATGGTTGATCGGGCAGAGTGAAGTCAGTGTGGGGTTGCAGGCAGAATCAGATCCATAGGGTCTGTGGGACATGGTGCGGGGTATGAGAAGGAGCTGAGGGGCAATGATAGTAGGGGATTCTACAGCCAGGAGAAACAGGCAGGTGCTTTTGCAGCTGCAGACATGAATCTACCGTACCACCTTACCACTATGTGACTACATTAAGATTCTGGCAGACAAAGCTGAACAGGTTGTGTTCTGTATTAGAGATATAGACAAATTAAGGGGATGAGGACCTGTCTGTAGAATTTAAACAGCTAGAAAAACATTAAAAAGCAGGATCTTAAAATTGGTAATTTCTGAATTACCCACAGTCACATGTTAGTTAGATTTGAACTAGGAGGTTAAAGCAGAATTTCTTAGCTAAAGAGGTGATACAGGTGGGAGGGCTTTCAATTCCTGAGGGATTAGAACTGGATCGGGAAGTTGGGATGTGTGCAATCTGTGCTGTTTGCACCTCAACTGAACCAGGAAAATATCTTTGCAGGGAGTTTTGCTGGTGATGCTAGGCAGGATTTAAACTAACTCAGTATGGGAATGGGAACCCGAGAGTGAATTCAGATGGATCAAATTCAGAAATGAAAATGAAGACAGAAAATTAATAGATCAGCCTGGAAGACAGAGGAAATGAAAGTTTTTAAAAAAAAGTGTTTGTCAGCATTCAAGGATACCTACTCCAGTGCAAGGAGTTTAGCAAACTAAGTCAGGCTAAGGATGTAGATAGAAATGTGGAAATGATAACTAGATGTCACAGAAACATAGCTTAAAGAGGGACAAGAAAAGCAATGTTTCTAGTTACAACATTTTCAGACGGGATAGTGGAATTAAAAAGGGGCGCAGACGTGGTTTGGTCAAAGACAATTGCAGTTGTGAGGGGGGGCTTGAGCTATGAAATGAAAAAAACGGTAGTCACACAACTAGGAGTGTACCATAGATCCAGAGGGGAAAGAGAAGAACAAGTACGTCGATAAATCTCTGAGAATAGGAAAGAGAAAGGACAGTCATTATAAGGGATTTTTAACCACCACAGTATTGACTGGGATTGCTGTGGTGGAAAAGGAGTGGAGGGACCAGAATTGAAGCACATTCATGAGAATGCTTTTAGCCTGCGTGCAGATAATCCAACAAGAGAGGATGCAGTTCTGGATTTAGTTTTAGGAAATTAAGTTTGGCGTGGGGAGCATTTTGGTGATAATGATCATAACTCAGTTAGTTTTAACATTATTTTGGAAAAAAGCAAAGAGTGGGAATTAAAGTTATAAATTGAGGTGAGGAGTGATTCAGCAAAAAAAGGACAGAAAACAGATACTTAAAGGAATATCAGTGCCTGAGCATTGGGAGGTGTTCAAAGAGAAAGTTAAAGAGAACAGAGTAAATGTCATATTTCCACAAAGTAAAGGGGTGGGGAAGCTAAATCCAGTCTCCTTGGATATCAAAGAGCAAACAGGATAAGGCTGGAAAGCTAGGTCACACACTGAGCACGCAATCCAGCAGAATGCCAAAAGAAGTGTAGAAAGTGCAGTAAGTGAAATTGAAAAGGAAATTGGAGAAATAATGAGAGCATAATAGTAATATTGGCAAGTGAAATCCAAGAGAACTCAAAGGTGTTTTATCAATACATTAAGAGGATAATTAAGAAAACAGTAGGATCCTCTAAACACCAAAAATATGATGTGTTTCGATGTGAAAAATTGTGCGTATGGTTCTTGATGAATATTTTCCATCTGTTATGAAAAAAGAAGGGATGATACAGACACTACTTGAGGAAGAGTGTGAAATATTGGCTTGATAAATGTCAGAAGAGAGGTGGTATTCAGGGAATTAACATCCTTGAAAGTGGACATATCAATAGCACCAACTTAAATGTATCCCAGGCTGTTGTTAAAAGAAGCCAGGATGAAAATAGTGGGTGCTATGACCATGTGAGGTGCAGATAAAATATTTACATGTAGGTCAATCTAACCTCAGTGTTAGGCAAATTGTTAAAATCAATTATAATAGATGGGAAATGCCATCACTGAATAATCAATAAAACTGTCAGCATAGATTTGTCCAGTGAAGTCTCTGACTAACTTGATTGAATTTTATGAGGAGGTAACAAGGAGGATTAATAATGTTGAGATAGTCTACATGCATTTTAGCAAAGTTAGTGTCAAATTCCACTGGACAGACTGGTTAAAAAAGTAAAACCTCATGGGATCCAGGAGAACTAACAAGCTGATTACAGCAGCAGGAAACAAATGGTATTGTTTGATGGATGCTTTTGTGACTGGAATGCTGTTTCCAGTGGGATTCCACAAGACTCAGTACTTGATCCTTGCTTTTCATGGTGTATATTAATGATTGGACTTTAGTCCAGGGGCATGATCAGGAAGTTATAGATAATATGAAAATTGGTTGCATGGTTGGCAATGATTCTATGTGCAAGGAAGTTATGGACAGCAGGAGAATATCAATTGACTAGTCAGGTGGGCAGAAAAGTGCAAATGGAACTTTAATCTGGAGAAATATGAAGTGATGCATTTAAGAAGGTCAAACGAGGCAAGTAAATACAAAAGCGACGTGAAGATGGTGTGGAGGAAGTGAGTGACCTTCACCTGCATGTTCACCCATACCTGCTTAATGAATAAATCTGGAATTGAAAGCTTATTGTTTGTTGTAAAAATCCGTATGACTCACTAATATCCTTTGGAGAGGGAAATTTATGGTACTTACCTGTTTAGCCTGCATGTTACTGAGGACTCAAAACAACATGATTGACGCTGAAACAAAAACAAAACAAAGAGCTGCAGATGCTGAAGTCAAGAAACACAAACAGAGGTTGCTGGAGAAACTCAGCAAGCCTGGCAGTGTGTGTGGAGAGAAAGTAGAGTTAAAGTTTCAGGTCCATTGATCCTTCTTCAGAGTAGATTGACTCTTAACAGCCGTCTGAAATGACAAGCAAACTATTTGGTTCAGGGCATGAAAGATGTAGCAGAACAGGGTGATAAGATGGTTGAGAAGGCATATGAAATGCTTACCTTTAATGGCTGAGATTACTGAAGGAAAGCTTTTGTGGAGTTTTATAAGATGCTACGAAGGCCACAAATGTGTACAGTTCTCATTACCTCATTACAGAAAGATTGCAATTGCACTAAAGAGGGTACAGAGGAGACTTTTGAGGATGTCGTCAGGAAACTTGCAGTTATGAGGAAGGTTTGGATAGCCTGGGATTACTTTCCTTGGAAAGAGGAGGCTGAGAGGAGATTTGATTGAGTTTCACAAGGCTCTCAGGGACCTGGATAGAGTGGATGGGAAGGAACTATTTCCTTCATAGAGGCGACTAAGGGACACCCATTTAAAATGATTGATAAAAGGATTAGAGGGAAAGTGAGAAAAAGTTTTTATGTAGAGTTTGTTAAAATCGGGAACTCACTGTCTGGAGGAGTAGTAGAAGTAGAAATGCCCAACTCATTTAAAAGATATCTGGACATGTGACTGAAGTCTTGTAACATTTAGGGTACAGACCAAGTGTTGGAAAATGGGAATCGGTTGGGTGTTTAGTTTTCTAGTAAGTGCAATCACGATGGGCAGTATGGACTTCTTGCTGTAAAGATTTTCATATTTTTAAATTATTCTAAATATCTGAAGAGGCACAACATACAGGTATGTGGAGAGCAAATAGAGATGTTGGCAATGAGTGAATTGCTCTTCACAAGAAACAGCAAAATGGATCAACTGGCCTTCTTTATCAATATAATGATTGTATTCTAAGAAGACTGAGTGGCAGCAAATGAAGTAAAGAGTAGGAACACAAATAGTAATGGTTAGTAACAAAAGTAAGGACTTCTATCACATTGAAGCATTAGTGGATTTAAGTGATAGTTAACCAGTTAAAGGTTTAATTAAAGAGCAGGGACAAAATATGTACATTTAGACAACATACGTATTCAGCTAAATTTATCTGAAACAACAAACCTCTGTCTGCCTGTTGTCTTTTCAAGATTGTCTTCATGCTTCCAATATGGTGGAATGATCTCAAGTAAGCAATGTTAATGATTCAGCCAGAGATGAGATACAAGACTCAGTTTGCTAAAGTAGTGCCAGCACATAAGATGTAGCACGTGGTGACGTGAACTTGGATCCTCTCTGCCCCCTTTTCCTCATTCTCCCTTTTGAGCAGCTTTCTTGACCTGTGTTACGTTTGACTGGGAGAAGTGTTCTGAGCAGAAGCCTTGAAGTGTAAACTGCGACCTTTAACCATTCCGGGTAGACAGGCTAGTTAAGAAGGTGTTTATCACGCTCATCTCCATTGCTCAGACCTTTGAGTAAATGAGTTGGGACATCATATTGAGATTATACAGGACATTGGTGAGGCCTCTTCTGGAGTATTGTGTGCAGTTCTGGTCACCCTGTTATAGAAAGGTTATTATTGAACTGGAAAGGGTTCAGGAAAGATTTACCAGGATGTTGCCAGGAATAGAGGGTTCGAGATCTAAAAATAGACTGGAAACGCTGACACCTTTTTCACTGGAGCGTAGGAGGGATGAACTTATTGAGGTTTATACAATCATGAGGGGCATGGATAAGGTGAATAACAAGGGTCTTTTCCCTAGGATGGGGGAGTTCAAAACTACATGGCAAATTTTTAAGATGAGAGGAGAAAAATTTAAAAAGGACAGAATGGTTTTTACACAGAATGGTTCGTGTGTGGAATGAACTACCACAGAAAGTGGCAGTTACAACATTTACAACAGTTACAACATTTAAAAGACATTTGCATAAGCTCATGGATTTGGAGGTATTTGGACCAAACACTGGCAAGTGGGACTAGTTTAGTTCAGGAACTTGGTCAGCGTGGACTCATTAGACCAAAGGGTTTGTTTCCATGCTGTATGAGTGTGATTCTATGACTCTAAGCCACACCACTCCTTGGAGGAATTATTACATTTGGTTAATGAATAAATCTGGAATTGAAAGCTAACTATGAAACTCATTCCGTGTTGTACAAATTCATCTAACTCACTAATGGCCTTTGAAGAGAGAAATTTGTGGTAAGTATCTGGTTTGGCCTGCATATTACTGCAGACTCAAAGCAACATGGTTGACTCTGAAACAAACAAAAAAGAAATTTCTGGAGAAATTCAGCAGGTCTGGCAGCATCTATGGAGATAAAGCAGAGTTACCATTTTGGGTCTATTGATACTTCATAGAACAGATTGACTTAACACCCATCTGAAATGACCTAGAAAATCATTTCGTTCAGGACATAAAAGATGGGTAACAAAATTTTGTCTTGCTGTTGACATACACATTCCATGAAGGAATAAAGAGAAAACTGATTCTTCTAATCCAACAACAGGCAGTAGAAATCTATTAGCAACTAATCTATAACTATTTTAATGACTCCTTTAGATTGCATAAGTGATAGGATCCTTCTTGCTGCAACTTTAGAGTAGGCGTTATGTGGAACATGCAGTTTGAAAATAACACCTATAAAGTCTGGTGCTGTGGACCTTACTTTGGACTGAAGCAATACCTGTAGTTCAGAAAATAAAAGTAATACATTCTTGAATTTTGCAACACTGCCTTGTCCTTCCTATGGCAGATTCTGCATCCGCATTACAAATTTCTTCACAGTAACCATCGCCTGGTGTTAAAACTGTGCTGACCAACCTGCTCACACCAAAGTTAGAATTGCTGCTGGAGTTCATTTTTACCTTTGGACCTCAAATAGCAGATGTGAGTTAATACCTCATTGGGTTTGGAAAGCAAAATGGCAACCTTTCTAAAGATATCCATTAAGATCATAATGATCATGACATTGTCAAAACTAAAAGTAGAGTTGGTCACCTAGCCAATTGAGACTGCTGGTCCACTCAGTAGGATTATGACACATCTGCTTGTGGCTGCCGATCATCTCTTTCTACCAAAAGTAAATTTAACAACAAGGCAATCTGTCCCTTCATCCAAATAATTAGTATAGATTACAAATTGATAAAGCCCTAATGCTCTGTATCATTCCACTAATTGCAGATTGTCAACTTGAAGGGGCAGATTTATTCCAATGTTCTATTTTCGGTTAGTTAGGCAATCCTCTGTGCATACTGACAGATCATTCTGTAATCCAAGCTCTTCTCCTGCACAGCATGAAGACTTTATTATTTTATTTTCTACATTTTGATTGTAGACTGAAATTGGAAGAGGACTGTTTTAAAGTTAGGGATTGTGGAAGACAATGTTTGAAGTTTGAAAATAAATTATTGAAATTAGAAGTTATGATTACACTGTTGCTCTGCAAGGAGTGGGAAAAGATGTAAATTGATGGCACAGTACTGGGACTAAGTACACAGAGTGAGTTTTGGATGACAACAAATAGCTGATTGGTTTGTATAATTGTAACCAGTCATTGATGACCAAAGGTCATTAGTCTGATGGTGGCCTTCTGATTGGATCCTAAGCAGCTGAACAGCTTGAATGATATTGGGTAACATCTTTTTATCTCAAACTGGAAAGGTTGTGTCTTTCTCTGATCAGTAAAATTACTTCAAGTCTGAAGAAAGCCAGTTAATTTCTCCCACTAATTGCTTTAGGCCACAATGTTTGACCAGTAACTAGGAGACTTTGTAATTAGTGTGCTCAATGCCTGCTCTTCCTGCAAGAAAGATAAATAACCTGGGGAGAAGAGGTTAAAGAAATGAAAGCCATGGAAGCAAAAGGATTGTCTCAGCAAACCCTGTGTGCAATTGAACTGTTTTTGTTTCCCTCTCCACCCATAAAACTGATGCTTTGTTTGTCCGTGTCTGTTTATATGTGTGTGTAGATGTTTTAGAAAAAGGACAGAATGCCACATGTTGATAGTTCATAGCTGTTTACTTATGATTAGAATTTACGTACTTATGATAAATATTAATACCTGATCTGTTGACTTGATTGCATCAGACAGGTAAATCATGGACTTGGATTAAATTATAAATTCTTCTGGTGACTCCAGGAGTAGTGGGTGTGGAGAATCAGTGCACTATGCCAAGCTGCTCATAGCAGCAGCAAAATGTATGTGGTACTTGTTTGGACTCCTTTTGGAAATTCAAATATGCCACATTTATTTGTTACCCATCATCCATCCTGCTTAAAGAACTGTAGTAAGTTTGTCAAACATTATTTCCCTTTGACAAAAGTATGTTGACTTTGCCGGGTTCTGTACTAAACTTCCAACTTCTGCCTGCTTAATAATGGACTTTAGCATCTTTCCCATGACTGATGTTAGCCTACCTTCCCACTTTCCATCTCCTGCCTTCATTGCCTAGTGGTAACAGTTGCAGTTTCTCAATTCCCTGAAATTGTTTTAAGAATCAAGAAATTTAAACTGAGGTTGAAATTGCTTCTTACACGCACTCTAATAGTTAATTCATGTGGCTTCCAGCAGATGGTAAATTTAAAATCTTCCCAAAATCATTTGTTTGAGAAATGGATTATAATGGATAATTGTGTAATTATAACTTTTGGACATTGACCAGAGCCACACTGAATACAACTAATTCATATTTTCCACATTTGGAACATTAACAGATATGTCTGTGACTTTGTTATTTTGCAGATGTTTTTGAAAATTTATTCAGCAAACAAAATTCTTGGTCGGTTAAAACACTAAAAAATTCCCTCACCCATTGTTGCATTGCAATATTATGTTTCTTACGTGCTCAGTGTAGAGGACATGGAGGTCTTTATCCTCCTTGATGGTGAACATATTTCCCACTAAAATGCAAGAATAGTTCCCTAGATTGATTCCTGGGATGAGGGGTATTTGTGAGAGATTAGGATATAATCTCATTGAAATATATTACATTCTCAGTGTAATTTGACAGGATAGGTGCTGAACGTCTGTTTCCCTGACTGGAGAGTCTATATATCAGGTTATAGTGTCAGAACAGGAGGCTTACATTTACAGCAATGACAGAAAGGAATTCCTTTTCTTAGAGGATTTTGAGGCTTTGAATTTTGTTACTCCAGAGGACTATGGATGATCAGTCATTGAGTATATTCAGTGGTCAAATTGGTATTTAAATTTGGGAATAAGGGAGTTAAGAGATATGGGTATAGGGCAGAAAAGTGGAATGATATAAAAGTTTAGCCTTGACCTTATTGAACAGTACAACTGGCTCAGTTTGTATTGCCTATTCATCTCTTGTTTCTTATGTTCTTTTCTTCGGCCAGGCATACATTTCTGAACCAAGTCACTTGCTTTATCCATATTGTTGGAAAGCAATCACTTAATGTCATCAAAGAACTGAACTGTAGAAAATGTTTAATATTTTGTATGTGTTAACATTGCCCTTTTTGAACAAACATTTGGAATTTGTATTGTAGGACACTGATGTGATTTCTGGGCTTTGGTGAAAATATGCATGTTTTAGTTTTTACTCTTTTGGCATATGTTGTCATCAAGACCCACGGTTCAGAGAAAATTTCACAATTAATAAGAAACCAGTAAAATTGGATGGGAAACGATGGGCTACAGTCTTGCAATTTCCTGAAGTGCATTCCATATGACTGCCAGCTGCAAACTGCAATTCTTCTGAGATTTGTATTTGATGAGTTTTATTAACGCTGTGTAGAGCTTAGCTCTTTTCATACCCAAGATGCACTGCATCTATTTGCTTGTCAACTGTTATTTTTAATAAAAACATTGGTACTTCAATATATGGGATGACATTTTTTGAACTTCTATCTCCAGGCTACCACCATCTTGGGTCCAGGCTTTCCTCAGTCCGTTGATTATAAAGGTTTTGCTGCTTTTGTTTGCATTCTTCTGCCAATTGCTTGTCTTTAGTGAATATAAGACATGTGTTCAATCAGCAGCTTTGGATTTTTATTGATGCATTCTTTCTGGTCACCCAGGCACTGTAAAATTAAACAAACCTTTTAAACTGTTTGAGATAAGTGACTGGGGGTGGGGTAGGGTAAAGAGAGGCTGCTGGTGGAGTAGCAGAAGGGAGTTATATAAAATAAGTCACTCAAAGTAACGGCATACCCCTAAAACTGTGAATAATGCATTTTATTGGTTGACTTTTAGTTTTCAGCCCGAAGACATTTTGAGAGTCATTTTCCCTGCAGCTTGTGTTTATATATTGATTTAAACTCCAAATTGATCTACATCAACAGAAAAATCTATGCCTCTCAATGTTACTCATTAATTATCTTGAGGAAGTAAACTAAAATTTATACATTATTTTCAGGTTTTGATGACAATCATTTCAAACAATGTCGTGGGGCAAGGAGGTGCCACAGTTATTTAAATGACATTGACTGAATGCGTTGTAGTGGATGACTTTTGCCTCCTTGTTCTTTTTTGCATGTAGTATAGGGCCAGAAAATCACATTGGTTTTTATGAAATGAGTGTAATATTGGTTTCACAGGTCAAATTTTTGGATGAGGCTTGTTTCCACAAACATTATGCCTGTTTTTCTTTCTTCTCTGTTATTTACATCTTATTTCTCTGCTCTTTACTGATGTAACTATGCAGATGTAATGTGATGTTTGCATGAATCTTTTGTAGATGGTGTACAACTTAAGTAATCCTGTCATTTGTGCACATATGTGTTGAATTAATTTGAATGATCCCTTTGAAGGAACTTATTTTCTGGGAAATCTTTCTCAGGGTTGCAGGTATGTTTTGGGATTTAATTTTAAATTGGAGAATCACGGAGCTGCTCTCCAGGTATCTTCAGTTTTCAAGGTTCTTTTAGTTAAAAATCACACGACACCAGGTTATAGTCCAACAGATTTTTTTGGAAGCACTAACTTTTGGAGCAGTGCTCCTTCATCAGGTAGCTGAAGGGGCAGTACTCCAAAAACTAGTAGTTCCAAGTAAATCTATTGGACTGTAACCCGTGTGATTTTTAACTTTGTCCACCCCAGTCCAATACCGGCTCCTCCACTTAAAGATTCTTGACGTTGTAGGTTGATTGAAATTCTTTTGACTGACTTGCTGGCTTCTGTCATGCAGAGCGAGAGAGACTTATCTGCAAAACAGGGTATTTAATGGATTTTCACAAAGCTGTGAACTTCACTGCAGTCCAGTTCATATTGGACCGGAGCATCAAGTCATTAACACATGTAAACCTGGGTTGCAGTCTACTTTTAGTTCCTGTGTATTCTTGCAAGGGGAAAATCAAATATGTTCTTCACCCATATTGTTAGTAGTCTGAAATACCCAGAGGGCTTGAAAGTTCAGTTTGTAGTGCATTTCTCTATTTGAAGTTTGATATGAAGATGTGGGTGTACTGTACCTTTAAGAAAGTTAAAAGCAACAGAACAACCTGACAGAACCAAGTGTTCTGAAGCTAAATATAATATAACATTTGGTCGAACAACTCAATTAGCTGGTTGTCTGGAAGCGACAAAATAGATTCAAATTCGGCCAATCAGTTTAAATTATACTCCAAAAAATAACAAACTCCAATCCAGCTTGAATTTAGTATATTGATGATCTTAAAAGCCGGTGACACAATTCAATGCTTTCGGGGTTTAAGGTCGGGGTAAATTGAACAATTGAGAGGAGAACTGCCAAGCCCAGCATGTAAACAGACTGCCCAGGAAATAGCTCTCTTAAAAGGTACCTTTATCGATCAGTGAAGCAGAAATCCTTAAGAAGAAGAAAAAAAGGCCAGAATTCAGAGAAAACGAAAGCTGCTTGGTTTTGAGATAAGAAGTTTTGTTTTGTAAATTATAATTGGGAGTTTTATTGGACTAGTATTATAGAAGGAAAAGTAATAGATTGGTTAGAGTAAGGAATGGTAAATAGTTGCTAGTTAATTATTCTCTGTCATACCTTAAGAAATAAAGTTGTTAATTTTTATTTAAACTAGTTCTTGGCCTATTGAATTTTTACAGATTACTGCATGGGATAAATCTTTACTGTATTGCTGGTTTTAAATTAAGCAAGAGAGTTTACACCATGGCGTAACAGTTAGGGGGCTCGGGTCCATGATTTGAACAGGTTTAGACAGATTTGAATAGATTTGGGGGTATGAAAAGTCCCAGCAGATTTAAACACTTGCAGGTTAGTGTCCTAGATCTTTAAATAAAACGTAGGTGAGGCAACTTGTTTAATTTTGATGACTTGTGGTTGATTAAATTAAAAGTGAGAGAAATGACTCTTAAAATTGCTAAAAAGGTTCTGGGATTTGAAGATGTTTCTCAAATTTGCCAAGAAAGTTTAGAAGGAAAGAAAAAGGCCATACTTTTAGAAATAGCAAATACATTAGATTTGGGTTTAATTAAGGACAAAAGTAAAGCTGAAATTGTAAGGGAATTACTCAAACACTTAGGTGTGTCAGAGAAACAGACAAATGCATTTGAAGTAGAAAAACTTAAATTACAATTGAGGAAAATGGAGTTAGAAGATAAACAAAGGGAGAGAGAAAGAGGGAAAGAAGAGAGAGAGAGGAAAAAAGAGAAAGAAAAAAGAGAGAGAAGGTTCTTAGCTGATCAAAGAGAGAGAGAACAAAGGGAGAGACAAAAAGAGAGAGAATTTGAACTTGAGAAGTTGCGACTTAGTGAGCAAAGTAAACAGGGTGGAGATTAAAAGGGAAGGTAGTGATATATATATATAAATATGTCAAGACTCTGCCATATTTTGATGAGAAAGATGTTGAAGCCTTCTTTATTTCACTGAAAAATTGGCTAGGCAAATGGAGTGGTCTAAGGATTTTTGGGTAATGCTAGTTCAGACTAAAGTGGTCGGCAGAGCTAGTGAGGTACTTTCTGCACGCTCAGATGAGGTATCAAGAGATTATGAAGAGGTGAATCAGGCTATTTTAAGTGCTTACGAATTGGTACCAGAAGCATATAGACAACGGCTCAGAAACATAAAGTAGGAACCAGGTCAGACTTGTGTTGAGTTCAAAAGAATTGAACATAGTCATTTTGATCGATGGGTACATGCTTTGAAAATAGATAAGAGTTTTGAGTCTCTAAGAGAGATTATTCTGCTGGAGGAGTTTAAAAACTCAATTCCAGAGATGGTAAGAATTCACATGGAGAAACAGAAAGTTCAGGAAGTGTAGCAGAATTAGTGGATGAGTACATGTTGGTGCATACGACAAGCTTCTGGCCAGAATTTTGTTCTCTGAGGGATAGAAGTTGAGAGAAGGGGAGATCCTACACTACAAAACCAAGAGTAGAGAGCGCTGGTAAAAATTTACCACATGTTAAAGAAGCCCAAGAGGGTGGACAGGAGGTAAATAGCCTCGGGTGTTTTCACTGTAATGGAGTGGTACACAGAAAATTACAGTGCCGGTTGTTTCAGAAGGGCACTGGGAAAAGGTGTTTTCACAGCCTGAACGTGGGACATGTAAAGACACAGTGCTGGTCGTTATAGAAAGTCTCTGTGGAAAAAATGTGGTAAAAGAAACTAAGCCAGCAGCAATAGTGAAGGTAGTAAAGGAGACCCCAGGAAAAGCTGAGGAGCTGCAGGAGAGTGCACAGCCAGGGCAGAGGCTGGGTATGGAGTTAGTATCTGACCTCTACTCACAGAGGTGAATTCTTTGTAATGTTTACTCACAGGGGCAGGGGGAGAAGGACAACAAGTTATAATTTTGAGAGATACAGGATCTAGCCAGTCCCTTAAGGGATGAGCGAATATGCACTCTTTCTGATCTGTTACCCGAGTGTGGTAATTTGTGAGATAGATGGACAGAAATTTAGCGTTCCCCTATGTAAGGTTAGGTTGGAGTGCCAACTCAAGATTAGGGAAGTTACAGTGGGAGTGATTGACAGAGTGTCAGTTCCAGGAATTCAGTTTGTTCTTAGGAATGTTTTGGCAGAATCCAAGGTGGGAGTGATACCCCTTGTGGTGGAGAAGCCCAAGGAAAACCAAGAAACTGAGGAGTTAAAACAAAAATGTCCTGGTATTTCCCCAGACTGTGTGGTAGCCAGATCCCACGATCATAAGTCACAGCACAAAGTGAAAGTAAAGGGAAAGATGAAGGTGTTGAGGTTCAGTTAGCAGGTACCCTGTTTGACGTAATGGTGCAGGAAAAACCTGAACAGATAGAGGGTCAAACAGAAGTGTTTACTCCTGAAAGACTGAGAGACTTGCAACAGCAAGGCAAGAATATAAAACAGAGATATACGGATGCATACTCTGAAAGGGAGGCAGAGAATATTCCAGAGGGCCGTTATCTGAAAGATAAAATCCTAAGACGGAAATGGAGACCATGGCAAGTTAGTGCAGAGGAGAAATGGGCTGGAGTGCACCAGATTGTGTTGCCGATAGCATACAGACAGGAAGTGTTACGTGTAGCACATGAAGTACCAGTAAGAGGTCACCTAGGGGTAACAAAGACTCAGGCTAAGGTACAAAAACATTTTTATTGGCCTGGAGTGCACAAGGATGTGGTTAACATTTGCCGTACATGTTATACATGCCAAATGGTAGGTAGGCCACAGGCAGTAATAAAACCAGCACCTTTGTTGCCAATTCCCGCATTTGAAGAACCTTTCATGTGGGTTATAATTGACTGTGTACGTCCCCTCCTGAGAACTAAAAGTGGGAACCAATTCTTGTTCACCATAATGGATGTGTCTACCAGATTTCCGGAGGCAATTCCATTACAGAGTATCAAGGCAAAAAGTGTAGTGGAGGAGTTAGTAGCTTTCTTCACATGGTCTGGGCTACCCAGAGAGATTCAGTCAGACCAAGGGTCAAATTTTATTGCTAGGCTGTTTATGGAAGCACTGGATGGCTTAGGTATACAGCATTTTAAATCCAGTGGATACCATTGTAAATCCCAGGGAGCTTTAGACCATGTTGAGAGCATACTGTCAGGATTGCATGAATAATTGGGATAATGGTATCCCATTCGTATTGTTTGCCATTAGAAATGCCCCAAACAACTCTATTCAGTTCACTTCCTTCAAATTAATAGTCGGGCATGAAGTGAGAGGCCCTTTGAAATTAATTAAAGAAAAATTGACAGGGCCAAAATCAGGGATCTCACACTTAGATTATGTATTGGAGATGAGGGAGAGATTAAATCGAGTAAGTGAGCTAGCTAAACAACAACTAAAGAGGGCCCAATATAGAATGAAGCAGGTGGCAGATAAAAGCTTTGAGACTCGAAAACTTTCCCAAGGGGATAACATGTTAGTACTGTTACCAGTCATAGGAAATCCCTTCAAAGCCAGGTTTAGTGGCCCCTATCAAATTGAGAAAAGGTTGAGTCAGGTGAACTATTTAGTAAAGATGCCAGATAAAAAAAAAAGGTATCAGGTATGTCATGTGAACATGTTGAAACCTTATTTTACCAGAGAGAAAGAATTGGAGAAACAGGTGTTAGTTACTGCCCTGCAGAGTGAGGAATCAAATCCAGATGATCAGGATTTTGAGGTGTCTCAAAATAGATTTTAAAATGAAGAAGTCCTGGCGAAGTGAGATAGGTTAGTAAGCCATCTGTCTCAGGAGCATAGAATGCATTTGCCAGATTTGTTACTGCAGTATAAGGACTTAAGTAAGAATCTGATGGGGAGGACTAATGCTATTGTACATGAAGTAGACGTAGGGAATACTGCTCCAATAAAACAATACTCCTTTTGGCTTAATCATCTCAAAGCAGACAGATTCAGATGGAGGCGGGAGCCAAGCTCGACATGGACATAATCGAACCAAGCCTGAGTGAGAAGAGTTTGCCGATCGTCTTAATTCCCAAACTGGACAGGACTCAGCGATTCTGCATGGATTATTGGAAGGTCAAGGCCGTTACAAAATCTAACTCTTATTCAGTTCCTAGATTAGATGACTGTATCGAGAAAGTCAGACAAGCCAGTTACATCACCAATTGGACTTAAAGTGTGGTTATTGGCAGGTACCTTTATCAGAGTCAGCGAAAGAGATTTCTGCGTTTGTAACCTTAAATGGGCTACATCAATTTAAAGTGACGCCCTTTGGAATGAAGAATGCACCCATGACATTCCAAAGACTCATGAACAGAGTTGTGGCTAGGTTAACAAACTGTGCAGTCTATTTGGACAGTTAAAATCTTAAAAGCCAATGACACAATCTGATGCTTTGAGGGTATAAGACAAGGGAAAATTGAACAGTTGAGAGGAGAACTGCCAAGCCCAGCATGAAAACAGAGTGCCCAAAAAATAGCTCTCTTAAAGGTACCTTAATCGATCAGTAACCTGTGAAGCAGAAATCCCTAAGAAGAAGAAAAGAAGAGCAGAATTCAGAGAAAATGAAAGCTGCCTGGTTTTGAGATAAGAAGTTTTGTTTTGTAAATTGTAATTGGGATTTTTATCGGACTAGTATTATAGAAGGGAAGGTAATAGATTGGTTAGAGTAATGAATTGTAAATAGTTGTTAGTCAATTATTCTCTGTTTCCTTTAAGAAATAAAGTTGTTAATTTTTACTTAAACTAGTTCTTGGCCTATCGAATTTTTATAGATTACTGCACAGGATAAAGCTTTGTTGTGTTGCTGGTTTTAAATTAAGCGGGAGAGTTTACACTGTGTCATAACAAGTTTCTTTGACACCAAGTGTGACGTTCTAAAGTTCCTCTCCAGAAGGCCACTGGATTTACAATCAAAGTCATTTTGGCTGTTTCAGGTCTGTTTTTAAAAAACATGTTGGAGTTTAAAAACTCGATATAGTGATGGGAATTATGATCCATGGTCATGACATTATAAAACATGTCTACAGTCTGAGATCTATGTGAAAATCCTATAACACCATAATGCCATAAGATGTAAGTGTAGGAGTAGGCCATTTGGCCCATCAAGTCTGTTCTGCCATTCATTGATATTACAGGTGATCTGATAATTCTCAACCCCGCAATAATGCCATTTCCCCATATCTCTTTATTCCCTTGTTGATTAAAAATATGTCTATCTCAGCATTGAATATTCTTGAAACTCACTTCAGTGAAGAATTCCATGGATTCACGATGCTGAAATTAAATTCCTCCTCACCTCTGTGTATAATACAGTTGAAGAGAAGGAGATTTACCCTGGCTAACACTTCTCCTTCAACCAATACTTAAAATAGAGAGTGGGTCATTGATTTCATTATTCTTTGTAGGAGCTTTGTATGTGCAAATTTGATATGAATATATTGGAGAGTGGAGAAAAGTTGTACAGAGATGGTTCTGGGGATTAGGGACTTCATTTAGATAGATAGAGTAGGAAAGCTGGGATTTGACATGAGAAGATTTAGAGTAGATTTGGTAGAGATATTGTAAATCATGAGGGATCTGCAAAACCCTTATCATTGGTGGAAGATTCAAGAATCAAAAATACTGCTTTAAGCTTTATGTCAATAGAGCATAGAGAAAAGCTAATCATGTAGCAAGCGATTAGAATCTGAAGTGCATTGCCTGAGAATGTGAGGGATGCAGATTTAATCATTGCTGTGAAAGGTAATTGGATATTTACGTGAACAGGAAAGCTTTCAAGGTGCAGGGAAAGGGCAGGAAATGAGTCTAGCTGTTGTAGAGACCTGGCATGGAAACAGAACAGCATGACCTCCTTCCATTGTGTAGCTATTCTTTGATTCTATATCTTGGAGGAGCTAAATCTGTTTCCATCAGCTAAACTGACCTTGTTAGTGCTTTTTTGTTTGATGCCTATCTCATTGAAAATTGAAATGGTTGTTTCATAGAAACAGTGAAAATGAGGTTTGCAGGCATGCCAACTCACTAATTCTTAAATTAAGAGATAATCTTGTGGTTTACTAAATCTCTAATGGGTCAGAGCTCTTTATAGAAACTGCTTCATTAAAAAGTTGTTTAGCGAAAAACTTTTGAAATACTACCTCTTATCACTTGTGCATTTCGTCTCAATGGACTAAGGAAAATGTTTACCAGCTTGATACCCTGTTTTGTGGGATTGATGAATAAGACGGGTTTCTGGGCAAGTTATATTTAAGTCAACAGTTCTGTAGCGTAAAATGTTGTAAAATTGAGTATGACTGTTGGTTGTTTCTTCTCTATCTACTTGCACATCCCAGAACATGGGTTCATTTACAGTGAGAATGACAAATGAAGATGTGCAAGATCAATATATAATATCCCCAACCATATAATATAAAAGCAGGCAGGGTGACAGAGAGATACACATGTAAAGAGACAACAAAGGAGCAGGGAGAATAAGAAATAGATAGGAAGAGAAAGTTAGCCCAAGATAGAGTCAACCAAAGAGAGACACTGATGGAAACTGAGCAGCAGAGAAAGTCATAGGGAATGATAGAGACTTAATGATGCACATGTAGAGATACAGCAAGCTACAGATGGATGATTAACTGTCAGATAATGGGCTTTCCTTGTAAACAGTTCATGAATAGGACTGAAGCAATTTTCAGTCATTGCAACACAATTCAAATATTGGGTGTATTGAGTATTGTAGAAATTGAAAGGAATGAGTATTTGGGCATTAAGAGGGAGCTGCAAAAGATGCAGTTGAGGGAGGAAGGAAGATTTACTTTCAATATTACATGATTGTGTTGCTGTCCCTGAGAAGTGAACTAAAATGTTGTTTAATGTTAGTGCTAATATAAGAAATCACTCCAGGTTTGAAATTGGATCCTGAGATTTCAAAGCTTTTTCACATGATCACACAGGAGACTTACTTTTATCTACAAGGCAGACCACAACCAATATAAAGTAGATATGATGAAAACTGGTGCATCACATGTTCTCCCTTTGAAATCTTTAATGGTATGAGCTCAAGGAATAACTACTGAAATGTTAAACAGAAAGTTCAGCTGTAATTAGGAATTAGTGAGGGAAGTGTTGGAAACCTTAGTTTATAATGAATGGTACAGTGGTCAGCATTGAAGTGAAAAAGGATAGTAGTGAGGGGACAGGTGATGCAAGAAGGTTCAGGTTTATTGTCAAATATACTTACATGAGTACAGTGAAAAGTTTACAAGTTGTCACTTACAGCACCATCTTAGGTACAAAGGTTCCTAAATACAAAGCAGAAAATAAGGAAAACAAAGTTAAACTTTACAATCCTTCTTAGTAAAAAGTAGAAAAGTAAAGAAACACAGAATAGTTCAACACTGCAGTTCAGAAGTGCTTGACCATACTGGAGTCACACTCCTCATGAGGGCTTGACCTCCCCAGCTTCAGGCTGCACTTTGGTAGCTGCCCCGGGGCTGCCTGATCCTCCACCTCACTGCCCTGGTGCTGCCTGATCCCAGTCTCACTGCCCTGGGGCTGATCCCACTCTCACTGCCCCGGGGCTGATCCCACTCTCACTGCCCTGGGGCTGATCCCACTCTCACTGCCCCGGGGCTGATCTCAGTCTCACTGCCCCGGGGTTGATCCCACTCTCACTGCCCTGGTGCTGATCCCAGTCTCACTGCCCCGGGGCTGATCCCAGTCTCACTGCCCCGGGGCTGATCCCAGTCTCACTGCCCTGGTGCTGATCCCAGTCTCACTGCCCCGGCGGCTGCCTGATCCCACTCTCACTGCTCCGGGGTTGATCCCACTCTCACTGCCCCGGGGCTGCCTGATCCCGCTCTCACTGCCCCAAGAGCTGCCTGATCCCAGTCTCACTGCCCCGGGGCTGATCCCAGTCTCACTGCCCCAAGAGCTGCCTGATCCCAGTCTCACTGCCCCAGGGCTGATCCCAGTCTCACTGCCCCAAGAGCTGCCTGATCCCAGTCTCACTGCCCCAGGCCTGATCCCAGTCTCACTGCCCCAGGCCTGATCCCACTCTCACTGCCCCAAGAGCCCCGATCCCCGTCCTCTCACTGCCCCAAGAGCTGCCTGATCCCAGTCTCACTGCCCCAGGCCTGATCCCAGTCTCACTGCCCCAGGCCTGATCCCACTCTCACTGCCCCAAGAGCTGCCTGATCCCAGTCTCACTGCCCCAGGCCTGATCCCCGCCCACTGCCCCGGAGCTGCCTGATCCCAGTCTCACTACCCCGGGGCTGATCCCAGTCTCACTGCCCCAGGCCTGATCCCACTCTCACTGCCCCGGGGGCTGCCTGATCCCACTCTCACTGCCCCGGGGCTGATCCCACTCTCACTGCCCCGGGGCTGCTTGATCCCACTCTCACTGCCCCGGGGCTGATCCCACTCTCACTGCCCCGGGGCTGCCTGATCCCACTCTCACTGCCCTGGGGGCTGCCTTCAAATATTGGGTGTATTGAGTATTGTAGAAATTGAAAGGAATGAGTATTTGGGCATTAAGAGGGAGCTGCAAAAGATGCAGTTGAGGGAGGAAGGAAGATTTACTTTCAATATTACATGATTGTGTTGCTGTCCCTGAGAAGTGAACTAAAATGTTGTATAATGTTAGTGCTAATATAAGAAATCACTCCAGGTTTGAAATTGGATCCTGAGATTTCAAAGCTTTTTCACATGATCACACAGGAGACTTACTTTTATCTACAAGGCAGACCACAACCAATATAAAGTAGATATGATGAAAACTGGTGCATCACATGTTCTCCCTTTGAAATCTTTAATGGTATGAGCTCAAGGAAAAACTACTGCCCCGGGGCTGCCTGATCCCAGTCTCACTGCCCCGGGGCTGATCCCACTCTCACTGCCCCCGGGCTGATCCCACTCTCACTGCCCCAGGGCTGATCCCACTCTCACTGCCCCAGGGCTGATCCCACTCTCACTGCCCTGGTGCTGCCTGATCCCACTCTCACTGCCCCAGGGCTGCCTGATCCCACTCTCACTGCCCCGGGGCTGATCCCACTCTCACTGCCCCCGGGCTGATCCCACTCTCACTGCCCCGGGGCTGCCTGATCCCACTCTCATTGCCCCGGGGCTGATCCCACTCTCACTGCCCCGGGGCTGATCCCACTCTCACTGCCCCGGGCTGCCTGATCCCACTCTCACTGCCCCGGGGCTGATCCCAGTCTCACTGCCCCGGGGCTGCCTGATCCCACTCTCACTGCCCTGGGGCTGATCCCACTCACTGCCCCGGGGCTGATCCCACTCTCACTGCCCCGGGGCTGATCCCACTCTCACTGCCCGGGGCTGATCCCAGTCTCACTGCCCCGGGGCTGCCTGATCCCACTCTCACTGCCCCGGGGCTGCCTGATCCCACTCTCTCTGCCTGGGGCTGATCCCACTCTCACTGCCCCGGGGCTGATCCCACTCTCACTGGCCCGGGGGCTGCCTGATCCCACTCTCACTGGCCCGGGGGCTGCCTGATCCCACTCTCACTGTCCCGGGGGCTGCCTGATCCCACTCTCACTGCCCCGGGGCTGCCTGATCCCACTCTCTCTGCCTGGGGCTGATCCCACTCTCTCTGCCTGGGGCTGATCCCACTCTCACTGCCCCGGGGCTGCCTGATCCCACTCTCACTGCCCCGGGGCTGCCTGATCCCAGTCTCACTGCCCCGGGGCTGCCTGATCCCACTCTCACTGCCCCGGGGCTGATCCCACTCTCATGACCAGCCACCCCAGGCTGTCTGATCCTCCTTCTGCTACCAAAAACGTGAAAACAATGATGGTGAAAGAGAAAAGGAGAAAGAAAAAGAGAAAGAAGTATGTGGCTGGCTGTGCTGTAACCCATGTCTAAGCTGCTGGCACCACCACCTTGTCACATGTGAAGAGTGAGGAGTTGGGAGACACAAGCTGGCAGAGTGTACAGTTGAATGATGGTGACTGATGACTTAGAGAGACCACCTCAACAATTTTTTGCTAGGGAACCAAGAGGTAAAATGTTTATTGGTGATAGTAGATTAACAGGGGCTTGTTAGATTAGATTCCCTACAGCATTGAAACAGGCTCTTTGGTCGAACAAGTCCACACTGACCCTCCGAAGAGTAACCCACCCAGACCCATTCCCCTATATTTACCCCTGACTAATGCATCTAACAATATGGGCAATTTAGCATGGCCAATTCACCTGACCTGCACATCTTTGGGCTATGGGAAGAAACCAGAGTACCCAGAGGAAACCCACGCAGACATGGGGAGAACGTGCTAACTCCACACAGACAGTTGCCCGAGAGTAGAATTGCACTCGAGTCCCTGGCGCTGTGAGTACAGTGCTAACCACTGAGCCACTTTGCAGCTTATGAAAGAAAAGTGAGAAAAGACGGAGAAGAACAAGAATTATAACCAAAGAGGGAAATGAAAGAATAATAATAACAAGGCAATTAAAAACAATTGTGTGAAATGGCAGGCAAAATGGATTGGGAAATTAATATAAAGGAAAACATTACAATTTGGTTCACACCACATGATATCAAGAAATAGTTGACACACTGGATACTGCAAAAGCTAAGGCTATGGCAACATTACAGCAAAAGTACTGAAGATGTGCTCCAGAACCTCCTGCACCCCTAGCTACGCTGTTTCCATTCAGCTATAACATTGGCATCAAACGCGCTCTCTAAGCTGCATTTGTTCCTCCAAACGATGCCAAGGATATGTCTAAGACAGCAAAGGTGGAAACTATTCAGTCTTTGTTCCTGTCTTGCAAATGTTATCCAGGCCTCAGCACTGTGTACTGAGGATATAAACCAGGTAGACTCACAGTTTGGTGTTCCCAGTCAAGTTGCTGTTATTCCACACTCTTACTCAGCTTGAGCATAATAGCTGCAGTTTTTTGTGATGTTTGTGTTGATTTCAGTATCAAGTGACAGCTAGCTGGTGATAGCTTCATATTTCTAGGCTTGACTATCAACAACCAGCACACTGCTGACAGATGGAAGTATGGCAATGTTGTGGACCAGGACGTTTGTCATCCTGTTGCATGTTCAGATAAAACTCTTTACATTTTTCACTTGTTATGACCAGGGGCGATCATCTTTTTGTTCTTTTTCCTCTCACAGACGGTTGCAACAAATATTTTCATCTCCTTCTTCGCACACAGCTATCACAGTTTGTTTAAAACATAATTAGCTAGATTAAAATGATCAGGCCAAATTACAAGGCTTTCTCAGATATAAGAAATCAAAGAACATAGATAAAGAAGAAGCTCAGTAGCCCTCCAAGGAGAATTATGACTATTGTATACTAACCCTGAAAAAATAATTAAAGGTGCAACATCAGACCCAGATAATAAGCTTAAATAGGAGATAGTATCTGATATACTCAGGAAGAATAGGCTAACTTGTTTCTTTTTTTAAGTTTCACCCAACTTTAGACCTCCAAAAGGGTTCCGCTATAGCTGATATCATCCATTATGTTGTTATGGAAAGAGGAGATCACATTGAGTAGTTTTGATGAGCTACCACTTTTATTTAGTCACTTATAGACCACATTTGCTGACATGAAGGCAATAAAAAGTAGCCTTCTTTGTTCACAGTATTTCTCTTCTAACTGATGAGAAAATATCAGTTGTAGATCATCCGATGTTCTGAAAACACACACCGGACCCAAAGATGGAAATATTATTGAACCAGTCAGTATATTTACATCTTTGCTTCCACTATGTTGACAGTGTTGTCTTGTAGATGGTTTCTTGAAGTATATTATTTTTCACTGTATGTGGAAATGCTGAAGAGAACCTGTTCAACTGAGTCATGGACAACAAGGCACTAGTTAATGTATCAGTATTGCCTAGAATAACTAGTTTTTTTTAATGAAGCGAATTGTGACATAAACTATTTGGAGCCTTTCTCCTGTTAATTAAACATACATAGTTGGGTTATCTCTGTATGACTATCTAAAGAAATGATGAACAAGAATGGTCTGTTCTCCTGTAGCAATTGGTGAAAAAAGATCAGCTTTCAGAAACAAGTATGAGCAAACAGCAGGGAACTAGTGGGATTAATGTAATTTGCTTTGGTGGTAGGCAGTATCAACGCAGACACAGTGGGATTAATTTTAATTATAGGAAGATATGAAAATGTTTGTCCAATGTCACCAGTATGAATCCAAACCATTTTTACAGTTATGTCTCAGTTTAATTTCATTTGCAAAGGTGCCCATGTGTTTCCTGTGTGGAAAACAATTTGTGATTTGCAGTGGGATTAGTGGAGGAATTTGAGACAATGGAACCAATCTAGTTGCTCCTCTACAAAGATGAACTGACAAGGATAAACTAAACAAATCTGCAGCATGATGTTCCTCATTCTCCTGGTCCCACAAAATTCATTGTAACAACTTAATTGCTGCCACTTTTCAGCAATCCTCAAAGGACCTGGTACTGTATATAAATGATTTGGGCAAGTACTCCAGAGCATCCTGCCTGGTATACCAGTTGCTTACCCCACATGGTAATGTAAGCTCATCGTAGAATTCCTACAGTGTGGAAACAGGCCCTTCAGCCCAACAAGTCCACACCAACCCCCCGAAGAGTAACCCACCCAGACCCATTCCCCTACCCTATTATTCTACATTTCCCCTGCCTAATGCACCTAACCTACACATCCCTGAACACTATGGGCAATTTAGCATGGCCAATTCACCTAACATGTTCATCTTTGGATTGTGGGAGGAAACTAGAGCACCCAGAGAAAACCATGCAGGCACAGGGAGAACGTGCAACCTCCACACAGTCACCCGAGGCTGGCATCAAATCCAGGTCCCTGGCACTGTGAGGTAGCAGTGCTAACCACTCATCCATCGTGCTGCCCAGTTCTCAGGCGAGCCACACAAACTGCCTGTGGATTAATGTTGTGTTTTTGTGATAGGAAGGAAAAGGACAGGTCAGCCAATGGCACATCAAGGCCTCTTGATGCTTGCATGCATTAATGGATTGATATAAGTTGTCTTGAAAAAGGGATTAGCCTCCCAAAAATTGGTTATCCAGCCCTCATCCTCTGCACACATCAGGAATGGACATTTCAATGTGCAAGTGCTATTCATGTATTCCTTCAGTATTAGCCTGAAGGACTGTTTCTTTATGGCAATTAGAAATAGTTGTGGCATTTTCAGCATTGCACTGACCACAATGGGACTGCATTGCCTCTGACATCCATACTCAATAATGTTACAGTTGGCATAACATTTTTGATCACATATTAATTCCTTCATATGCTATTTGTTTCTACATGTTCCATCTTGCACATAAAATTCCAAAACAAAAATATTCTGCCTGCACCAACAATCGTATGCAGCACAGAATGTGTTTCGTACAGTCACACAGAAAGTGACCACCATGACAAGAAAAAAGAGCATGGCAAGATTGGATGTATTTGGTAGCAGCAAATAGTTTGTTTGATCAAGTGGATTTTGATACAAAATTTAATAGCAAATGACCAAAAAATGCAAATAGAGCTTCAGAGATCAGGATTTGGTTGTCCAAAGGCAGCACAGCAATGGTGAGGCAAAACAAATGTGAGTGCAGTGGAGGCTGAAGTCATGAGGAATGAAGAGGAGTCAAGATGATGTAGCAAGCCAACCCAGTTTTGGGAGGGGAAGGTATTTAAAGATGAAAATGAACATGTAAAACTCAAGGCACAGAGGTATAAATACTAATATAATTAGGAATGCTTTCACAAGCATAGATTATATTGGATTTGTACTGACCCATAACTGGCAATACTTAGGCGTTTGTAAAAATAGATTTGCGGTTATGCATAGAGTGGAGCATTGACAACTTTTCAGTTAGTCTGCCTACAGCTGCATCTTTAAGCCAAACTGTTCATTTATCTGCTTTTAACTTTGCCATGTTTTTGCATCTGCTACTGTTTCTAACAGATAAAACTAAGTAACAGAAATCCACAATAATTGATTGATTGAAGACAGCTAAAGAAAGTAAAAGGATGTCTGTGATCAGTCAATAAAAAAAAATTGGATGTGGTAGAAGAGGAAACTGGAATGTTTCATGTGGCTTGATAAATAATGAGGGATAAAAGAAAGAAAGGAAATGAATGAAAGAAAAACGTATAAAAATACTATAGAAATGAAATGACTAAAGACAGCAACTTTCAGGCAGCAGAAGATGAAGCATGT
Source organism: Chiloscyllium plagiosum (assembly GCF_004010195.1). Classification (NCBI taxonomy): domain Eukaryota; kingdom Metazoa; phylum Chordata; class Chondrichthyes; order Orectolobiformes; family Hemiscylliidae; genus Chiloscyllium; species Chiloscyllium plagiosum. The sequence continues at coordinate 64,356,454 of NC_057712.1, read as the reverse complement.
ACTTTTGCTGTTACATGATGCCTAGTTAACCAGTTTCCCATGGGGATCCTTGTCGAATGCCTGACCGAAGTCTATATAGATCACTTGTACCACTCTGCCCTCACCAATCCTCTTTGTTACTTCAAAAAACTCAATCATGACTGAGTTAGGTTTGTTGGCTGAAGTTTAACCAGGCCAATATAAGTTATTAAAGTGTGCATTTTCCAAAATCATCAGATGGTTCTTAATTGTAGCAAAGCCAAAGTTTAGCTTTGGAAAAAAAAATGTCTTCTGAAATTCAGATGATTTGGTAGGGTGTGAATGTGATGAATATATGCAAGAAGGGGAGGGAGAGTTCGATATTGGAACCAAAAAGAATATTCAACCATCTTCTGCCTGATAAAAATTCTGCTCTTTATTCTTTTAGAGTTGAGGAAATATGTAAAATGCTTTAAACACATCATGAAAAGGGAAAGGTGCAAGGGTAAGTGGGTGCTAATCTCAGGCAAGATGGCATCATTAGTACAAAATTCCAACAAATTTCCGTGAACATTTGTGGCCTAACTCATGTCGCTGGAAAGTTACAAGCCTCTATCTAACAGCACAATGAAACATAGCAGTTCACATTAGAGAAGGACCTGATCAGGTGTTCCCTAGAACTCTGTGGGAAGCTGGGGAAGTGATTGCTGGGCCTCGTGCTGAGATATTTGTATTATCGATAGTCACAGGTGAGGTGCCAGAAGACTGGAGTTTGGCTAACCTGGTGCCACTGTTTAAGAAAAGTGGTAAGGACAAGCCAGGGAACTATAGACCAGTGAGCCTGATGTCGGTGGTTGGCAGGTTGTTGGAGGGAATGAATGTACATGTATTTGGAAAGGCAAGGACTGATTAGGAATAGTTAACATGGCTTTGTCCATGGGAAATCATGTCTCACAAACTTGATTGAGTTTTTTGAGGAAGTGACAAAGAGGATTGATGAGGGCAGAGGGGTAGATGTGATCTATTTGGACTTCAGTAAGGCGTTTGACAAGGTTCCCCATGGGAAACCAGTTAGCTAGATTAGATCTCATGAAATACAGGAGGAACTAGCCATTTGGATACAGAACTGGCTCAAAGGTAGAAGACAGAGGGTGGTGCTTTTCAGACTGTAGGCCTGTGACCAGTGGAGTGTCCCATGGATCAGTACTGGGTCTATTACTTTTCATCATTTATATAAATGATTTGGATTAAGCTTAAGAGATATAGTTAATAAGTTTGCAGATGACACCAAAATTGGAGGTGTAGTGGACAGCGAAGAAGGTTACCTCAAATTACAACAGGATCTTGATCAGATGGGCCAGTGGGCTGAGGCGTGGCAAATGGAGTTTAATATAGATAAATGCGAGGTGTTGCATTTTGGGAAAGCAAATCTTAGCAGGACTTATACACTTAATGGTAAGGTAGGGAGTGTTTAATAAAGAGACCTTGGAGTGTAGGTTCATAGCTCCTTGAAAGTGGAGTCGCAGGCAGATAAGATAGTGAAGAAGGTGTTTGGTATGCTTTCCTTTATTGGTCAGAGTATTTAGTGCAGGAATGGGGAGGTGATGTTGCAGCTGTACAGGACATTGGTATGGCCACTGTTGGAATATTGCGTGCAATTCTGGTCTCCTTCCTTTTGGAAAGATGTTGTAAAATTTCAAAGGGTTCAGAAAAGATTTGCCAGGGTTGGAGGATTTGAGCTGTAGGGAGAGGTTGAATAGGCCAGGGCTGTTTTCCCTGGAGTGTCGGAGGCTGGGGGTGACCTTACAGAGGTTTATAAAATCATGAGGGGCATGGATAGGATAAACAGACAAAGGGGTGAGGGAGTCCAGAACTAGAGGGCATAGATTTAGGGTGAGAGGGGAAAGGTATAACAGGGACCTTAGGGGCAACGTTTTCATGTAGAGGGTAGTACGTATATGGAATGAGCTGGCAGAGGAAGTGGTGGAGGCTAGTACAATTTCAACATTTAAAAGGTATCTGGATGGATATATGAATAGGAAGGGTTTGGAGGGATTTGGGCCGGGTGCTGGCAGGTGGGACTATATTGGGTTTGGATATCTGGTCGGCATTGGCAAGTTGGACCATGCTATATATCTCTCTGACTCTGTGACTCTATCTCAGCATTACCGTTCCACTGCTTCTTTGCATGACTGAGTTTCTCCAGCACTTTCTATTTTTGTTTGTTTCAGAAGTAATATGAACCTACAGCTTTGGCTGACGGGCGCAGCTCACAAAAGCAAGGCAAACAAGTGCAATACAAGGCAAGGATTCTGTGAGCGTGTTTGTGCGCTCAGAATGAATTAACGCATGACAGCATTTGATGAGGTACCATACTTTAGGCTACCTAACAAGATAGAGGACGGAGGATTGTGATAAAAGGGACATTTTCATGATAGCAACCTGTGGAATGCCATAGGGATCAATGGTGGGACCACAATTATTTACCATATATTAATGACTCGGATGAGGAAAGAGAATGTGCTGTTGCCAAGTTTTCAGATGATGCAAAAACAGATGGGAAGGCAAGTTGTGAGGATGACACAAGTGAATGGACAAAAACTTGGTGTATGGAGTGTAATGTGGTAAAATGTGAGGTTATGGACTTTAGCAAGAAGAATATTCATTAAGATAAGAAAGACTATAGAAAGCTGCAGCATTGAGAGATTTGGGAGTTCTTGTGCATGAATTACAAAAATGCTAGCATCTGAATTCAGCAGGGAAGGCAAATGAAATGTCGGCCTTTATTTCAAAGGGATTGAAGTATAAAAGTAGGGAGGCCTTTTTAAAATGACAATACTGTGAACAGTTTTTGTCCCTTTATCTAAGGAAGGAATTACTGGCATTGGAGAGCCCAAAACGTTTGGCTCGGTTGGTTCTTGGATATGTGGGACTTTCTTATGAAAAAAGGTTTAGTAGTATGGACCTCATTTGAGTTTGGAAGAATGGTAATTATTGAAACATAAAAGGCTCTTAGACAGCATGACAAGGTTGATGGGTTGAAGTTATTTCCCCTGTGGGAGAATCTAGGACCAGAGGACAAATTCCTAAGATTAGATTCCCTACAGTGTGGAAAACAGGCCTTTCAGCCCAACAAGTCCACACTGACCCTCCGAAGAGTAACCCACCCAGACCCATTTCCCTCTGACTAATGCACCTAACACTATGGGCAATTTAGCATGGCTAACTTACCTGACCTGTGGGAGGAAACCAGATCAAACCCACACAGACACAGGGAGAATGTGTGCAAGCTCCACACAGACAATTGCCCGAGGCTGGAATCGAACCCTGGTCCCTAGTGCTGTGATCCACCATGCCGCCCTAAGCTGCAGGAGAAAGTGAGGACTGCCACATAGTCCAACCACACAGGATCAATATGGATTTCACCAGTTGTCTCATTTCCCCTGCCCCTACCTTACCCCAGCCCCAACCTTCCAACTCGGCACTGCCCTCTTGACCTGTGCTACCTGCCCATCTTCCTTCCCACCTGTCTGCTCCACCCTCCTCTGACCTATCACTTTCACCCCTTCATTGACCTATCGCATTCTCAGCAAGCTCCCTCAACTCCACCCCACTCCCCTTTATCTCTCAGCCCCGACCCACAAACCTCATTCCTGATGAAGGGCTTATGCCTGAAACATCGATTCTCCTGCTCCTCGGATGCTACCTGACTGGCTGTGCTTTTCCAGCACCACACTTCTCGACTCTGATTTTTAATCAGTAAGGGAATCAAAGATTATGGGGATAAGGCAGTGAATGGAATTGAGAATTACCAGACATGATCTTATTGAATGGCTGAGCAAACTTGATGGGCTGCTTCTGCTCCTACACCCTGAATGAATGAATAATTTTATTGTCACATATATTTTACAGTGAAAGATGCAGTAAAATAGTGAAAAGCTTCTACTGTATTTGTGATCCGGTGCCATTTTGAATAGTTTAAGAATAATCTTAAAAAATAAAAAGAAATAGCTTAAAGAGAGTCCATAACTCTTCTGCCACCACTTCACTGCTGCCAGCACTGGACCCAACCAACATCGAAGTCACTGCACCTCAGGCACCATCTTTTGCTGCTGGGTGTACCTCACCGAAATCGCGTCTGCCAATGTAGCAGCCGATGCTGGGCCCCTTTTCATTTCTCCATCAACTGCCTCATCGAGGCCACTACCAGAGTCCCCACTGCGGGCTCACCAGTCGCTGCCACCCTTCAAATCCCGACAAAGCCACTTTTCGCCTTCATCATTGATGCCATTGTTGCTGATGCCACCACAATAGAGCTCTCCCCAGAAGGTAATTCAAAACAAAATCTAAACAGAAAAAGGAAATGAGAAAGAAAGGGAAAACCGAAGAGAAGACAGGGTGCAGTGGCCCCAGGCTCAAGAGCACCGTACCATCTTGAACAATAGCCAATTTATGGCTTTATGGTCAATGAGTGAAGAGCCTCGAGCTGCAGCCTGGCCCACTCGTTGAGATGGATGTGTGTTCTTGAGTGCTCTCTGACCTTACAGCAGCATTACAATGAAAATTGCCCAAGGTGTAGCATTGAAGTGTGGCAGCATCCTGCAAGTGGGCCAGAGCTGTCCAATGAGGGTTCTTAGAGGCGAACACTTATCTGGTGCCAGTTACTGTGGATGTAGGGTATGCATGACACAGAATGTGTCCTGAGATGTTGGTACCCGGTGCCCAACATGTAGTCTTCCGGAGCAGTTGAAGAGTACCAGCTCTGAGTTGCATATCCAGATTTTATAATGTCCTTTACATGCTTTATAAGCTGCAAAGCTGGATATTAATGAGCAAATTGGACATCAATAAAGTGTTTAACAAGCTATAATGTCCCTTAATTGGCAACTTGCACATCAAAAAACTCATCACATTGCTTATCATAAACATAAATGCTAGACTGAGATTCTCTGACATTAAGATAGGCATTTCAGGTCTTGTCCACTTCTGTGCAAATCTTGCGATCGTCCATGTTGCTCAGACCCTTGACTGATTCAATCCAATATTATAATCACATAGGCATGTCACCTTGGTCATAAGATCAGCAAAGTTATGTTATAAAACATTAGGCTGTAGCTGGAGTACTGCAGCCAGTTCGATGTGATCTCACTAGATAAGAGCACAGTAGAGATTCACAAGGGTGTCACAAGGAAGTTTTTCATCACTGGAGAATTAATTACAAGGAGAGATTAGGTAAACTGTAGCTGATCGAGCATGACAAGGCAAGGCTGAAATATGATTGATAGAAGATTTCAAGGCAAATTGAGGAGTTTTCACTCAGAGGCTGGTCAGGATCTGGATAGGGACAGAAACTCCCATTACATTTAAAATATTGTTGGATGTGAACTTAGGTGGTGCAACGTATAAGGCTGCAGACCAATTGTTAGAAACTAAACTACGCTGGGTAGCTCTTTTCAACTGACATAGACACACTGTCATAGAATCATACAGCACAGAAAGAGGCTCTTTAGCCCATCAAGTCGAACATGGCTGAAACGCTCCTCACCCCCACTTTCCTGCCTTCTCTCCATATCCTTTCAATCCATTACTAATCAAAAGTCTAACTCTGCCTTAAATTTACTCACTGTCCCAGCATCCACTGTATTTTGGGGTAGCAAATTCCAAAGGTTCACAACTCTTTGGGAGAAGTAGTTTCTCCTCAACTCTGTTTTAAATTTGCTGCCCCTTATCCTAAAACTATGACCTCTCGTCGTAGAATGCTCGACAGGAGAAAGTTTCCGCTCCATACCTTATCCATACCTCTCATCATCTTGAATACCTCAATCTGATCTCCCCTAATTCTTCTAAATTCCAGAGAGAAGAGGCTGAAACTGTTCAATCTCTCTTCATACAGCAAACCTCTCATCTCTGCGATCAATCGAGTGAACTTCCTCTGAACTGCCTCCAATGCTAGTATATCATTCCTCAAGTAAGGGGACTAAAACTGCGCACAGTACAATTGGTGCGGTCTCACCAATGTCTTGTATCATTGCAACAATACTTCCTTACCTTTATATTTATTCCTTTAGTTATAAAAACCAACATTCCATTAATTTTCTTTATTAATCTGGTGTACCTGCACTTAGCACCTTGTCATTTATGGGCTCAAACTCTCCCAACTCTCCATCGTCCACAAGATTAGCAAAGCTGATTAACAGTTGAAATATCTTTCCCACTTCAATTCCTCTCCTTCTTAAGAATTTTATTACTCTGCTTCCTTACAAGAAAGGAGGCAAGTCTAAATACCTTCCTTTGGCTATTCCTGGAGCAGTTTTGCTGTTGACTAGGGAATCAATCTCCATACTATTCTTTAATCTGATGCTCACAGTGCAGTTTAGGAGTGAAAGGGAAGAGAAATAAGAAATGGTAGAACTGTTGCATTCTTTTATTCATGCCATTTTGTTTTCTTCTTAAATTATCTGCTTCATTCTATAAAATCAAAAGCTGATGATAAAAGTTTAGCTTTCCATAAATGAAAAGTTACATTATTATGTATGTAATTTATTATACATCGTGAAAATACATCTTCAATGAACCTTTATTTATGAAATGGCCATTTAATCTTTGACACATTTTTGCTTAATCCAGAACAGATAGCTACAAATGGAAATTATTCTGCTGGAAGTTGTTCTGAGGAACATGGAGTGTGGGGACCAATTCATACAAGGAACTAATTTTCTATGACTGGGCCAGGGTAAATAGATTGGTTGATTGTTGAGTAGGAGGTTCTGAACTCAGCTGTTAATCTAAAATTAATCAAATCTTCAAGTTAATTTAATTAAATGGCACTTGGCACTTTATATTCACAAACAGCTTAGCAACGATATGAGGTACAGCACAGCACCATTTGAATTTTTTACTCTTCCTATTAAGGGACTCTGGAATTTAAACTTACATCTTCTTTAAGAGTGGGAGAGAGATCATAATAATGCTTCATTTCAAAACTCAAGAAAGAACAGATGTATGCATGTTTGAAAGCTTACATTCAAGTCATTAGTGCTCAAGGATGTCCCACAGCATTCTATCTGAAGTGGCGCAACAGGTTAAACAACAGAAAATATGTAACAGTTTCCTGCGCTGGTACCTTGGGATCAGAGACAACTTTAATTACAGCACAATGGAGTAAATAATATCCTCTTTTCATCACACCACTGAGCTGTACTTTTATCTGCAAACTATTATCTCATATCAATTTCTTTTAAATAAAGTGACTTATCTTTCAGATACAGTATATTTTTCATGGTACAGAATGCTAAATGTGTTGAAGTACACAGTTTCCTTTGTTAATATTCATTATGCAAGGCAAAAGGCATTAACTGAGTGCAAATAAGCTGCCTATTTTCAGCCAAAAGTATAACGTTTCTGTAATCTTGCTGCATTAAGATTCAGATGAGGGAGGTAAAAGCATATGCTATAAAGCAACTACATTATACTAAAAAAAAATAATTCATCATGTTGCCAGCAGAATTTGCCAGGCTGTTAATCTGGGATAAATACAAATTTGCCAGCTGTCTGAACTGTGAGCAACATACTGATTTAGCAATGCTGGAGCATTTCCCAATTTCCAATTCTATTGATAGAGGAAGATCTATCTAGCTGAGAGTTTCATAATGTCTTTCTCTGTGGAAGCTTCATGAATAAGGATGTTAGGAGTTGTGATAATCCAAATAATCTCCTTCATCGTGACAACATGGGACATTCACATTAGCATCACTGATAACATTAATTACAAGAAGCTTACGTGTGCCTGTAAGTTCTTCTGCATGGAGCAGGAAATAACCTTGAAGCTTGGCAGATCAGAACATAGATAATATGGCTTTCTTTGTCTTTAAATTTGCAGAGATCGAACACTTTGGGGATGGGTATTTCCTTCTCTAGCATCCAGTTGCACCAAATTGTAGTCTTTATTTTAGAACAAGTATAATCAGCTATTTTAGAGAGTAGAAAAGCTGAATTCTCTTCCAGAGAGCTGGCACAATACAACAGGCTGAATAGCCTCTTTCTGTACTTCTCTGCTATAACCATTCTGATTTTGTAAGTCTAATGTATTTGATATATACTCAAACTCTGGCCCCATATGTTACAACGGTGAAAATGTTTGACCATATTTGTGTATTATTTAATATTTAAGGAATTATTATTTGGGCCTTCAACCGATTCTAACTGAAATCAAACATGAGTCATTAAAGTTAGAGACTTAAACTCCTGACTGCTTTGTTGACTGGTCATTAACACGAGATAGATAAACAAAACATTTTGCGATTAGTAACGCTAAAGTATTGTAAATAATCTTAGAGGTATTCCAGTCTGCAGAATGACAAGTTGTTTATAATGTTCTCCTGGGTGTTAAATAGAAGGATATCTGTAGAGACAAGTGATAGGATTCTTACATGTTCAACAGTATTTACAACTATGTCAGTGAATATAATTTGTGAGAGGCAGTTACCAGATAGTTACAAGGTAAAAACAATGACTGCAGATGCTGGAAACCAGATTCTGGATCAATGGTGCTGGAAGAGCTCAGAAGTTCAGGCAGCATCGAGGAGCTTCAGCAAAATCGACGTTTCGGGCAAAAGCCCTTCATCAGGAATAAAGGGCATCCTGATGAAGGGCTTTTGCCCGAAACGTCGATTTTGCTGAAGCTCCTCGATGCTGCCTGAATTGCTGTGCTCTTCCAGCACCATTGATCCAGAACCAGATAGTTACAGTCCAACCTCACAACAATAAGTGCATGAAGCATTAGTGCTAGTTTCATTCCTTGTAATTCATTTAAGTAATTTAAAGAAACACAAAGTGAACTATTTAATTAGAATAAAGTGTGGAAGCATAATTTCATTTTCGTTTCAAATTGAGAGGAATCACTCAGTGAAGCTGGTCACTGGGGTTTTTTTCTGTAAATAGATGAATAATGACAACGCAAGGTCTTTCAAAAGGCTTTCTAACTCTCTGCCACAAATTCTGCCCTACCCTTCATTATAGCCATTTGCTGAATATGAAGATATAGGCATCAGGTGCTTCAATTATATCTTCAGATTCACCTCATTTTCACACACTTTCCTGGCAGCCAGGGATACTTTCTCTGTCTGGTCCAAGCGGCCCGTGAGTCTGTCTTCTGATTCTCCCTTCAAGAGTTGTCTCATGTTACATGTTGACAGACTACTGACTTGTCATGTAACAGACAAATGTGAGAATGTCTGAATTAAACAAATCCTGAGAATGTTTAGAAGTTGGGATTAACCTTGGATGTCAAGAGCTAAAATCTCAAATTTTCATCCAGTTTTTTTAACTCTATTGTTTGACTTGAACACAAATTCAACGTATTTTTAGATTAGATTAGATTTCTTACAGTGTGGAAACAGCCCTTCGGCCCAACAAGTCCACACCGACCCGCTGAAGTGCAACCCACCCAGACCCATTCCCCTATATTTACCCCTTCACCTAACATTACGGGCAATTTAGCATGGCCAATTCACCTAACCTGCACATTTTATTTGGACTGTGGGAGGAAACCGGAGCACCCGGTAGAATTCCACACAGACATGGGGAGAATGTGCAAACTCCACACAGTCAGTTGCCTGAGGCGGAAATTGAACCCAGGTCTCTGGCGCTGTGAGGCAGCAGTGCTAACCACTGAGCCACCATGCCGCCCGCTTTGTAATAGCTATCAGCTCATAATTACATTGAGTTTTAGAGCGTTTTGCAGCATTGAAACTTTACCAACTTGCCAACAAGGACACTCCATGACACAGTCGAGGCGGCTTAAATATCTAAAAACCAACTGGCTTTAACTGCCTGTACACACCCTTCCCAAACTGTTCCCAATTTGCCAGGTTCAATCAGGCAAAAGCACAACAGAGATTGACATAGATCAGTATTTGGAACTATGATGTTGTGGCTGTTACAGAGATTTGGATATCACAGGGGCAGGAATGGTTTTTCGATGTTCCAGGGTTCAGATGTTTCAAAAGAAATGGGGGGAAGGTAAGAGAGGTGGAGGAGCGGCATTGCCAATCAAGGATAGTGTCACAGCTGCAGAAAGGGTCATCAAGGAGGGTTTGTCTACAGAGTCAGTATGGATGGATGTCAGAAACAGGAAAGGAGCATTCACTTTATTGGGAGTTTTCTACAGATCTGATAGCAATAAAGACATGGAGAAACAGATTGGGGGCAGATTTTGGAAAGTTATAGGGTTGTCATCATAGGTGACTTTAACTTCTCCAATATTGATTTGAACTTTCTTAATTCAAATATTTTGGATGAGGCAGTTTTTGTCAGGTATGTATAAGAAGGGTTCCTGATGCAATATGTAGATAGGCCATCTAGAGGGGAGGTCATATTGGATTTGCTGCTTGGCAACAAACCATGCCAAGTGTCAGATCTCTCAATGAGAGAGCATTTCGGTGATAGTGACCACAACTCCCTGACATCTGCTATGGTCATGATGGAGAGGGATAGGAGCAGACAGTATGGGAAAGTATTTAATTGGGGGCTGGGGAATTATAATGTTATTAGGAAGGAACTGGGGTGATTGAATTGGGAACAGATGTTCTCAGGGAAATGCACAACAGAAATGTGGTGGTTGTTTAGGAAGCACTTGCTGACAGTGCTGGACACTGAAGCAAGGAAGTGATGGTAGTTTGAAAGAACCTTGGGTGATAAGGGATGTGGAACATCTAGTCGAAAGAAAGCAGGAAGCTTGCTTAAGGTTGAGGAGGCAAGGATCAGACAGGGCTTTAGTGGGTTACAAGGTAGCTAGGAAGGAACTGAAGAATGGACTTAGGAGAGCTAGAAAGGGGCATGGAAAAGCTGTAGTGGGTAGGATTAAGGAAAACGTTAATCCTACACTTATTGTACACATGTGAGGAACAAGAGGATGGCCAGAGTGAGGATAGGGCTGATCAAGGATCGTGATGGAAAAGCTGTAGTGGGTAGGATTAAGGAAAACGTTAATCCTACACTTATTGTACACTTATGTGAGGAACAAGAGGATGGCCAGAGTGAGGATAGGGCTGATCAAGGATCGTGGGGAAACCGGCGCCTGGAGTCAGAGGAAGTGGGGAGGTCCTTAATGAATACTTTACTTCAGTATTCACTACTAAGAGGGACTTTGACATTTCTGAGGGCGGCGTGAAAGAGATTGATATGCTAGAACAGGTTGATGTTAGGAAGGAGGATGTGCTGAAAATTTTGAAAAACTTAAGGAGAGATAAATCCCCTGTGCCAGACGGGATATGCCACACAGGAAGCGAGGGAAGAGTTTGCTGTAGCTTTGGCAATGATTATTGCATCCTCACTGTCCCCTGGAGTAGTGCCAGATGATCAGAGGGTGGTATTCCCTTGTTCAAGAAAGGGAATAGGGATAATCCCGGAAATTGCAGACCAGCCAGTCTTATGTCAGTGGTGGGTAAAGTATTAGAGAGGATTCTGAGAGAAAGGATTTATGATTACTTGGAAAACCATAGTTTGATTAGAGATAGACAGCATGGTTTTGTGAGGGGCAGGTCATGCCTCACAAACCTTATTGAATTCTTTGAGGGTGTGATAAAACACATTGATGAAGGCAGAGCAGTGAATGTGGTGTATAGAGGAACCTTGATTATCCAGCATTCAATTATCCGAATTTCAGATTATCCGAACAAGATCGCAAGGTCCTGATGCTTGGCTAAACTGTGCTTATTCAGTGTTTGATTATTTGAACATTCAATTAGCTGAACAAAATACTCTCCACCCATGTTGTTTGGATAATCAAGGTCCCTCTGTATACGGATTTTAGCAAATCATTTGGTAAGGTTCCCCAAGGCAGGCTCATTCAGAAAGTAAGGAGGCATGGGATACAAGGAAATCTGGCTATCTGGATACAGAATTGGCTGGTCCATAGAAGACAGCAGATGGTGGTAGATGGAAACTATTCAGCCTGGAACTTGGTGACCAGTGGTGTTCCGCAAGGATCGTTTCTGGGACCTCTGTCGTTTGTGATATTTATAAATGACTTGGATGAGGAAGTGGAAGGGTGGGTTAGTAAGTTTGCCGACGACATGAAGGTCAGTGGAGTTGTGGATGGTGTGGAGGGCTGTTGTAGTTTGCAGCGGGACATTGACAGGATGCAGAACTGGGCTGATTTGTGCCAGATGGAGTTCAACCTGGAAAAGTGTGAATTAATTCACTTTGTAAGGTCGAATTTGAATGCAGAATTCAGGGTTAAAGGCAGTGTGGAGGAACAGACGGATCTTGGGGTCCATGTCCATAGGTCCCTCAAAGTTGCTACCCAAGTTGATAGGGTTGTTAAGAAGGCATATAATGTGTTGGCTTTAATTAGCAGCGGATTGAGTTTAAGAGCTGCGAGGTTATGCTGCATCTGTGTAGAGCCCTGATTAGACCACACTTGGAATATTGTGTTCAGTTCTGGTCACCTTATTATAGGAAAGATGTGGAAGCTTTAGAGAGGGTGCAGACGAGATTTACCAGGATGCTGTCTGACCTGAAGGGCATGTCTTATGAAAAAGGTTGAGGGAGCTAGGGCTTTTCTCATTGGAGCGAAGAGGATGAGAAGTGTCTTGATAGAGGTGTACAAGATGTTGAGAGGCTTAGAATGAATAGACAGAGGCTTTCTCCCATGAGGGAAATATCTGTCATGAGAGGGCATAATTTTTAGATAATTGGAGGAAGATTCAGGGGAGATGTGAGAGGGAGGTTCTTTACAGAGAGAGTGGTGGGTGCCTGGAATGCACTGCCAGCAGTGGAAGTAGAGTCAGATACATTAAGGACATTAAAGCGACTCTTGGATAGGTGCATGCAAGCTAGTACAATGAAGGCTATGTAGGTTAGTCTGACCTTAGAGTAAAATAAAAGACCGGCACAACATTGAGAGCCGATGGGCCTGTACTGTGCTGTACTGTTCTGTGTTCTATGACAGGGTTGTGAAATTGGCAAGCTGAAAGCTTTTATATTCTGACAGCATTACACATATTTACAGGCTTTTGTCTGTAAGATTTAGTCTGAGACTGTACTTTTACTGCAGTTCTTTGGGGATCGTCTCTGTCAACGTCTACATTTTTGATCAGTTCTCACTAGCTGCCAGCCTTCACAGGGGCATGAAAGCAACTAATGCAGCTCTACTTTGAGTCTTTGATGAGGCTAACCAGCAGCTACAACAGGACCACATGCTGTCTGCTCAGTCATCTGCCACTTCACAGGACAGAAGGGATGGCGATACAGCTCTAGCATGGGAGTGGAGGACAGAGTTGGTTGAGAAGTGGTGGTATGCTTGGTTATTGCTAATATCTACAACCTTCCTAGAAAGAGACCTCTTGCCCAGCAGATCACGTAGGCATCTATTAAAATCAACGAGGTAAAAACAATGACTGCGGTTGCTGGAAACCAGATTCTGGATTAGTGGTGCTGGAAGAGCACAGCAGTTCAGGCAGCATCCAAGGAGCTTCGAAATCGACATTTCGGGCAAAAGCCCTTCATCAGGAATAAAAGGGCTTTTGCCCGAAACGTCGATTTCGAAGCTCCTTGGATGCTGCCTGAACTGCTGTGATCTTCCAGCACCACTAATCCAGACTCTATTAAAATCACTCCAGCCTTGAATGTTTCCTCCTCCGCTCCTTCCAGGGATTTCTCAGTCACATCTGTTGGATTTTGCCATTCACTGAAACAAATGAATCTTGCAGGTGAGTGATACCACGTTTGGCATTCACTGTGACACAGATAAGGCCAGTCAAAACAATTGGGCCATCAGAATTAACATTGGTTGGGTCTTCACATATTTGGAGAATCAGAGGTTGTATCCATTTGGCAGTCAAGGGGGCCTCAAATAAACTAGGAGTATTCAATCAATTGAGAGTGAATTTGTTAATATTTAGATGTAGTGTAACCATTGAAAGATACTCATGCAATCTGTATAAGATATCCAGGAAGATTTCACAATGCCTTCATCCTCGGTCTGTCCAATGCATCATCGATTTTTCAAGCTTCAAACACAGTCAACGGAGGCCAGCTTCGAAGCTAGCATCACCCCTGGACATGCGATTGCACTTGTAAAGAGCTCCATCACGGAAGCCACATGAGCACAAGTGTTTATTGAGCAAGCTAATAGTCTGAGCATGTACCTTTCAGTGTGTACCTGCAAGGGTGCCCCAAATTGTGCGTGTTTGCTGTGTTTTGCATAGCATGGTAAATATGAGAGGACCAGAGGTGCTGAAGAAGAATACAGTGACTGTGCTGCAGCTTTGGAAAGAATGAAAACGAGAAGCTAGAGCACACTTTGTTGAACTTCAGCAAGGTATGGAATTTCCTTTGGCCCATTTAAGCTAACAGACTGAGTATGCTGGTCATTGGTGTGAGCAAACATTCACGCTATGTCTGATGGTCCACTCAAGTGGCCACCCTTGCATGGTAGTGGACATCAGCACAAATGCTGTGACAGTAGCTGAGATGGACTCCTCCATGTCTCTGTCATCATGTGCAGTATCTCTGAACATGCCAGAACCATAACAATGTTTTGCTTGGCCGTCCAGAATGGTTTGCTTCACTGAAAGCCTGAGTGTCAGCATCTGTGTCCACTGATCTGAGCTTGGAGTGCTTTGTGCCCTCCAAAGGGGATTGTCCACTGCCATCCATCTTTAATATAATCTTCTGCACACTTGTGATGTTTGACTCACCATGGGACAACATAGCTACCTGCCAAGGCATGTGTATCTGAGCTGCTGGTGAATGCACAAGACACATAAATTTTTTTTTATTTCAAAAATATACTTTATTCATATATATTTAATCTATACAATTGGACATGTCATCAGGGAAATTATGATGCGGTGAGGCATGACTTAGGATGTGTGGCTTGGAAAAGTAGACTCCAAGGCAAGAGTGTAAATGATATGTGGAACTTGTTCAAGGGGCAACTATTGAGTGTCCTTGATAATTATGTACCTGTCAGGCAGGAAGGAAAGGGTCGTGCGAGGGAGCCGTGGCTTAATAAGGAATTGGAATCCCTTGTTAAATGGAAGAGGGCAGCCTATCTCAAGATGAGACGTGAAGGTTCAATTGGGGCGATTGAGAGTTATAAGGTAGCCAGGAAGGACCTGAAGAGAGAGCTAAAAGCAGCAAGGAGGGGACATGAAAGGTCCTTAGTCGGTAGGATTAGGGAAAACCCTAAGGCTTTCTATAGGTATGATAGGAATAAAAGAATGACTAGGGTAGGAATAGGTCCAGTCAAGGATAGTAGGGGGAAGTTGCGTGTGGAGGCCCCAGGGAAATCCTGCAGGCCTGCTGCGGCTGCTGCGGCGAATCCACAGCACTCGAACAACACCTTCTTGACGAACACCGTCCGATCGACTGGTGTACGCTTCTTCACAGACACCCGGACAGTGTTTTGAACCCCCTGCCCAGGGCTGCGCGCAGCTGTTGAGGCCATAGCTCTGAGGTTGGCTGGTCCCTGAATTGGCGTTAGGCCGAAGCCAGCATGAAGATCCACCAATAGCAGGTCAGCACAACCAAACGATCCTCCAACGTCCAATCACGATCCAGCAATGATCTCCACTAGCTCTGATGACTCGCAACTCGACCCCTGTCCTGATAAGAACAGACACTTGATCTTAGCCAAAAGGCCGAGAAGCGACACATAAAATGGTGCATCTTCAACCCTCTGTTTAACTCTCTTTCCGCTCCAGCTCCTGCATCGTGACAGAGGACTGGTGGGAGATAGACACTTTAAATTGGAACTGACAAAGGGAAAGGTCACAGTTGTCATTATGCAGATCATTATATTTAATCACAAATGACAGCAAATCACCATGAATGACAGTCTTGAGGAATGAATGAATAGATGGCTTTCACCCAGCCACTGCTGACAAGGCTCTTGTAGCATCTGTTGAAGTTATACTAGAAGATCCTTAGTTGAATACAAGAACAAGGATCTGGCCAAATCATATCCAATCTTGTTTCTTCATAATGCTAGTACTAGCTTTGAACTTCATGAGGTGAATTAAAAATTCTGTTGATTCCAAAATAAATTGTGCTGAACTATGCTTAACAAAAAAATGTTTTGCTTAAAGTCTTCCCATTGCAACAAAACTAAACTACACATTCTAGAAAAGGCCACGTGGGTGGATTCCTCGTTTATTTTCTAAATGTATTTTGCTCTACATTAACATTAGCTTGAACTTAATCCAATACTGTAGTGCTTAACGGTTTTCAGAGCAGACATAAAACACATTGGGTCTCCAGCATTTAATAAAAAATCTACTGTGTAAATCAGATGCATCTATGAAAAATGTTTGTAAAATATTTGTAAGTGCAACAATTGTTTATACCAAAGAACATAGGTAGAGTTGATCTAATGAATCCAGTGTTGGAAGGTTCACAGTGTGTCTGCAACACTTGCAGTTTTGGAGGCCCACTGAGAATGCCAATAAATGTATCAGAAAGCTCATGCTGCAGGGCATCACATCAGAAGAAAGCTGTATCCATGGAAACAGTGGTTTATCTCAGTTTTAATGTTTTTCTTCTGGGTTGTATTATTTTCTTTGAGTTCTGAAGACCCTTTAAATGCAGCTACTAAAGTAACCATCATAATGTGACTTTATGTTTCTAAAAGAAACACAAGAACCAGAAGACTTTTCACTCTAAATTAATACAATGAAAAGTAAATTTATTAGGAGTTTAGTTCTCTATCAAATATGTTATGCAAAGTTTACAATTATGTTATCCTAGCCAGCAACAACTTGTGTACGTATATATGTGTATAGGTGCCTGTCTGAATTAGGTTGTGGAGGAGCCGGTGTTAGACTGGGGTGGACAAGGTTAGGAATCGCACAACAGCAGATTATAGTCCAACAGGTTTATTTAGCTAGTGGGGCAAGATCATAAGACACAGAATTTATTGTAAATGATCAAAGTTTTATACAACTAATGCGATGTATTGAACAAACCTAGATTGCTGTTAAATTTTAACCACTTAGAATGGGTTGCAGGTTTCGATTCATTAATATATAAATCCCAGAACATCTTTCAAGTCACATTCACAAGATAACTTACGGTTTTAGAAGAAATGATGATATTTCAGCTCAGACCATGCATGAAAGGTGTGAGGTTAGAGTCTGTCTGTATTCCAACCTTGAGTCAGACTGGTCCTGTTTCCAAAGTAGGAATTTATAAAATGTCACATGGACTGACTGCCTACAGATTGTGTGCTTTTTGAACAAAATAGAATAGAACATTACAGCACAGTACAGGCCCTTTGGCCCTCGATGTTGTCCCGACCAATCTGAAGCCCATCTAACCTACACTATTCCATGTATGTCCATATGCTTGTCCAATGACGACTTAAAGTTGGCAAATCTACTACCGTTGCAGGCAAAGTATTCCATACCCTTCCTACTCTCTGAGTAAAGAAACTACCTCTGACATCTGTCCTATATATATCACCCCTCAATTTAAAGCTATGCCCCCTTGTGCTCGCCGTCACCCTACTTGGAAAAAGGCTCTCCCTGTCCACCCTATCTAACCCTCTGATTATCTTATATGTCTCTATGAAGTCACCTCTCAACCTTCTCTCCAACGAAAACAGCCTCAAGTCCCTCAGTTTTTCCTCGTAAGACCTACCCTCCATACTTGGCAATATCCTAGTAAATCTCCTCTGCACCCTTTCCAAAGCTTCCACATCCTTCTTATAATGCGGTGACCAGAACTGTACACAATACTCCAAAGTGTAGCCGCACCAGAGTTTTGTACAGCTGTAGCATAACCTCATTGTTCCGGAACTCGATCCCTCTATTAATAAAAGCTAAAACACTGTATACCTTCTAAACAACCCTGTCAACCTGGGTGGCAACTTTCAAGGATCTGTGTACCTGGACACCGAGATCTCTCTGCTCATCTACACTACCAAGAATCTTACAATTAGCCCAGTACTTTGCATTCCGGTTACTCTGACCAAAGTGAATCACCTCACACTTGTCCACATTAAACTGAATTTGCCACCACGCAACCCAGCTCTGCAGCTTATCTATGTCTCTCTGTAACCTACAACATCCTTCGTCACTATCCACAACTCTACTGACCTTAGTGTTGTCTGCAAATTTACTAACCCACCCTTCTCCGCCCTCATCCAGGTCATTTATAAAAATGACGAACAGCAGTGGACCCAACACCAACCTTTGCGGTACACCACTAGTAACTGAACTCCAGGATGAACATTTCCTATCAACCACCACCCTCTGTCTTCTTTCAGCAAGCCAATTACTGATCCAAACTGCTATATCTCCCACAATCCCATTCCTTCGCATTTTGTACAATAGCCTACTATGGGGAACCTTATCGAACGCTTTGCTGAAATCCATATATACCACATCAACTGGTTTACTCTCATCTACCTGTTTGGTCACCTTCTCAAAGAACTCAATAAGGTTTGTGAGGCACAACCTACCCTTCACAAAACTGTGCTGACTATCCCTCATCAAATTATTATTTTCTAGATGATTATAAATCCTGTCTCTTATAACCTTTTCCAATACTTTACCAACAACTGAAGTAAGGCTCACTGGTCTGTAATTACCAGGGTTGTCTCTACTCCCCTTCTTGAACAGGGGAACCACATTTGCTATCCTCCAGTCCTCTGGCACTATTCCTGTAGACAATGACGAATTAAAGATCAATGCCAAAGGCTCGGCAATCTCCTCCCTGGCTTCCCAGAAGGTCCTAGGATAAATCCCATCCGGCCCAGGGGACTTATATATTTTCACACTCTGCAGGGTTTCTAATGCCTCTTCCTTGTGAACCTCAATCCCACCTAGTCTAGTAAACTGTATCTCAGTAATCTCCTCGACAACATTGTCGTTTTCTAGAGTGAATACTGTCGAAAAATATTCATTTAGTGCTTCCCCTATCTCCTCTCTCCACACACAACTTCCCACTACTATCCTTGATTGGTCCTAATCTTACTCTCGTCATTCTTTTATTCCGTAAATACCTATAGAAAGCTTTAGGGTTTTCCCTGATCCTATCTGCCAACAACTTCTCATGTCTCCTCCTGGCTCTTCTGAGCTCTCTCTTTAGGTCTTTCCTGGTTGCCTTGTAACCCTCAAGTGCCCTAACTGAGCCTTCACATCTCCTCCTAACATAAGCCTCCTTCTTCCTCTTGACCAGAGATTCCACTTCCTTCGTAAACCACGGCTCCCGCGCTCTACAGCTTCCTCCCTGCCTGTCAGGTACATACTTATCTCGGACACTCAGGAGCTTTTCCTTG
>NC_057712.1:64325629-64336966 GCF_004010195.1 Chiloscyllium plagiosum | reverse complement strand
AGTCCCCAAACATCCTTTCTGCAACTGTAATACTGTCCTTGACCAACAATGCCACACCTCCCACTCTTTTACCATCTTCTCTGTTCTTACTGAAACATCTAAATCCTGGAATCTGCAACAATCATTCCCGTCCCTGGCTTATCCATGTCTCCAAAATGGCCACAACATCGAAGTCCCAGGTACCAACCCATGCTACAAGGTCACCCACCTTATTCCGGATGTGCCTGGCATTGAAGTAGACACACTTCAAACCAACTTCTTGCTTGCTGTTGCCATCTTGTGTCCCTGAAACTTGATTTCGGACCTCCCTACTCTCAACCTTTTCTATTTTCGAACTACAATTTTGGCTCCCCTCCCCCTGCTGGATTAGTTTAAACCCACCCCAATAGCCTTAGCGAATTTCCCCCCAGGATATTGGTACCTCTCTGGTTCAGATGAAGATCATCCTTCTTGTAGAGGTCCCACCTACCCCAGAAAGAGCCCCAATTATCCAAGAATCCAAAACCCTCCCTCCTGCATCATCCCTGTAGCCACGTGTTCAACTCCTCTCTCTCTCTATTCCGCCTCACTAGCACGTGGCACGGGCAACAAACCAGAGACAACAACTCTGTTCGTCCTAGTTCTAAGCTCCCATCCTAGCTCCCTGAACTTCTGCCTTAAATCCCCATCTCTCTTCCTACTTATGCCATTGGTGCCTATATGGACCATGACTTGGGGCTACTCCCCCTCCCCCTTAAGGATCCCAAAAACACGATCAGAGACATCACGAACCCTGGCACCTGGGAGGCAACACACCAACCGTGTGTCTATCTGCAAATACAAATCTGCAAATTCACTCCGCAGACTTATATGTGTGTGAGCGTGCATGTGAGGGAGAGAAAGCAAGACAGAGAATGTGTGTGTGCGTGCGCACGCAAGTATGACGGAGTAGATGCCTGAATGTGGGTGTGTGCATCAGTGTGAGTGTTGGGGTGGAGGTGTGTGTGTCTGAGAGAGAGCATATGAGAGAGGGTCTGCATGAGTATGTGAGTATGATTGTGTGTGTGTGTATATAGTGTAGTAAGGTCACTTGTCGTGTGATATGAAACCAAGCTCCCGGTTAAGGACATCCTAATGAGTAACGAACTTGGCTATCAGCTCGGCCATTCTGCATTGTTACGTACCCGGAAGTCTGCCTTGGAAGACAGTTACCTGAAAATCCGAGACCAAATGTCCTTGACTGCTGAAATGTTCCCCAACTGGGATGAAATATCCTTGTCTGGCGATTGTTGTGCGATGTCCATTCCTCCATTGCCATAGCGCCTGTTTAGTCTCAGCAATGTACCATGCCTTGGGACATTCCTGCCTGCAGCGTATGAGATAGACAAAGTTGGCCGAGTCACATGAGTACCTGCCATGCATGTGGTGGGTGGTGTTCCCACGTGTAATGGTAGTAGCCATGTTGACACTCTGACACGTCTTGCAGTGGTTGCCATGGCAGTGTTGTATGGTTTGTGGTCAATGTCTTGAAGGTTGGGCAGTTTGCCGTGAACAATGGATTGTTTAGCGTTGTTTAAAGGCGAGAAGTGGAGGCATAGGGATGATCTTGGCAGGGTGCTCATTTTCATCGATAATGTGTTGCAGGCTGTGAAGAACATGGCATAGTTTCTCCACTTGTGGGAAGTACTGGACAACGAAGGGTAGTCTGTCAGTCATTTCCCATGTCTGTCTCCTGAGGAGGTCATTACATTTTCTTGATGTCGGAATTGGCGATTGATGAGTTGAGTATCGGGGTACACATCAGCAGTCAGGAATATTTTGCCTCGGATCTTCAGGTGACCATCCTCCAATGCGGGCTTTGGGGTATGTAACAACGCAGAGTGGCCTAGCAGACGCTGATAGCCAAGTTCGTTACCCATGAGAATGGCCTCAACCGGGATCTTAGTTTTATGTCACACTACAGGTGACCTTACTATACTACACACATACACACTCTCACTCCCTCTCTCACTCCCTCACGCATGTACACACACGGAGTGAATTTGCATTTGCAGATTTGTATTTGCAGATGCATTCTATTTTGTTCAAAAAGTACACAATCTGTAGGCAGTCAGTCCATGTGACATTTTATAAATTCCTACTTTGGAAATAGAACTGGTCTGACTCAAGGTTGGAATAAAGACAGACTCTAACTTCACACCCTTAATGCATTGTCTGAGCTGGAATATCTAAAACCTTAATTTATTTCAGGAATGTAACTTGAAAGAAGTCCTGGGATTTACATATTAATGAATTGAAACCTGCAACCCATTCTAAAAGATGAAAGACTTAACAGCAATCTAGGTTTGTTCAATACATTGCATCAGTTACATGATACTTTGATTTTTTAGCATAAATTCTGTATCCTATGATCCTGCCCCACTAGCTACCTGACGATGGAGCAGCACTTCGAAAGCTAGTGCTTCCAAATAAATCTGTTGGACTATAATAGTCCTAATAGTCCTAGAATCATTGGGATAGTGGGTTAGTATAGGTTAGGTGGGCTTGGATCGGCGCAACATCGAGGGTCAAAGGGCCTGTACTGCGCTGTATTCTTCTATGTTCTATGTTCTATGTTCTATAATCTGGTGTTGTGTGATTTTTAAATTTGTCTTAATTAAGTGATGCTCTCAATTCTTACCTTTGAGCCAGAAGATCCAGCTTTCAGATTCAAAATGAAAAAGCAACACTGAAGGTAAAGTGAGATTAGAAGCAATGATATTGGAGAAGTGTACGTGGATTGTTTGTGATAAAACATGAATCTACAGCCAAATAATTATATACTATCTTGTTCTGTCTGAGTATACAGCAGAAGCAGTAAGTGGCAGCAGAGAGTAGGACAGATACCTTTTCAATGGGAGCCAATTAGGTAGGAAGACCTAATATTGGATTTGCTAATGTTCTGGTTTGTTCACCAATTATGGCAAGTGGCTGTTAGATAGTGTAGTCTTAGTCATTGAAGATAGTCATTAATATGATTAGAATCAAACGTTAGAGTAAAGCAGCAGGAAAGTGAAGTTGAGGATTATTTGCAACAAAAATTGAAATTGCTGGAAAAGCTTAGTAGGACTGGCAGCATCTGTGGAGGGAAATCAGAGTTAATGTTTCGGGTCAAGTGACTCTTCCTAAGCTCTTTTGTTTTGCTGATATTGAGGGAGAGATTGTTAACTTTACACCATATCAGATCAGCCTTGATCTCATTGAATGGTGCAAAAGATTCAATGGGCTGAATGGCCAACTTGTACTCCAACGGCTTATGGTGTTATGAACAGTTGTAGAAGAGTATGGATAATATACATGTGAAAGTTGACCTCTCACTTCAAGGTGAATAAACAATATTTCCAAGTTCCTGTTAAAAGGACAGCTCTGTTTGTGATAAAACCTGTTAAATTAAAACAAAATATATGTAAAGTATTCATTTGCAGTCCAATTTAGACACAATTAATTAACTTGTTTCAGAATTTTCGGCCCTTACAAAAGATCCATGAATCAGCAAAACTTCAATCATAACATGTCTTCTTTGTTGTACTTAAACCAGACAAGTAACTGACAAGCCAGTCTCTGTGAATCATACACAATTTGTTGCCACCAGTTTCAAGGTAGCTGATTGAGTAATTAACAGCAAGTGCAAAGTCTGAAAGGGAAGAAACAGACTGGTTAACAATGACATCACTCTGCTGAGTGGATTCTTAGCAATTTTTAACAGAGCATTTGATGATTGAATTGCCCCTTTTTAATTCTTGCTAGGAAACTGGCAATGATCAATTAGGTGTCCTACCAGTTTTAACTAGAGGGTGTGTTTAATTGTTTGCGCAATGCATTATGCAGTATTTGTTCTTTGCTTACGTTCACCTGCCGTAGGTGTTTGTGTAAATTCCTAACATAGAATCATAAAATATCTAATTGATATTATAAGGCAGTAAAATAAAATGTCTGCAGTAAATACCTTGACTTGGATTGTCTTTTCAATACAGTCAAAATAGAATTAAATTGAATTTTAATAGAGAGTAAAATAGCAGTACTGGATTAACTGTCCACTCAAGCCCTAAATCAATTTTCCATTTCATTAACTTCTTTGGAAGGTTTTTAAGGTATAGATGCATAATTGGATACTGAACCAAAGAAGGGGCTATTAGCAAAGATGTTAAAACCTAGTTAATGAGTTAGGTTGTGTCTCAAGTCCGTGCCCATCTTTCCAGAAATTCCTTGTTTGAAACCCTCCAATCCAAAACCTACCCTGATCACAGTAACCAGTTCATATCAAAATCATAAATTATATCTAATGTACCTGTAACAAACAGAAATGTATTTTCTTAAATTTTTGCAACCAGATTATTGCCTTTGACATATTTAGCCATATTTTCTTTTTAAGCTGTTCCTCGAGAATGATTTACTTCCACTCCAGAGTTGTGAGTCCTGAGGTAGCCTGAATCCTAACATTGCTTAGGAAAATATTGTTTTATGATGCCCCTGTGAAGTGCTTTTGGACTTTTTAATACATTAATGGTGCATACAAGATAACAATTTGTATATTGTGTCTCCCATCTGTATGTGATATTGGCCTGACTTCATAAACAAATTTTCCAAGGGTTATTCAAAGTAACAGGAGAAAATTGTACCTTAAAGTACAACCTCTCATCATCAAGACCACACTGTCTACCACCGAAACTTTTTCTTTTTCATTTCCGGTTTTGGAATTGAAAAAATCCTGAATTATGTTATAGCTTTGTCTCGACTCTTGAGCCTTTCAACGCTGCTTTTCAATTTTTATTTTATTTAACCTCAGACTTCACAAGTTAGATAAAATAATTAAACATGGAATCAGATAAGGTCATATTTGGGAAGATGATCAAGTAATCAGTTAACAAGGTAGATTTTAAGGTAGCTTCTTAAAGTGGAAAAGTTGTAGAAAGGCAGCATGGTTTAGCGAGGTGAATTCCAGACCTCAGGGCCTAAGTAGCTGAAGATATGGTTCCCCTTAATTTCTGCCAAATTCTGATTGTAGTTGACTACAACCTCAGGCAAACATATCATAGAAATGATGCCTGATGTAATCAAAGAATCCTTATAGAGCGGATGGAGGACAATCTGTCCACTGAGTCTGTACCAAACCTTTGAAGAGCATCTTTTCCTGTCGCTGTATCCCTGAAGCCCCACATTAACTATGCCAATTCACCTAACCCATATTCCCTGGACACTACGCAACAATTCAGCATGGCCACTCCACCTGACCTGCACAGCTTTGGACTATAGGTGGAAACCGGAGTACCTGGAAGAAACCCACACAGACACAGGGAGAATGTGCAACCTCCACATAGGCAGTCACCTGACACTAGAATCGAACCCAGGTCCTTGGCATTGGGAGGCAGCAGTGGAAGCAGAACCCTTTGTCCTCAGACTTCACAGGTTAGGTAAAATAATTAAAAACGCAGTCAGATAAGGTGGCGTTTGGGAAGATTATCAAACATTCAGTCAATAAAGTAGATTTTAAGGTGACTTCTGAAAATGAAAAAGTGGTTGAAAGGCAGTATGGTTTAGTGAGATGAATCCTAGAACTCAGGGCCTAAGTAGTTGAAGATATGGCTGTCATTGGTGGAGCAATTAAAATTTTGGATGTTTGAGAACTAAGAATTGGAGTAATATCTTGGAAGGTTATTGGACTGAAGAGGATCAGAACTAGGGAGGTATCTTTCAGGGACTAGTATGTTAGCAGAATGAGGATTGTTTAGCTAACAGAAAGTAGACAGTCGCAATAAATGTTTTTTTTGCAGGTTGGCATGCTGTATCTAGTACCGTACAATTGAAATCAGTGCTGGAGCCTCAATTATTTGAGATTTATTTCAGTGAAGGGGTTGAAGGACTGAACGTGTTGTGGCTAAATTTGTCAATGAACACCAAGAAAGGTAAGAAAGTTACCAAGAGGAGGTAAAGAGCCTACAAAGGAATTTAGAGAGGTTAAGTGAGTAGACAATACTTAGCAGATGGCATTTAATGTGGGAAATTTATGAGGTTGTCTGCTTTAGCAGGAAGAACAGAATGAATAGAAAAGAAAACATATTGATCAGATATTACAGAACTCTAAAGTACTGAGAGATCATAGAATTGCTACATTGTGGAAGCAGGCCATTCGACCCATTGAGTCACACTAACCCTCCAAAGAGCACACCCACCCCATCTACACTTTAATCCTCCATTTCCCTTTGCTGATCCACCTAGCCTTTTCATCCCTGGACACTATGGGAAATTAATTTAGCATGGCCCATCCACCTAACCTGCACACCTTTGTTACTGGGGGAGGAAACCAGAGCACCCAGAGGAGACCAAGGCAGACATGGGGAGGATGTGCAAACTCCACATAGACAGTCGCCTGACGGTAGAATAAAACCTAGGTCCCTTGCAATGTGAGGCAGTAGTGCTAACCACCGAGACACAATGATGCCAAAGATCTGGGTATCTGGATATGTGATTCACAAAATGTAAATATGCAGGTACAAGTGATTAAGAAAGCAAATGGGAAGGTAGTTTCTGTTGTAAGAGGAAAGGAAAATGAAACTCAGGATATTTTGTTGCAGCTGTTTGGGCCCTTTGTGAGACAACCTGAGTTACTCAGTGCGGTTTTGGTCTCCTTATTTGAAAAAGTTATCAGTAGCAGTCGAGAGAATATTCACTTGACTCATTCTTATGATGAGGGCTTATGATTATAGAGAAAGGTCGAAAGATTAGAATTATACAAATTAGAATTCAGAAGAATGACAGGTCATGTTACTTAAAAATATAAGATCTTGAGGGGTCTATGAGAGTGGATCCAGGAGAATGTTTCATCCTGTCAGGGAGACTAAATCTGGGAACTCTGTTTTATGACAGAGATGGAGAATTTTTTTTGCTCTGCAAGTCAGTAGTCTGTAGATGATAATTACAAAATTTGAGATGTTTCATGACTGGGAGCCAGTGGAGGTCAGTGAGCACAGAAGTGATAGATGAACAGGAATTGCTGCTTGTTAAGATACGGGCAGTAGAAGTTTGGATGCCATCAAAGTTTATAGACGGTACATCACGGGTGCTGACTAGAAGTACAGAATGGCTCACCACCATCTTCTCAAGGGCAACGAGGCATGCTGGCCCAGCCAGCAATGGCCACATTCAGTGAATGAACAGAAAAACATACAATCTATAGATAACAAAGGCAAGCATGAGGATCTCAGCAATTTTTTTTTGTACGTTAGATTTCACGTGTAACCGAGTACAGGAGTACAAGAGTACAGTGAAAAGGAGGACGAAGTTGGGTGATTTACCAAAATTGGACATAGGCAGTGTTAGCAATGTATGGACATGTAATTGAGAGCTCATCGATAAGTGAAACATGATACCAAGATTGGAAATGGTCTAGTTCAACATCGGGTATTTGCCAAGGAGAGGGATAGAGCCAGCGCCTCAGGAATGATGTTCTTGTGAGAAATTAAACACAATTGGTCCGGATTCTTATTCCTGTGTCAGACGTGAAGAGTCGGGAGAAATCTGGGGACGTGGCTGGCCTGGGAACTGGAGCGGGTCACCCTGGAGACTGCCAGTTCCTGAGGCAGACTGGGAGAAATGTTTGCCTCCAGGTTCCAGCAACAGGTTCAATGTTTTAAACACAAAGATTGAAACATAAAACATCCCTCCTGATATCACTCCCTCACACTCCTTAATCCTCATGCTCCTTCACGATATTCTCTAATCAACCTATTCAGAAATATTATTACACACATTTGGAGCAGGTGGGACTTGATCCTCAGTCTCCTGGCTTCCATGCCCCTTCAATGTCAAGAAATGTCCATGTACTCATCCCCACAGACCTACATACACCTTCATACCCTATGCAATCCAGTGCCCATCTACCAATTCTTTTATGGGCACTAATATGCCCATACCCATCTATCTGTCCCATGGCTCAGTATCAGCTTACACATATACCTTTGTCATTCCCTCTCAATGTTAATTTACCTGTTATTCAGCATGAGCATCCTGACAGTAAACTAAGTTATCAATTTGTTGGGGAAATAAACTGGCTCTCCTTGAAAGATAGTAATCCAAAACATTGAAATTGCTTCAACAAACCTTTTTTGAAAACAGACATCCCACTTAAGTGCTCAATGTCTTGTCTAAACAAAATTTCAATTATTACTTATGTCAACGAACATTTCAATTCAATAGCAGTTGGAGCTATCAGTAGTCACTCCATTGTGAAAATTAGTTTGGAAATCAGTCATGTAGCACCGATCCTTGACAAGTTGGTTAGTTTGAAAAGGTTTACGCACAGTTTAGGTGAAATCTTCTTTGTAGCTCACAGTCTCAAAAGGCGCCTGACTTGCCACTACTACCCCCACACGACAAAGGATCTCTGACACCTACAGGCAAAGGATTCTTGATCTCACCATTCCCACTAACATCGTAGGATCCATGATATCCCCTGTCCATATTACACCGCCCCACCAGAGAGTTACCCCAGAAATCTAAACAAAAGTACTTAGAAAAGATTTGCTGTTGCCTCGTCAAATTTCTGTAATCTGATTTCCAGACAGCAGGAATCTGGTCATTTAAATGGCCACCTGCCTCTGGGGACTGTGCAAGCACAAACTACAATCTGGCCCTGTGAAAATGACAAATACCAAGTTCAATGGCCAGGCTTGAAATTCCTGACTTCTTCTAACATCTTTGTCACAATGAAGCCACTCTTCATTGCGGTGAAATTCAGACCAAATATTTCCTAATATCCCATTTGGAGGATTTTGTCAGACAGGTTGGTTGACTTTGTGGAGATGGTGTCATCAGCGTACTTGTGGAAACAGATGCTGTGCTTTTTGGACAATGTCACATATGTATAGTCTGTAAATTCAAGATGACATGGTGGGGAGCCAAAGATAGAACCTGATATTTGCCAGAAGTGACAGTTCTGGAGTGGAAGGTGATATCATTGAAGATGATTCTTTGATTGCAATGAGATGGATAAGAATGTAGTCATTCTCTTGCAGTTTTATGAGGCTGGGTGATTGTGGAAAGGCATGAGAAGAGGTGGTATGCTTAAACCTATCAAACAGTCCAGTCGAGGTGGGTCTACCTTTGTCACAGCATCATGGAATATAATTTGTAGCTTTAATGAAATATCTTTAATGGTGTTGTGTTTTGGGGTGGAAACTCAACTGGAGGAATAATTTTTTCTTTCTTTATTCTTGCAATAGGATAGTATTCCCAGCAAGGCTTGCATTTTATGGCACTATCTGAATTGCCTTGCAACAACTTCTGTGGGTAGTTGAGTCAACCATGTCACTGTTAGTCTGGAGTCACATGTAAGCCTCGTCTTGCTAAGGACTTCCTCCCCTCACAGAAATGAGTGAACCTGATGGGTTTTTACAACAATCCACCATCATTATTGATGAGACGAGAATTTGATTCCAAATTCATGAACTGAATTTAAATTTCTCAGCTGCCTTGGTGAGATTGATTTTGAGTACTAATAACAAATCTCTGGAATACAAGTCAAGGAAAATTACCAATATGCTATTGTCCCCGTTCAATTATTACGTTTGAAGAAAGGTGGTCACAAATTCAGGAAAAATAATAACAAGTTCAAGGACTTTGAAGAGGAAAGGCAGGGTGAGGGGTGCCCTTTGTATTGTTTGATATACATTCAGCTGTGCAGAGAAATTATGGGCTACTGGGGATATATAGTGTTGCTGTGTGCTTCCAAATATAGAGTCATAGAGATGTACAGCATGGAAACAGAGCCTTCGGACCAACTCGTCCATGCCCACCAGATATCCCAACCCAGTCTAGTCCCACCAGCACCCGGCCCATATCTCTCCAAACCCTTCCTATTTATATACCCATCCGGATGCCTTTTAAATGTTGCAATTGTACCAGCCTCCACCACTTCCTCTGGCAATCCATTCCACACGTGCACCACCTTCTGCGTGAAAACGTTACGCCTTAGGTCTCTTTTATATCTTTCCCCTCTCACCCTAAACCTAATGCCCTCTAGTTCTAGACTCCCCGACCCCAGGAAAAAGACCATGTCTAGTGACCCTATCCATGTCCCTCATGATTTTATAAACCTCTATAAGGTTACCCCTCGGCCTCAGATGCTCCAGTGAAAACAGCTTATTCAACCTTTCCCTATACCTCAAATCCTCCAACACTGGCAACATCCTTGTAAATCTTTTCTGAACCCTTTCAAGTTTCACAACACCCTTCTAATAGGAAGGAGACCATAATTGCACGCAGTATTCCAAAAGTGGCCTAGCCAAAGTTCTGTACAGCTGCAACATGACCTCCTAACTCTTGTACTCAATACTCTGACCAATAAAGGAAAGCATACCAATCGCCTTCTTCACTATCCTATCTATCTGCGACTCTACTTTCAAGGAGCTATGCACCTGCACTCCAAGGTCTCTTTGTTCAGCACCACTCCCTAGGACATTACCATTAAGTGTATAAATCCTGCTAAGATTTGCTTTCCCAAAATGCAGCACCTTGCATTTATCTAATCTAAATTCCATCTGCCACTTCTCAACCCATTGGCTCATCTGAGCAAGATCCCATTGTAATCTGAGGTAACCTTTGCAGTCCACTATACCTCCAATTTTGGTGTCATCTGCAAACTTACTGACCATACCTCTTATGCTCACATCCAAATCATTTATATAAATGATAAGACATAGTGGACCCAGCACCGATCCTTGTGGCACATCACTGGTCACAGGCCTGCAGTCTGAAAAAGCAACCCTCCACCACCACCTTCTATCTTCTACCTTTGAGCCAGTTCTGTATCTAAATGGCTAGTTCTCCCTGTATTCCATGAGATCTAAACTTGCTAAACAGTCTCCCATGGGGAACCTTGTCAAACGGCTTACTGAAGTCCATGTAGATCACATCTACCGCTCTGCCCTCATTAATCCTCTGTTACTGCTTCAGAAAACCCAATCAAGTTTGTGATACATGATTTCCCATGGACAAAGGCATGTTGACTATCCCTAATCAGTCCTTGCCTTTCCAAATACATGTACATCCTGTCCCTTAGGATTCCCTCCAACACCTTGCCCACTACCGACATCAGGCTCACTGGTCTACAGTTCCCTGGCTTGTCCTTACCAGCTTTCTTAAATAATTGCACAACATTAGTTCTGTATTACTTCTGAACCTCCAGTCTTCTGGCATCTCACCTGTGATTATCGATGATACAAATGTTTGAGCAAGGGGCCCAGTAACCACTTCCTTATCTTCCCATAGAGTACAAGGATACACCTATCAGGTTTGAAACTTTATTGCTGGAACAGCACAGCA
>NC_057712.1:64315154-64325129 GCF_004010195.1 Chiloscyllium plagiosum | reverse complement strand
CTTTTGGAACCCGACGTACTCCTCATTGCGTTAGAGCCAGTCTCAATCCCTGAAACTTGGCCGTTTGTGCTACATTCCCCTGATAATCCATCACCCCCCACATTTTCCAAACAGCATACTTGTTTGAAAGTAGAAGACTCCTGCACTACCTGCCTACCTCTCTTACCCTTCCTAGAGTTAACCCATCTATGTGACTGTCTCTGCAACTTTTCTCCCTTCCTATAACTGCCATCCATCATACCCTTTGCTCCTGTAAATTCCTCATTGCCTCTGTCTCTCCAACCATTCCATTCAATCTGATAGGATTTGCAACCAATGGCATTTATTGCAGATATAATCCTACGTAACACGTAAACTCTCCCTAAGCTCCCACATCCGACAAGAAGAGCATATCACTCTACTAAAGGCCATTTTTGCTTCTTGAAATCTGCAGACCCAGACAATAGCCTCGTCTTATTCCTCTACTCCAGGCTAACTTAATATTTATGGCTTATATTTTTAAGTTTAATCAAGAGACATATCTCAATAAAACATATAATCAAGAAAGAACCACTCTATTCACTACTGCAGACTTCCCAAGGCCACACTTAGAACTATTCACTTAACTGTCTCTGTGCTGTGACCTCTCCCAGACAGGTTCCTCCAAGATCAGTTGTGAATTTTACTGTTTGTTAATTTTCCCAGACGCATTCCGATGTTCAGAGATACCTGAATTCAAACAGCAAAGACAGTAACTGCGCAGGTTCACTACTGTGTCAGTTAGCAGTGTAGTTTTTTTTCCTTTCTCTCTCTCTCTCTCCTGCACTGACCTCACCATGTGCTGCCTTTGTCTGTTCCTCTCCCTTTTAAAACTGCTGTTGTTTTGACATTTTTTTCTCCAAAGTTCCAAAGCAATGCAACAGCGTATAAAACAGTAATTGCTGCTTCTGGAATTCAAGGCAATTACCTCCAAAACCTAAAATATCTCAAAAAAGGAGCAGCCTGTTACAGCCAGAAATTTTTCCTATCCTCCATCTTGGCTTACCCTCAGAATAGCATTTGTATTGAATTCTCTTCTTCCAAACTCTGTTGTCAGTATCAGGTGTTGATTTCTTTAGGGGCTGAATACTGCTGTCAGCAGATTTTCCATGTCTGCAGAATTGTTGTGCATCCATAATTTACAGTAGTAACAGCAGCAAATAGATTCCAGGAAATGTACTTGAGAGGTGGTGTCAGACTAGTGTAAAGAGGAAGAAGGAGCAAATTACAGCAGATGCTGGAATCTGTACTGAAATCAAAAAATGCTGGAGATCAGGTGGCATCCATGCAGAGAGAGCAAGCTAACATTTCAAGTCTAGTTGACTCTTCATCAGGGGACTTCACGACAGCTAGAGAGGAAGGATACTGCTTTTCATCCACAAGCAAGAATACTGGTATGAAATGCTCTTAGAGATGTTAACATTTAACACCTAACTGTTGTAGTTAGCTAACCTCTTTTAAGTAATTGAGAAAGAGGTCTAAAGCATCTACTGGTTCTCATAGCACTTCTGCAGCAACAACAAGATGTTTATGAGCGTTTCAGTTACTATGTCAGAAGTAGTCTTGGAATTGGCATCTCAGTTAAGCTGCTATTGTTAAAATTAAAGACCCTATCTTGAACACTAAATAATATTAGATGTATTATATCTCTTTCTCATAAGCACTGAGTCTGAGAAGTGCTATATGAATATAAATATACTAGACTACTCCCCCATAATAAGGCAAGTAGTAAGATGACGCTGTTTAGCTGTGGGGTGAAATTTGTGATGAATAGTTGTGAAGATTTGTGATCATATATTGAGAGCAGGTTTTACACACCATCCAGTTTCCTTTTGCTAATTGTCAATTTGTTATTGCCCATTTTGCGCCAGCACCAAAGACCTATTACTGTCTCAGTGTTGCTAAATTACACACTGATGGAATAGCAGTAACAGTACCTGTTCTTCATGGGGGCACATTATTACCACAGGCAAACAAAGAAGGGGTAATCTTTCTGGGTCTTAATCACCTTAGCAAACCTCAGGAAATGGGTACAACAAAAATCCTGTGAGGAGCTGAATTTTATTGTTTCTCGGAAGCAGAATTATTATTTCATCATCTTCTGATGTCTACTGATAAGCATTTTAATCAACTTATGATTCAACAGGAAATATGCCCATTCCCCTTCTCTCCTAACTTCTCTGTACCTCTCACTCTCTTTCCATCCCTCTACCAAATATGGTGTCCTTATTAATGATGTAACCCATCATTAATTTCAAACTATGTAATATATAGCTTCAGCATTAGTCAGGCAAAATACACTCCATCTGACATGATTTGATCACCTGATGCTTTCCTGGTTCAGAATCTCCAGTCTGACAGAATTGGAAGTTGGGAGAAAAGTTAGCAATGGCTTCTCACTACCAGCCACCAAAGGTCAACCTTGCAACATTGATTTCTGTTTGTAAAATCTTCCTACAAAGAGACTTGCCTAAAACATCTGTGCCTATGTGATGGTGAGATGAATAGAGAACAGCTAAAATGCAGTTCTGCACCATTTTTTTCTGAAGAAAGGAAATTGAGGCTAACATTTCATGAAAATGCCTACAATTAGCAAGTGCATCTTACCAGAGGAGATGTTACTGTAAGAAGTAACAGCAGCTAAAAGATCGTCAGGCCTTTTCTGGTACTGAAAGGAAAAGGTCATTAACTTTCTGTTGGATCCATTTTTGTCGAGCAAAAGCAGATAAGTTCATCTCTAAACTGAGTGGTCACCTGTCTGGCACAGTCTGAGTATGTGTTATTAGAGTCTTCCCTTAGTATCTGCAAACAATGGCCCTGTGTGCATCTTCCTCCAGGTATGCTCCACCTTGGGGTTATGCTTGTTTTTACTGCAAAAGGAGCAGACTCCTGATATCATAGCTTTTCACCCCTTTTCCCTGTGCTTCGGAAGTAGCATGACTGTCAAAAGCACAGGAAAATCAGCCTTACTATCTCCAAGCAAAGTGTGTAAGAGGACAAAACTGGGTGGAGAAAAATATACGATTCTGTCAATTTCTGCTGATTCTTTGTTCAGCATTTGAGATATGTATACGTGCCACTTTGCAGAATTCTGTTTTGAAGACTAGAAGGGATGAGCTGTTGAGATGTGAAGAGTTAATTCTTGGATTAACCTTTCCAATTCAAGCATAATTCTCAGCACTGATACAGTGAAACTCAATGATTTTTATTGTTTAAAAGAGAAAGTTACAGTGCATTTACTCGCTGTGTGCCACAATTTTAAATTAATTACTGAGAGATTGCATCATTAATAAGGAGACCATATTTGGCATGAGGGTGGGACCAGGGAGAGAGACAGAGAGCGAGTGAGAGAGATGGGGGGAGAGAGAGAAGGAGGATGGCTGCTTTGCTATCAATCTTAAAGCAATTACATGAGTAAGCTTGACAGGGAGGTGGAGCTCTTTGCAAGTCACTGCCTTGAGTTCCCCCCCTGTGAAAGTGAAGGAAAGCTTTTTTCCAAAGCTGTGCAGATCATTGATCAGTGGCTTGGAGTGGTTAAAGAGAACAACGTGGAAACCACAGGCTGCTATGGGCCAGCTGTGCTGCTTTCGATTCTGTTACGGTAAGAGTGCTAATTTCAGAGGCAGTTCTTCTCTTTGTTTGAGTGAGTTTGCAGATAAAGAATTGAGAGAAATTATATTCTTGATTCAGTGAATGCTCTTGCTTGAAAGACCCAGTGGATGAGGGGTGGGGAGGGGGGGGGAGGGGGGAGAATTATTGTTTAAAAAGCACAGGGAACAAGGTGAAAGTCAGTTATTTCTTTTACAAGGGTATAACGGTGTACTAGTTTTCCACTTCTGTGTTTAAATGTTGGTAATCAGAGCAGGTGCTGTATGGAGTAACAGATTTAGTGAACAGCAAAGGAAAACTGATGCATTGTTGAAACATTGCCGCATTCCATTTGAAGAAGGAGTTATTTTTAGATCTGAGGTGAAAATCTGCAGTACGTGCTTTTTTTTTAGAGTGAGACGGAAGAACAAAGAATAAAATCATACAATTGAACAAAATGAGGCTGCTGGACCGTCTTCTTTATGAGGGAAGTCAGCATATCTCTAATTGGGATGGTATTTTGTCAGGGTACTTTGAGCTTGGAAAACCAGACAAAGATTCAGGATAAATGGGTGATGTTGAAGAATTAATGGGTGATAGGATTCAAGAGGCAGTGATAGGATAGTAAATGGCTAGCCCTATACTGCAAATAAAATAAACGGTAATAACTCTTCAACAGTCATGTGTTCACTATCTTTCATTGTACTCAATACAATGGACTGAATTTTCATTTATGAGATGGGAATCTGATGAGGAGACCAGACCCTACACAACGTGTTCTGGCTGTAGTGATCAGAGCAACTCGATTTCAGGGAGTGGGCTTGCTGTCCAGTTAGAGACAGAAAGCAGGCTTCTGATGCTCAAAAACCTTTGGCGCGCAGAGATAAGCAACCCACTAGCTGAAGTGAGAGCTGCTGGCATAATATTTGGAAGAGAGGGAGAAACCCAGATAAGACTGTTTTTCTTCTTGGAGGGCAATAACTCCATAGGAAGCCTTGCAGCCCAATGGCTATTTTATGTGCAAAAATGGCAGTTACTTGTGGATTCAAGTGCGACCAACCCACTTTCTGACATGATCCCAACTACATTGGCCTCAAGTTTTAAGCCAGTGTTGGGGCCGTCTTAATGGAAATTCTCATCTGCACAGGCATAGGGACTTAATTAGACTAATGAGCTTTAAATTGACAATCCACTGCTTGTAGCTAATGAGATCTGATCCTTGCTCCTAGAAAACAACTCAGGTTCAGAGTTGTGGTGCCACACCAACATGATGTTCATTGGGGTCAAATCATGGGTTGCCTCACCTCAAATTCCCAATCCAGATTTCCTTGAAAAATTGAACCCAATGTGTCTAATATATATATTTCCTTATGCTGCACAGGGCTTAGAATATGCCACTGAGGTCATAAAAGTTGAACTAATAAAGATCAATCTTTCATGACTGGAACAAGTAGTAAAATTAAATAAAATATCATACATTGATTTTGAATCGGGGCCATTAATTGAATTGAAGTTGTTCAATCAAGGCAATAAAATCTACAAAGGCTCACTCCTATTCCTTCAACCCTAAACACATTTTATCACAAGGCTTAGCTCAGTACTGAATGTTCCAAGTACGAAAATACTGCTTTTAATTTGGTTTTAAAGTCATCAGCTAATTGTTAAGTGGTTTATTTTTAAATAACCTGCTCCAGGTATTTCCTTTCCTTAGCTGATAGTTTTCTGTAAATTCTTGACTGAATAAGTGATACATTTGGGAATGACAAACTTTACAATTGCAAAACCAACTATAAAGTGGGTCAGAAACATAAACCTTAGTGTATCTCTTGCATGACTATGAAAGGAATTACAGCTGCAAGTCTTATACCAAATTGTTGATTATACTCAGTGTCATACACAAAACTTGCATACCTGGATTCCTAACTAAGTTAAATAAATCTTCTTGAAGTATGATCGTACATTGAAATTATTTTATTGATATTTTGTACCTTTTAGTTGTTATGACTCAACTTTGTCTAAGGCTTAGAGATGTGAAGCTTACTTGGTTATTCAGAGATGCATGAAAATGAAAGAGATCTTGTATTTATGTAGAGCATCTATTAAAACAGAAGCTGTTTATATGAAAGCTTGACAAGATTGCAATGTTTCCGTTAGCACTCTTTCCAGAAGCAAAATAAATGGATTAATGCATATCTGAAAACAGTACACAAAAGAACATAGTTGAACATTTTTGTGGGGAGTTTGTCTACTGAAATTTCAGTTTGTTGTGCTTCAGAAATATTTCAAAGCAATTCAAAAACAATTAAATAAAAATGGTTGGCGAAATTCAGCTAGTCTGACAGTATCTGCGGAAGGAGAAACTAAGTTAATGTCTCAAATCCGATACCATTCTCCCTCGGTTCCCGTTTTTTTCTATGTTTTTAATTTCAAATCTTCAACATCAGCTGTACTTTGTTTTTAAGCAAAATGGGTGACATTAAGTTTTAATGAATGTTAAATAGTTAATGTGATTGGTAGCTTGAATAATACACTGTTTTCTAGTCCTGTATATAGAAATTGGACGCAATTATAATTGAATGAGTTGACTAAACAAGCTCAATGATAAATTTTAATGTTGCGACAACAAAGCCACAACGGCAGAATAGCTCTTCTGATATCTAAGGTGCAGTATTCCTCCAATATTACCATTGCCTGACTGAGGAGTAATTAACTTGTAGAAGTATCTTAGGCTACAAGGCTAAGTGCTACTTGAGGCTCAAACCCTGTATTGTCTAAGCTTGTGTTCCAGTGCTCTACCATGTAAACAACGATGCTATCTTTTAGATAATTTGGAAACTGAGGTACAGTGTGCTAGTTCAAGTGTCTCAGTTTATGTTGAAAATTCCGTTGTACTTTGCCAAGCAAAGCAAAATGCTCTCTTGTCCTGAGTAACATTCTTTTGTAACCAAACTTCAAACCAAAAGATTCTGTTCATTCATATCATTGCTATTTCTGGAACATCCAGGAGGTGGAGATTTTTTAAAATGTTATCTAATTAACAAACACAGGATGTGCAAGTAATTCATTGTGTGAATGATTCTTACAGATTGCGACACATGAACATATTATTATAATGAACATTTTTTTTTAAAATACAGCGGTTTTTATAAGTTCTAAGATAATACCTGACAAATTTACTAGGACTGTTTGAGGAGGTATCAAGCAGGATAGATAAAGTTGGATTTTCAGAAAGTATAAGATATCACATATTAGACCTACTTAACAAGATAAGAGCACATGTGGTGGAGATAGTATATTGGCCTGGATAAAGTATTGGCTAAATCATAGAAGACAGAGGTTTGGGCATTTTCATGATGAAAACCTGTAATGAGTGGAGTACCACATGTCGCTGGGGCGGCATTTAATTACAATATATATTAATGACTTTTATGAGGAAAGTGAATATAGTAAATGTTCATGGATGACACAAAAGCAGGTGGGAGAGCAAGAGGCGAGGATGACACAAGATGCATGTAGATATAGGTAGAATCCCTACAATGTGGAAGCAGGCTATTCAGCCCATCGAGTTCACACCAACCTCTGAAGAGCATCCCATCCCCAACCCTGTAACCCTGCATTCACATGGTTCACCTATACGACTTTGGACTGTGGGACGCAACACACGCAGACATGGGGTGAATATGCAAACTCCACACAGGCAGTCAGCCGAGGGTGGACTTGAAACCAGGTGCCTGGTGTGTGAGGTAGCAGTCCTAATCGCTGAGCCACCAGGTTAAGTGATTAGGACAAAATCCTGGCAGATGAAGTATAACATGGGAAAATGTGAGATTATGCACTTTCAGAAGCAATAAAACTGCAAATATTCACCAGATTATGCACTTTGGCAGGAAAAATAGAAGAGCTAGATAATACTTAAATGGAGATATACTTCAGAAAGCAACTGACAAGAGGGATTTGGGAGTCCTGAAGCACAAATTGCAAAAATATACAGCATCCAAGTTTAATGGCTATCAGAGAAACCAAATGAAATGTTGGTCTTTATTTCAAAGGGAGTGAAGTGTAGAAGAAGAGAGGTTTTGCTAAAACTAGACAAGACACTAGTCAGATGACAGCTGGAATACTGTGAACAGTTTTGGTCTCCTCAACTAAGGAAAGAGATACAGGTAGACAGCCCGTTTTCTGAAATCCAAAAGCTCTGAAATCCAAGGGGTTTTTTTGTGATTTTTTTTTCTCATTAACAAGGTTGTTTGGCGTGCAAACAGTTAACCCAACTCCACACCCACTCAATGTATGTCACTCAAATGCGACGTGGGGGTGCATGGCCCCGCACTGACAGGCCTCAAAGCTGTTTAAGGGCCAGTTTTACTCACAGTTAGATAAGATGTTTTAAAATTTCACCATCTAACTGTCACTTATTCTGAAGTTCGAAAAATTCTGAATTCCGATAACCAGCTGGTCCAAAACATTTCAGATAAAGGATTGTGCATCTGTACTGGTATTGGATGCAGTACAGAGAAGGTTCGCTAAGCTCATTCCAGGCAAAGGAAGACTATTTTATGATAAGAGATTGAGTAGGTTGGGCCTGTATTCATTGGGATTTAGAGGCGTCCTTATTGAAAAACATACAAGGTTGTTAGGGACCTTGACAAGGTAGATGTGAATAGATTGTTTCTACTTGTGTGAGAATCTAGGACCAGAAAACATAATCTCAGAATAAGGGGTTACACATTTAAAACAGAAATGAGGAAAATGTTCTCTCAGAGGGTAGTGAATCTGTGGAGTAATTTGCCGTGGAGGACTGTCAAGGCTGAGTCGTTAAGTATATTCAAGGCTGAGATAGACAGATGTTTCAATCAGTCAGGGAATTAAGAGTTTTGGGGAAAAGGCAGGAAAGTGGATTTGAAAATTATTAGATTGACCGTGATCTTATTGAATTGCAGGGCAGACTACAATAGCCTGCTTGACCCTATGTAAGGAGTGGAGGCCCACTCTTAACACACTTATGCAGTTGACATGAAATTTATGTGCTGCACACTGTCGGAGTTTTAGTTTTGTCATCTGGTCTCCTTTCCATCAGAAGGATGTTGTGAAACTTGAAAGGATTCAGAAAAGGTTTACAAGGATGTTGTCGGGTTTGGAGGATTTGAGCTTGTTATGAAGATGTTGGTGTACTATACCTTTCAGAAAGTTAAAAGCTAGCAGAACTACCTGACAGCACCATGTTTTCTGAACAAGATACAATGTAACCTTTTGGTCCAGCAGCAAATAAAGCTGGTTGCCTGGAGCCAAAACAAAAATTCATATTAGGCCAATCAGTTTAAATTATACACCAAAAAAATGCCAAAATCTAATCAAGTTTGAATCTAGTCTATTGACAATATTAAATCTGATGCTTTAGGGATATAAGACTGGGAAAAATTGAACAGTTGGAGGAGAGCTGCCAAGCTACCAACACATGCAGACTGCCCGAGAATACCTCTCTTAAAGGTACCTTAATCTATCAGTGACC
Organism: Chiloscyllium plagiosum; assembly: GCF_004010195.1. NCBI lineage: Eukaryota > Metazoa > Chordata > Chondrichthyes > Orectolobiformes > Hemiscylliidae > Chiloscyllium > Chiloscyllium plagiosum. The sequence goes on along the minus strand of NC_057712.1, from coordinate 64,316,014 downwards.
TGTGAAACATAGTCCCTAAGAAGAAGAATAGAAGACAGAGGAAGATACAAAGAGAAGATTCAACAGCTGGCTGATTTTGAAATTTGAATTTTTGGTAAATCTTAATCAGGGCTTTTATCGGATTCGTATTGTAGAAGGGGAAGGTAAAAGATAGATTACAGAGAGTTAGGCAGAAATTTAAAAAGGAGGTCCTTGAGAGTAGTAATATCTGGATTACTCTCGGTGCTACGAGCTAGTGAGGGCAGGAATTGGAGGATAGAGCAGATGAATGCATGGCTGAGGAGCTGGTGTATGGGAGAAGGATTCACATTTTTGGATCATTGAAATCTCTTTTAGGGTAGAAGTGATCTGTACAAGAAGGATGGATTGCACCTAAATTGGAAGGCGACTAATATACTGGCAGGGAGAATTGCTAGAGCTGCTCGGGAGGATTTAAACTGGTAAGGTCAGGGGTGGCACCCGGGGAGATAGTGAGGAAAGAGATCAATCTGAGACTGGTACAGTTGAGGACAGAAGTGAGTCAAACAGTCAGGGCAGGCAGGGACAAGATAGGACAGATAAATTAAACTGCATTTATTTCAATGCAAGGGGCCTAACGGGAAAGGCAGATGAACTCAGGGCATGGTTAGGAACATGGGACTGGGATATCATAGCAATTACAGAAACATGGCTCAGGGATGGGCAGGACTGCAGCTTAATGTTCCAGGATGCAAAGGCTACAGGAAGGATAGAAAGGGAGGCAAGAGAGGATGGGGAGTGGCATTTTTGATAAGGGATAGCATTATAGCTGTGCTGAGGGAGGATATTCCCAGAAATGCATCCAGGGAAGTTATTTGGGTGGAACTGAGAAATAAGAAAGG
>NC_057712.1:64260499-64314354 GCF_004010195.1 Chiloscyllium plagiosum | reverse complement strand
GGAGGTCATGTTGCGGCTGTACAGGACATTGGTTAGGCCACTGTTGGAATATTGCGTGCAATTCTGATCTCCTTCCTATCGGAAAGATGTTGTGAAACTTGAAAGGGTTCGGAAAAGATTTACAAGGATGTTGCCAGGTTTGGAGGATTTGAGCTATAGGGAGAGGCTGAACAGGCTTGGGCTGTTTTCCCTGGAGTGTCAGAGGCTGAGGGGTGACCCTATAGAGGTTTACAAAATTATGAGGGGCATGAATAGGGTAAATAGGCAAAGTCTTTTCCCTGGGGTGAGGGAATCCAGAACTAGAGGGCATAGGTTTAGGGTGAGAGGGGAATGATATAAAAGAGACCTAAGGGGCAACCTTTTCATGCAGAAGGTAGTACGTGTATGGAATGAGCTGCCAGAGGAAGTGGTGGAGACTGGTACAATTGCAACATTTAAAAGGCATTTGCATGGATATATGAACAGGAGGAGTTTGGAGGGATATGGACCGGGTGCTGGCAGGTGGGACCAGATTGGGTTGGGATATCTGGTCGGCATGGACAGGTTGGACCAAAGGGTCTGTTTCTGTGCTGTGCATCTCTATGACTCTATGACTGTATTAGAGAAAAGAATTGTAAATACTTGTTAGTTAATTATTCTCTGTTATACTTTAATGAAATAAAGTTGTTACTTTTTACTTCAAATCGTGACCTTTGGGGTAGTTCTTGGCCTCTCGAGTTTTGACAGATTACTGCCACGAGATAATCTTTTCTGTGTTTCTGGTTTAAATTAAGCAGGGGTGTTTACCCATTTTGTAACAATTTGGGTCTTGGATTCATGATTTGAACAGTTTGAGGGCTTTTGTCTGCGATTTGAACAATTTGGGTCTCGGATTCATGATTTGAACAGGTTTTAGATTAGATTAGATTCCCTACAGTGTGGAAACAGGCCTTTCGGCCCAACAAGTCCACACCAACCCTCCAAAGAGTTCCTCTGACTAATGCACCTAACACTATGGGCAATTTAGCATGGCCAGTTCACCTGACCTGCACATCTTGGACTGTGGGAGGAAACCAGAGCACCCGGAGGAAACCCACGCAGGCTTGGGGAGAACGTGCACTGAGTCACCGTGCTGTGACAGGTTTAGACAGATTTGAATAGATTTGGGGTATGAAAAAGTCCAGTAGATTTAAACACTTGCATGTTAGTGTCCTAGATCCCTAAATAAAATGTAGGTGAGACAATTTGTTTAATTTCGGTGACTTGTGATTGGTTAAATTAGAGGTGAGAAAAATGGCTCTTAAAATTGCTAAAGAGGCTCTGGGATTTGAAGATAATTCTCAACTTTGCCAAGAAAGTTTAGAAGCAAAGAAAAAGGCCATACTTTTAGAATTAGCAAATAAGTTAGATTTGGGTTTAACCAAGGACAAAAGTAAAGCTGAAATTATAAAGGAGTTACTCAAATACTTAGATGTGTCAGAGAAACAGACACGTGCAGTAGAGATAGAAAAACTTAAATTACAATTGAGAAAAATGGAGTCAAAAGATAAACAAGGGGAGAGGGAAAGACAAAGAGAGAGAGAAGGTTCTTGGCTGAGCAAAGAGAGAGAAGAAAGGGAGAGAGAAAGAGAGAGAGGAAAAAGATAGAGGAAAAAGAAAGAGAAAGAAGGTTCTTAGCTGAGCGAAATGAGAGAATTTGAACTTGAGAAGTTGCGACTTAGTCAGCAAAATCAAGTTAACAGGATGGAGATTAAAAGAGAAGGCAGTGATATATACAAATATGTCAACACTCTGCCATATTTTGATGAGAAAGATGTTGAAGCCTTCTTTATTTCTTTTGAAAAATTGGCGAGGCAGTTGGAGTGATCCGAGAATTTATGGGTAATGCTAGTTAAGACTAAACTGATAGGCCGAGTTGGTGAGGTATTTACCACACTGTCAGATGAGAAATCAAGAGATTATGATGAGGTTAACCAGGCTACTTTAAGTGCTTATGAATTGGTACCAGATGCATATAGACAGCTGTGCAGAAACACAAAGAAGGAACCAGGTCAGACTTACGTTGAGTTCGAAAGAATTAAACACAGTCATTTTGATAGATGGATGCATGCTTTGAAAATAGGTAGGATGTTTGAGGCCCTAAGAGAGATTATTCTGTGGAGGAGTTTAAAAACTCACTTCCAGAGATGTTAAGAATTCATGTAGAAAAATAAAAAGTTCAGGAAGTGTCAGGAAGTGAGGAGGGCAGCAGAATTAGCAGATAAATACATGTTGGTGCAGAAGATAAGCTTCCGGCCAGAATTTCATCCTGTGAGGGACAGAAGTTGGGTGAAGAGGAAATCCTACACCATGAAACCACGAGTAGAGAGTGCTGGTAAGAGTTTACCAGAGGTAAAAGAAGCCCAAGAGGGTGGAAAGGAGGTGAAAGACCTCAGGTGTTTCCACTGTGGTAAAGTGGGACATGTAAAGTCACCGTGCTCGTCATTAAAGAAAGGTACTATAGGAAAAAAATGTGGTAAAAGAAGCTAAGCCAGTGGCATTAGTGAAAGTAGTAAAGGAGACCCCAACAAGAGCCAAGGAGTTGCAGGAGAGTGCACAGCCTAGGCACGGGGTGGGTATGGAGTGATCACTACAAAGGATTCACCTCTGTGGGCACAGTTTATTCAGAAAGAACAGAGGGATAAGGACAAAAAGTTATAATTTTGAGATGCAGGATCTAACCAGTTGCTGATAGTAAGAGATGAGCAAATATGCACTCTTTCTGATCTGTTACCTGAGAGTGTGGTAATTTTTTAGATGGACAGAAATTTAGCGTTCCCCTATGTAAGATCAGGTTGGAGTGCCAACTCAAGTCTGGGGAAGTTACAGTGGGAGTGATAGACCGAGTGTCAGTTCCAGGAATTCAGTTTGTTCTTGGGAATGATTTGGCAGGATCTAAGGTGGGAGTGACACCCTTTTTATGGTGAAGCCCAAGGAAGACCAAGAAACTGAGGAGTTAAAGCAGAAATATCCTGTTTTATTTTTTCCCAGACTGTGTAGTAACTATCATAAGTCACAACACGAAGTGAGAAGTAAAGAGAAAGATGAAGGAGTTGAGATTCAGTTAGTGGATACCCTGGTTGACGTAATGGTGCAGGAAAACCTGAACAGACAGAGGATCAGACAGAGGTGTTTAGTCCTGAAAGGCTAAGAGACTTGCAACAGCAAGACAACATAATAAAAGGTATATATGTGGATGTGTACACCGAAAAGGAGGCAGAGAATATTCTGGAGGGTTATTATCTGAAAGATAGAATCCTAAGATGGAAATGGAAACCACGGTAGGTTAGTGCAGAGGAGAAATGGGCTGAAGTGCACCAGATTGTGTTGTCTGTAGTATACAGACAGGAGGTGTTATGGGTAGCACATGAACTGCATGTAGGATGTCATCTCTGGGTACGAAAAACTCAGGCTAAGGAATAAAAACATTTTTATTGGCCTGGAATGCACAAGGATGTGATTAACTTCTGCCGTACATATCATAAATGCCAAATGGTAGATAAGCCACAGGCGGTAATAAAACCAGTACCTTTGTTGCCAGTTCCCACATCTGAAGAACCTTTCACGTGGGTTATAATTGATTGTGTAAGTCCCCTCCCAAATACTAAAAGTGGGAACCAGTACTTGCTAACCATAATGGATGTGTCTACCAGATTTCCAGAGGCAATTCCATTACAGAGTATCAAGGCAAAAAATGTGGTAGAGGAGTTAGTAGCTTTCTTCACATGGTCTGCGCTACCCAGAGAGATTCAGTCAGACCAACGGTGAAATTTTACTGCTCGGCAACTTAAGGAGGTTATAGATAGCTTAGGTATACGGCACTTTAAATCAACTGCATATCATCATGAATCCCAGGGAGCTTTAGAAAGATGGCATCAGATCTTGAAGACAATGTTGAGAACATACTGTCAGGGTTACCAGAATGATTGGGATAATGGTATCCCATTCGAATTGTTTGCCATTAGAGATGCCCCAAACAAATCTACTCAGTTCACTCCCTTCAAGTTAATACTCGGGCATGAAGTTAGGGGCTCTTTGAAATTAATGAAAGAAAAATTGACAGGACCAAAGGCAGAGATCTCACACTTAGAGCATGTATCGGAGGTGAGAGACAGATTAAATCGAATAAGTGAGTTAGCTAAACAGCACCTAAAGATGCCCAGTATAGAGTGAAGCAGGTGGCAGATAAAAGTTCTGAGACTCGGACACTTTCCCAAGGGGATAACATGTTAGTACTGTTACCAGTCATAGGAAATCCCTTCAAAGCCAGGTTTAGTGGCCCCTGTCAAATTGAGAAAAGGTTGAGTCAGGTGAGCTATTTAGTAAAGATGCCAGATAGAAAAAAAGGTATCAGGTATGTCATGTGAACATGTTGAAACCGTATTATACTAGAGAGAAAGAATTAGAGAAACAGGTGTTACTTACTGCCCTGCAGAGCGAGGAATCAAATCCAGATAAGGTGGATTTTATGTGCTTCAAAATAGATTTAAAAATGAAGTTCTTGAGGAGTGTGATAGGTTAGTAAGCCATCTGCCTCAGGAGCATAGAACGCAATTGAAAGATTTGTTACTGCAGTACAAGGACATATGTAAGAATCAGATGGGAAGGGCTAATGCTATTGTACATGAAGTAGACGTAGGGAATACCGCTCCGGCAAAACAACATCCCTATTGGCATAATCCTTTCAAAGCCAACAGGTCCAGATGGAGGTGGAGGCCATGCTCTACGAGGACATCATCGACTCAAGCCAGAGCGAGTGGAGTTCGCCGATCGTCTTAGTTCCCAAACTGACTGGGACTCAACGATTCTACATGGATTATCAGAAGGTCAATGCCGTTACAAAACCGGACTCGTATCCAATTCCTAGATTGAAGGACTGTATCAACAAAGTCGGGCAAGCCAGTTACATCACCAAGTTGGACTTAATGCGTGGTTACTGGCAGGTAGCTTTCTCAGAGATGGTGAAAGAAATTTCCTCATTTGTAACCCCAAATGGGCTATATTAGTTTAAAGTGATGCCCTTTGGAATGAAGAAAGCACCCGGGACATTCCAAAGACTCATGAATAGAGTTGTGGCTAGGTTAACTGTGCAGTGGATTTGAACGGTGAAGTAATCTTTAGTAAGTCCTGAAAAGATTACATGGTGCAGTTGGCAGAGCCCTTTGAACGACTCCGAGAAGCAAAACCGTGTGATAAACGTAAAGAAAACTGAATTCACAAAAGCAGAGGTAACGTTGTTGGAACATAACATCGATCATGGAAGGTTGACCCCATGGAACACAAAGACGAAGGCCATCGAGGAGTTTCCATGACCAACCTCGAAGAAAGAGGTGCTTCGATTCTTAGGACTCAGCGGATTCTATTGGATGTTTGTTCCAAACTTCAGCAGTGTAGTGGCACCATTAACCAAATTGCAGAAGAAGAACACAAAGATTTGGTGGACAGAACAGTGCCAGAAGGCATTTGACTATTTGAAATCAATGTTAACCACCAACCTTTCAAAACCTTTTATGCTCGTAACATAGGGGTTGGAGCTGTACTCCTACAGGAAGATGAGGGTGGGATTGAACTGCCAGTTGGTTACTTTTCAAAGAAGATCAACATTCACCAGAGGAAATGCTCCACGATTGAAAAAGAACCTATTGAGTTTGGTACTGGCTTTATAGCATTTTAATGTGTATGTCACAGTGTGTCAGAGATGGTGGTATACACGGATCACAATCCACTTACATTCTTAGAACACTGTGAAGGCAGGAATATGAGACTATTTCATTGAAGTCTTATGTTACAGACTTTTAATTTAAAAATCGTACATGTTGCAGGTCGTAAAAATGTAATTGCAGCTGTGTTATCGCGGACTTAACTGATAAAGTTTAGATGATATTTGTATTTATTTAATGTTACATGCTTGCAGGTATGTGGGAAGAAGTTAAGGTGAACCTATATTAAAGTTATCTGCATGTTAGGGTAATGTATTTAAAGCACAGAAAAAAAAGAAGCCATCTTTTCATTATGATGGTTTGTTTTTTTCTTGAGGGGGGAGGTGTTATGAAGATGTGGGTGTACTATACCTTTAAGAAAGTTAAAAGCTCGCAGAACTACCTGATATCACTAAGTGTTCTGAAAAAGATACAATTTTACCTTTTGGTCCAGCAGCTAGGGTAGCTGGTTGCCTGGAGATTAAAAAAAAACAGATTGAAACTAGGCCAATCACTTTAAATTATTCTAAAATTTGAATTTAGTATATTAACAATATTGAAAGGCTTTGGGGATATTATTCCGGGATATATTGAACAGTTTGGGGAGAGCTGCCAAGCTACCAACGCATGCAGAATGCCCGCAGAATAGCTCTCTTAAAGGTACCTTTATCTATCAGTGACCTGTGAAACATAGTCCTTAAGAAGAAGAAAAGAAGACAGAGGAAGATACAAAGATTCAACAGTTGTCTGGTTTTGAAATTTGAATGTTTGGTAAATCTTAATCGGGGGTTTTATCGGACTATTATTGGAGAAGGGGAAAGTAAAAGCTAGGTTACAGAAAGGAGTTGTAAACAGTTGTTAGTCAATTATTCTCTGTTATACTTTAAGAAATAAGTTGTTAATATTTATTTTAAATAGTGACCTTTGGGATAGTTCTTGGCCTCTTGAATTTTCACAGATTACTGCACAAGATAATCATTTCCCTGTTTCTGGTTTAAATTAAGCAGGGGGGTTTACCCATGTCTTAGCAAGCTATAGGGAGAGGTTGAATAGCCTGGGTCTATTTTCCCTGGAGTGTCGGAGGCTGAGGGGTGCCCTTATAGAGTTTTATAAAGTTATAAGCGATAGGGTAAATAGGCAAGGTCTTTTCCCAGGGGTCGGGGTGCCCAGTACTAGTGTCCAGTACAGCATAGGTTTAGGATGAGAGGGGAAAGATGTAAAAGGGACCTAAGGGGCAAGTTTTTCACACAAAGGGTGGAGTGTGTATGGAATGAGCTGCCAGCGGACGTGGTGGAGATTGGTACAATTACAACATTTAAAAGGCATCTAGATGGGTATATGAATAGAAAGGGTTTGGAGGGATATGGGCCGGGTCCTGGCAAATGGGACTAGATTAGGTTAGGGTATCTGGTTGGCATGGATAAGTTGGGCCGAAGGATCTATTTCCGTGCTGTACATCTCTATGACTTTTCCTTGCAATTTAGTTTGTTAAGTTTGCATAACTTTATTGATAGTTGTTCATTTCCTTAGAAAATTGTATATCTTCTAAAATAATAAAGCTCATCATATTGAAATAACTTTTGCCAATTATAGTTTAATCTTCCAGGAAGAATACTTTATTTGGCTTACTTTTGAGGTTTAGTTAAACATTTTTCATGTGATGATGATGAAAATCTATTTGACATCTGTGTAAATCAAGCTGCATTTTTTGGCTCTGGAATGGTAGGTATTGTCTGTCTACCAAGATTGACCTCTTTATAAGAATAACAGGACAATGTTTCATTGCCTACTCTTGCTAACAACTAACAATTTATTTTCATTAATTTATGATAGATTGTGTTTATGTCCCTAAGCGCTCAAGTTAATTGAGCTATTAAAACATTCCTTTCCATAAATATGCTGAGTATTAAAGTAAAAAATAATTGCAAAATGGGAAAATACATTTGACATGGCAAGTTTATTCTGTCAAATGGTTTGGTGATTAATTAGTCACCATGCAGTGTTTTCTAAGCTTGTGTCCTTTATCTCTCTCATCCCAGACTTTCATTGGCTGCCCTTAAATTTTAACTTGTGGTTAGTGGTACAAAGTAACTACATCCGAAAGTCATTTAGTTCAATGCTTCAAACAAAAAATCAAGTTACAAATAAAATTTGTTATTTCCTAATTAAGTTTAAATAATGAAGTTAAAGGACAGTGATATGCCAAGTTGATTGTGTGTTGGAAAGATTTGAATGTGGAGCACAACGGAGGACTGCACAGATGAATGGAAAGTGATTGTAACAAAGTCAGCCAGGTTGACATCAGAGAATATGAGTTCTCTGGGGCTGTTAATCTGATCCAATTAGGAAGCCTTGGCTGTCAGATAAAACAGGAGTGTCAGTGTTTTCATTCAGGCTGAAAGCTGGCTCAGAAGGTGCTGGATCAACGTCAAAGACGCGCCATGTGTAAATAAAGTGTGACTTGTTTCTGGAATACCAGCCTCTGTGGAGTTATTTAATTAGCGACGAGAGAAAAGCTTGCTTTTGAAGAAATTTGCACACAACAGTTATCTTTGAATTGGGGTAAGCATTTCTGGCAGTGATGCCATTATTTGGGAAGTTTGACTTGTTTGATCCTGCCATCGAAGACAGGACGCAGTATGTGGAAGAAATGTATTATTTTTTTCTGAGTAAATGACAGGGCAGATGAAAAGCAATGAGTTATCCTCCCGACAGCTTGTGGACTTGCAGCTTTCTTGGTTATGAAGAGTCTACCATTTCCTGAGACATGAGATAGTAAAACCTTTCAAAAGTTGACAGGATTTAGTTAAGGAGTATTACAAACCCAAGTCTCTTCTGATTCTGAAACGCTATCAGTTTTACTCGGCAATTCAAGAACCAGGGGAGTGCATATCAAGATTTTTGACGAGGTTAAGATGATTGGCAGAGGCACGTGGCTTTGGTTTAGCACTTCATTAGACGCCAAGAGACTGTTTGGTATGGGGGATTAATGATGCAAAAATGCAAAAGTGCAAACTGGCTGAAGCCCACCTGTAATAAAGTTGGCTTTATCATTGGAAAATATAGTAAGTCGAGCATATGAGTTGCAGGGTATTCTGATGGAAGTGGATACCCTTGCCAAGCTGACTGAGCTTGGAAGGAACACCACTTGAGTGAAGGCAATTGCATAGCCTCACTCAGGACATATCTTGAACAGAAGCATTCTAGGTCAGCCCACAGCAAAACCCCCAAACAAAGCCAAGTCTTGGCAAAATGTTCTTCAGAAACCAAGCGATTGTAGTTGTTGCCAGTATGTGAACTCAAGACAGCAAGATAGTCCCATTAGGTCTAAGCGAGTGCACACCCTGGAAAGTCCACCTACATCTGATTTGGAACAGTTAAATTGCTTAGCAACATCCAAGTTAGAACCAGTCTAAATAAACACCTGGTCAAGTGTTCACAGTTCTAATGGATGTCAATACCGACATGGCTGTATCAGTGATCATAGAACCAGTCTCTTAAAAATTCACTCTGACCTCCAGATCTTAAGTTTACACAAGACCATAGCTAGACTGAGAACCTATACCAGAGAACCTTTACAGATTAAGGGTACAACTTCAGTTCCAATCTCTTACGAGAAGCAGTGGTTCAGTTACCACTGATTGTAGTAAAAGGTTCAGGCCTAATCTTGGTGTGGGGAAATTGGTTGAGAAAGCTTCACCTAAATTGGCTCAACATTTTTCTATTTTAGAAAATGGCTGCTGAGTGAAGTTCTAATTAAATACCTGGACATTTTTCAGGAAGGTCTAGGGGCTATCAAAGGAGCCAAAGCCACCTTGCATGTTGACCAGAAAGCAATTACATAATTCTGCAAGGCCTGCACAATTCCATTTGCCTTATAGGCAAATGTACAGGCAGAAATCAGGAGGCTGGAAAGCGCAGGAATCATCAAACCAGTGCAGTTTACAGAAAGGGCAGCCTGTGAAGCCGATGGGTCAATTTGCCTTTGTGGGGATTTTAAACAAATGTTAAACTGCTTTTTGCAGCTGGATGAATACCCAATCCCCCACCCCTTCACAAACCTGGACATGAACCATGTATACGTGCAATTGCAGTTAGAGGAGGATTCCCAGAAGTATGCTACAATTGATACCCAAAAGGGTTTGAATCAATATACGAGACTGCAATTTTTGCAATTTGTCATCGGATGTCAAGACATTTAACGAGGTCTACCCCAGGTAGCCATTTATCTAGATGATGTGTTAATAACAGGACAAATCAATAATGAGTACTGAGATAACTTGGATATAGTCCTTAGATGTTTCTCCCAGGTGAGCATATGCCTTAGAAGAGAAAGATGTGTGTTCTGGGCATCCCAAGTGACTTACTTGTGCTATGGAGTTGACAAGACCACGTTACACCCATTGGAAGGTAAAGTGAACACAATCAAAAGTGCCCCGGCTCCCACATCTTTACTGGAGCTCAAGTCTTTCCTTGGATCGGTGAATTGTTATGTAATGTTCATACATAACCTGCCCACCCCCCACCCCTCCTGAACACCTTTGCATCAACTCTTAAAAAATGGTTGTGGCCTGGGAAATGGTTGTGCAGCAAAGCCAAAGCTTTCAGGAAAATGACAGCTCCTCTCATGTTGACACACTATGATCCCAAGTGAGATCTGCTATTGACATGAAATGCCTTCCTGTTGGGGTAGTACCAGCTCTTAGGTGGCCAAATGAAGAGGAACACCCAATAGTGTATGATTCTAGGACTTTGGCTAATGTAGTGCGTTAATACATCCAGATAGACAAGGACATTTGCCAGTCATATTTGGAGTCAGGAAGTTCTACCAATATCTTTACAGATGTAAATTTGTAATAATAACATACCATGAGCCACTTTAAAATCTATTTAAAGAGGACAAGGCAGTGCTGCCCATAGTTTCAGGCCAGATTCAGTGGTGGGCTCTAATATTAATTGCGTATAATTACAATTTGGAACACCATCCAAGAAGCTTAGAAGGGAAAGATGTGTGTTCCGGGCATCCCAAGTGACTTACTTGTGCTACAGAGTCGACAAGACCAGGTTAGCGAATGTGGATGCACTGAGCCACCTCCCACTGGCAGAAGCAACACCAATGGTACCTCCACTGGATGGTTTTAATTGTTTTAAATTTTCTGAACACACTTCCAGTCACAGCTGATAATATCAGATTTTGGATGCAGAAAGGTTCAGTCCTTTCAAAACTGAAACACCTGGTGGTGATGTGGGAAACCAAAAGGCTGTAACAACCAGATTGGAAACCTTTTCGGACCCAGAGAGACCAGATCACAGTAGAGGACAGCAGTTGATTATGAGGTGGAAGTGTAATTGTCACGAGCAAAGGTCGCTGCCAGTTACCGGCTGAACACCACCTGTTTTATTCAGGGGTTTCCAGAATGAAGATGATGGCAAGACATTATGTCTGGTTGTCAGGATTAGATGCTTGCATAGCCATGTTGGTGGGACTGTATTCAGATTGCCAACAAAGAGATTAATTGCCGGCAGCAGCTACTCATACATGGGAATAGTTAGCTAAATAGTTAGCTAAACCCTGGACTCAGTTACACCTGTGCAGGTCCTTTCATAAGTTCAATGTTCTTAGTCATTGTGGATACCCACTCAAAGTGGCTGGGCATGTATAGAGTTCATTTGTTAAACATGGGGATGACGATATAAAAACTGCGTGCATCTTTTACAATATGCAACTCCTGGAAGTGATGGTTACAGATAATTGGCCATTGTTCGCCAGCAGAGAATTTGAGTACTTCCTAAAGTTGAATGGTATTTGATATATAAGGACAACTCCCTATCATCCATAATGGTCTAGCAGAAACAGAAATCCAAACTTTGAAGTCAGACTTAAAGAGCAGCCTGCAGCTTCACTGCATACCAAAATGTCTTGGTTCCTTTTTGATTATCAGACCACCCCTGTTCCAACTACAGGGATACCTCCAGCAGAGTTGCAATGGGGAGAAGACGCCGTTTTTGGTTAATCCTGATCATCCCAGACCTGGGGGAGGGTGGGTGAAACAGCATCAGGAACGCCAATACTGGACACAAGACTTTACTAAGCATGAGAGAGACTGTTTACTTCAGGGGACAAAGTTTGGTGTAGGAACCATGGGAATGGCCCTGCATGGGTAAGAGGTATGGTCGTTGCGAGGTCAGGTCTAGTGACGTATAAAATTGTGGTAGGTGTGAGGGAGCTGAAAAAAGCATGCGGACCATATGAAACCTGCAAATGTGCCAATAGTAGGAAAGCAAAATGTGCTCAACTCCTCGATAGCTTTTCCGAATCTTCCATAACCCATGGGTTCTCCCTTCCAACAAGCATTGAAGATATCTCAGGATGTGAGATGGACGCGATGGATATTGCCATCTCAACGCCTTTTCTGCCTGAAGAAGAGAATGAATTTCTTCAGAGATGCTCTGGGCGCAAGACTTGAGACACTGTGCGTTACATGCTGTTGTACCAGAGGCAAAATTGGAGGAACCTGACCCAGTGCTAAAATGCCTCAGGATGAGTGACAGAAAAAAGAACCAGCGTATGTCCTCGGACTCAGAGGTCGAGGGATGTAGTGAGTGTAACAAGGTCAGCCAGGTGGACATCATAGAATATGGGTTCCCTGATTGGGGCAGTCAATCTGATTGACAAATAAGAACAGGAATGTCTGACATCTTGGCACTCTGAGAGCTAGCTCTGAGAGAGCTGGGTCAGTATCAAGAACACTTGACATGTAAATAAAGGGTAACATGGTGATGGGGTACCAGCGTCTGTGAAGTTATTTCAATATTCTTTTGTACTCACCTATAAGTGATATGTCTCACTAAAGAGACAATTGAGTATGTTATTTGTAGGATTCTGTATGTGGCAGCCGGGAGATGCATATAAATCAACCTTGTCACTGGTAAAAATGAACATTATTGCATATCCTCCTCTTACAGTAATACTTTTGTGGTGACTTAAAACAAAAAAACATTCAAATTCATTAGCTATTAGTGTTTGATTATTGATAACAATCAAAGTATCAGTGATTAGTTCCACCCTGAAATCTTGATTTTTTTTTCATTATCTCTGTAAATGCTTTATTTGTGGATATTTTTAATCAACCTGTTCAGGTATGACATATCTGGAGCAGGTGAGATCAGAGTCTTCTGACCCAGATGTAGGGACTTTACTAAAAGAGCTGAAAATGTGTTGCTGGAAAAGCCTAGCAGGTCAGGCAGCATCCAAGGAACAGGAGAATCGACGTTTCAGGCATAAGCATTTCTTCAGGAATGAGGAAAGTCTGTCCAGCAGGCTAAGATAATTTTTCCAGCAACACATTTTCAGCTCTGATCTCCATCATCTGCAGTCCTCACTTTCTCCTCGAAGACTTTACTAAAAGAGCCCTCCTCTTTTTACTTTTATATATTGGAATTGGGTCTGACCTTTGGCTTTAAACTGATCTCTTCAACAGTGCACATTGGGCATAAAATGGTTCCACTTCCTGACGCCTGGAAATAATTATCTGTAAAATTGGACATATTATCCTGTCACTGTAGATGATTTTGTGTTTGATGTTGAGATGGGAATGTTGCTAGGGAAATTAGAATGAGCATAAAATGTATCAGAATTGTTGTGCCATTGCATTATGGGGGAAAAGCTATTGTTTACATTGGGTTCCTTGTTGTGATGAACTAACAATGAGTAATTAAACCATGTGGTATGTTCCTAAGCAGTCTGACAGGAAAGGTTTCATTAATGTCTCTCATTCACCTTAACCGTTGTTAATCTTACACAAGCTTTTCTGTAGATCTTCAATTACAAGCTGTTTTCCTTTTTCATTTCCTGTTATGAATGTATCACTTGTTTTATTACTAGAATTTAATTCATTCTGTATCAGACAGGTCTGCTGTACCTCACCAAATGCTCATCTTTGATGTGTATCTCAGCAAACTAACCATAGATCATATCATTCAACTATAAAGGGAACTTACTCTCAAACTTAAAAGTTACTTCCATACAGATAAAAATACAGTAATTTTAAAGCTGGACAATGGGTGAGTTCAGATGAGGTGGGAAATTAACATTTTAAAACCTTTAGAAGTCCCAAGGCAAAATTTAACCTTCCGTTGGAATGAGAGTGCATGCCTAATATTTTTATCTCAGAGTATGCTGATGGTTCCTTCAGAACTGTTTGCAGACGATGAGAAACCACTAGTCTGGCAGGCTACATTATAAACCTCCTAGCACCCTGAAGGCACTTTCTCTGTAATTATTTGCTCTTCTGATCTCCTCCTCACCCCCAGCTATGCCATTCACGATCTTCGACTCTGTTCCATGGTTCCCATGCAGTGTCTCGCAGACCACAACCACCATCTGATACCTCTGCCCCTTTATTCTCTTGTTCCCCTCAATTTCTCTAGGTAACCTCCCCCAACACATAGATGTCCTCTTGTGCCTTTCCAAGAACCCTTTCCCATCCCTGCAAAACAATGAGTTTTCCCTGCTCTCTCTTTCCTCCTCTAGTCTCACTGGTAGCAATCTGGTACCACAAGCTTACCTATCCTACAGCTAGTCAACCCAACCTCTCACCTGGCTGATTGTGCTTAGGAAACAGATGCCAAACATAATCCAATCTTTCTGATAGGATCTGAGAGAAATTTGTACTTAACAGGTTTCCCAATCACTACATTGTACTCCTCACCACTCCCTTCCCACTTCTTCAGACATACACATATGCAGAGAGCAAGATTTATATGCACGGACAGTTTCACAAGCAAACATTAGAGCAAGGGTTAGTGACAGAGCAGGAGTCCTGAATTATGTTCCATTCTGACCTAGGAACACCAATGTTCATTAGCATTGCCTTACTCAGTACAAACCACAAACTGCATGAGTAATCCCCTGGTCTAAAAAGCGGAGTTTTCAAATTTCTGTTTCTGACATGAGTTTTCACCTGGCAAGAATGCATAGGAGGAATTGTGATGGAGTAATTAGAGCTTAGAGCATCCAACAGTTCTTGCATTGCATGGTCGCTTCTGTTAATGAATTCCTGCCATATGTTTCTGAACAGCAAATTCATAAACTGTACCCATATGTAATTTAAAGGACAGTGTTGAAGAACTGTAATTTTGCTACCCATTGTATGTTCTGTAAATGTAAGTTCATCCAAAAATACTGCTATTCGTAATCTTACTCTATGTTTATTTAAACATCTCAATGTGTTTGTTGACTTGTTGGCTCACTGTCTAGCACTGCCTCCATATTAAGATTCTCACCCTTGCCTTGTCCATCGCTATCTCTATAACCTTCTGTAGCCAGGTAACCCTGAATGATCTTTGCACTTCACCAATTCTGAACTTGTGATAGATTTTAATCACTCCACCCATTTGCAGCTACCAAGGTCATAAGCTCTTGCATTCCCTCCCAATATGCCTCCAGCTCTCTGTGTCTTTCTCTTCCTTTAAAATGATTATTACAACCTACCTCTTGGTTGCTTGCTCTGATGTCTTCTCCTTATGTGGTTCAGCATCAGATTTTCTTTATAACTCTTCTGTGGAGAGCTTTGGGAGCTTTCAGATGCCATGTAACTATAGTCGTTGTAACTTATTAGATCATTGTCTTGCCTGTAATTTAATCTATTATGACAATACTCCTCCATTATGACAACATAAATATATCCTGAGATAAGCTTAACTGTCCTTGGTCATGGGTGTTCACACCACATTGAGTACCCATGTTGCAGTGCTGAGGGAGTTTGCACACTCAGATGTGCTGAATTTTGGATGAGCCATTAAGCTCAGGCCCTATCTGCTCAGTCAGATGCATGTTCAAGATGCCATGGTGGTGTCTGACAAAGAGGAAGTGTTACTTTTCCAGACACCTAATCAAAATAACAAACAGGTTGTTTGGTTAGTTACCTATTTTATGTTTGTGAGAGCTTGCTTTTAACTAATTGCTACCATGCCTATATGACTATACATCAAAATTACTTTGTTGGCTGGGAGATTGAGATTTTCTAAATGAGATTGCACAATTTCCTTCTTCCAACCCTCCTTATCTTCACTCATAAGCACTTCCAAAAGTAAGATTAGCTTGATCGTGTGATACTGTGTTGAGGAAAATACTTTCACTATGAACGATTCCATTTGTATGGGTCATTAATAAACTCTACATACTTTTTTTATTACCGTCACATGTACCAAGATACAGTGAGAAGTATTGTTTTGTGCACTAACCAAACAAATCCTATTTTACATAAGTGCATAAGAAAAATAGAACAATGCAGAAGAGAGTGTTGCAGCTACAGAGAAGGTGCAGAGAAAGATCAACTCTAATATTCAGGGTCTTTTCGTAAGTCGGATAACAGTGGGGAAGCAGCTGTTCTTGAATCTGTTGGTATGTGTTTTCAAACCTTTGTATCTTCTGCCTGATGGTGGAAGAGAGTATAATCAGGGTGGGAGTGGTCTTTGGTTATGTTGATTGCTTTCCCAAAGCAGAGGGAAGAGCAGATGGAGTCAAGTTGTGACCAGAAGAGAACATTGTACTGCTTTACATATGGTCTAACTGGGGTTTTGTACAGATGTATCATGATTTCTATCCCAATATATTCAAGTTCTCTGAATATAGATGCCAGTATTTCATTATCCTTTTTGATTATCTGCTGGACTAATTTATGACAGTTAAACAGTCTATGGATCATTAAGTCACTTTGAAACTCCATTATTTCTAACTGTTTAGAAACTGCTAGTCTATCCTTCCTTGATCCAAAGTTGATGATCTCACACTTGTCTACATTGAAATCTCTTTGCCTCGGTTTTGCCTGTTCAGTTAATCTAAGTTCATTTAATATCTTTTTAATTTTGTGCTTCTGTCTACATTGTTTACAGTTCCATCTCTCCTTGAAAAACTGAGATTGGTTGTTAATAGATATGGTGAATTGTTGAGGTCCTAACTAACTGGGCGCACTAGTCACATCCTTCCAACTAAAGCCTACTCCTCCCCCCGCTGCTTGTCATCTACCAAGCCCCCAATTTTCTAGCCTACAATTGCCTCTAATTGCTTAAACTGTCAGCTGCAAAGGGCATTTGGGATGTTCTGAAAAGGCACTATGTAAATCCTTACTTTCTCCTTGTCTTCATTCATTCAAACAGCACTTCTAAATCTAACATTAGGTTTATTTTCTCCTAAAAACACCAAAATTGACAAACTTACCAATAAGTATATGTAAATTCGTCTAACCTTACTGTCCAGATTCTCTTGAGGAACATGATCTTTGGTTTTAGTTTTTGACCTTGAACCTCCTTATACATATAAAATATGTTCTAATAATGCCTTTTTATGTCTTAGTATGATCTGCAAATTACAAACAAAAAACCAAATAGAACTGCCTCTATTTTATCTTTCATGTGGTTAGTTCAAGCATGCAGACTGGGGATGTTTGTATTTTTTAAACACAGTGGAACTTTCTCCTCCTGAACATTCATTGCTTCCTGCTTATTACTGTTCTCCAGAAGCAAGAGCTTGGGCAGAAGGTGGTGGGTAAAACAGAACCTATGAGGGAGTCAGGAGAGGAAAATGGCAAATGGGGATGGTTTGGAAGAGTGAAGTAGCTGAAAAATTGTGAGTGGAAAGGAGCTGGGAGACAGAAGCAGCAAGGGCACTGAGCAGGAGAGGATCAGAGCTGGAAAGTGCTGAATAGGAACTGTCATGCCAGAAGGAGCGAGAGGAATGGTAAACAACTGACTTAATAGCAGTGAATTAGAGTCAGATACTAAAAGCAGTAAGTTATTAAGCAAGAGTAGTAAAAAGAGAATTTTTATCCAGTAAAATTATAGCAACCAAAAAGATCTTCATGTAAACATTACAGGTCAGGACTGTAACCCACCCATATTTCAAGCTTTTTATGGGGAAGAGGTTTTTGTTTAGGATGCTTCCATTAGCATGTGATTTGTTAGGAATACATTAAAGATGCTAAATAAAGGATAGTTGTACTGACCTGCAGTTACTTCCAACTAGTGTGATGCAATATTTAGGATATTCATGCACACTTTTAATGTGTTTGTCCCGATGTGAGTTGTTTTGTATGAAACAGAAGTATGCTTAACCAATAACTTGAGATGCACATGCTACTAAATTTCTTGTTTTCAGAAGTGACTAAATTGTTTTATCTCAGAGGAACTTGTCACATTATTAGGTAAGTATAGAGAAATGAGTAGTTCTCCAATGAAGAACTAATTTGTTTTCAAAATGTGGTACTGAGTGAATAGTATAGTCATCTCTCACCCTGTTCACAAACTGAGAACAGTCTATTTATCAAAAGTTTGTCTTTTCAACGTTTGTCACTGTCATTTATATTAAAATCAACATTTTGCATAGTGCAGAACAATACTGCATTGTCATAATATCTCACTTAGGTGATGTCAGTAAGCTTAGATAACTTTGTTCCTTTTTTTTTTAAATCCTTTTTCAATGTCTGTTGTACTTTAGATACATATTGTCCTGGTCACTTTGGTCCAATTCTTATATGGTAATTGTGCACTTGATTCTGTTGGATTTCCATATTCAGCTTCTTATTTGAAAGTGTAAGCATGAAAAGGCAACACTTTTAATAGACTTTTTGTTTTAATATTTTTAGATTGATAAATTTGTATCATAATTTTTTGAGAATTATATTATTGATAATAAAACCTGATTGAGGTGTGTTTATTTATTTATTGCATGATCTTTTAAAATATTTTTGAGAATGTATTTAAAAAGACAACTTGACTAGCAGCCTGTTCGTCATAGAGAACATATTTGAAATTTTTAAAGGAAAGAATTGAGAGATCAATTCCTGCCAGGCTGCATTTTACATGGTGTGAAGGACAATCCATGTGATCATATTTGAATCTTAAGGTAAATGCCTGTTGATTACCTCAAACCCCTACGTGATATTGCATAAGATTTGTACAATATCAGATTATAAATCTCGATATCTGCAATGAAGAGAACTCAGCTGTATGCTTTTTCATAAGGCTCAGGCTATTGGAAAGCTGAATGGCACAATTACAGAGTGGCCCCTTCCATCTGTAATCACACAATTGCCATGGTTTAAACCAGTCCCAACTAATGGGATGAAGTATCTTTCTTTGATGCCTGTAAGACATATTGTTAATTTTGTCAGTCTTAGTGCAGTTGTTATTGAGGCATAAGCATTCACCTCAAACCTAAAGGGCATAAAATTACATTTAGGCAGATTTTTTACCCTTACCCCAGAAGAAAAGTGAGCATTGAATTGATGGACCAAAATAATTCCACCTTGCACCACGACACATTGCGAGTAAGCTACCTTGTCCAATGACTTGGACTACCTTGACTTCTGCCACTCGCTTGGGTGGAAGGCCTGTCATCCAGAGCTAGCAGTCAATTTGATTTCAGGTATCTCCATTACTCCAGCAGGGCCGGTGCTCCATACAGGTCGTTCTGGTATAACCCGTTTTGTCAATGCGAATTGGCTATAACGCGATTGACCAAATGTGAATGAAGTTTGGATAAGGTGAACTTTCTACTGAATGGTTTTCTGTGGCGATTTTCTATAGTGGTTTTCCATGTCATGATTTTCTATAACACTGGGTTGCAGAGGAACGCAACTGTTACCTTATAGCAGAACGACCTGCAGTGGGTGTTGCCGGGACTGACTGCACGGAGAGGCCTGAAGAGGATCGTGGCTGCCCTGATAATATAAGTGCTGGAGTTTTGGATGAAGAGGGATCATAGACCCCAGGGACAGGTTTCTCAGGCAGGTGGAGTGGAAGAAAGAGGGGAAGCCCCTAATGCGCCCACTGCATCCTCCAAATGAAGTAAACTCTTTGCTTCCTGCCTTTGTTCATGGAGGTCATTAAAAACAAGCTAACCATGCCAGCCATGTCTCAGGCAGCATTTTATTGGAATCACTTGAGCTTGTTCATCTGTGGTGGATGGACTACTGACTTCAGCGTCTGTCCATCTTTTCCATTGCGGTTGTGTTTGGGGATGGGTGAGAAGGTGGCAGGCTAGCCACCTAACTTAGTTATTGTGCCCCAACATAGAAAGCGCATTAGGAGGTGGCGTGAAATAATCAGGCCATAATCTCAACTGGGGAGATAAATATTCTGTTGCAGAGCGAGGAGTGAATGATAGTGAACACTTAGCAGCTAAAATGAGAAGATCTTCATTTCTCAATACTGACCTCCCTCACCATTAACCCTGATCTGCTTTATAAAAAAAGTGACATTCAGTATTGGATCCATAATTTTGAAGAACAAAAGTACATCGTCCAGTGACTAAATCTCGACATGACAAAATGTGCAATATTGTACTAGCACTTCCTCAGAGAAGTTGATTATCTAAGGTTTTAACATGAGTTAGAACTTATATTGTACTTCTGTGAAGCACCTTGTGATGTTTTTTTTCTTTGAAGGTGCTATATAAATGCAAACTGTTGTCGCTGAATGTGGTAAGAATTTAGTGTGCCCTGCTCTGAAGGTGGTTCCTGACTTGTTTTGTTTGTTGTGGTGTGTAGGACAAAAGAAAGAACCTGATGAGGAAGAACTGGTCAGTCTGAGTAAACAACTAGTGGAGACCGCTGTGATTAAGGCTGTACAGCAATACCTAGAGGAAACACAAACTAAAGCAAATTGGAACGGGAAGAGAATTACCTTTACTGACATTGACTCAAACAATGAGAACAAGAAATGAAAACGTTACATTTGAAAGCACATGTTTAGTGTGAGCAAAGAATATTTATATGAAAACACATGGTCACTATCTCAAGCATTGAATGCCGAGGATGAAAAAGCTGGGAGAAAAATTTAATTGAAATGAAAATAACAAAGACCAATACATTTATCCTTCCAAGGTTCCCCAAATCAACAGCAGGAAAGAGTGGTCGTCTGCTAAATCGTGTGTTTGGACCTCAAGTGTCAAAAGGGTCTCGCATATCGAAATATTGATTTGGTTCTTAATGTCACCAATTTCATGGATTTAATTTGTACAACTACAGTTCTTTTTATTGAAGCAGCAAAGGGAGTGAAACACAGTACAAAATAAATCTAAAATGATTGAAAATAGTCCATATATAAACCTGTTTGAATTCTTGCAAAAGATGAAGTGGATTTATTCATTTCACAAAACTACTGTATGGAAGCTAAGTTAGTTTATGTGCATGGAATCTACCAGAATTTACTTATAATGATGGTTGTGCTTGTGACATAGTCTACATTTCTTCTACATTTTTAGAAAATTTGAATCATAAATGGTAGAATCAAGTCAGCTTTTGTTAAATGAAACACATTTTTATCTTTTCTTCTTCAGGGAAAAAGCGTGATTCTGACGTAATTAGGAATGCTCTGCAGAAAGAAACCATTACAGTACTGTGCAAACTTAATCAAATAAAAGAACTATTGTCGCATCCAGGGATACAAATCAGAATACAGAGGGAAATGGCTATAAGCAATGCTGCAATGCAGCAGTGATAAGCAGGAGGACCTTACTGTCAACATTGGTTCTTATGGCTATTGTGAAATGGGAAAGAAAATACAGTGATAAAGCCTCATAGGAAATGAGAACTGAGGCCACTTAAGGTTAAATGAGATTTTTACATAACCATTATTTTATATTTCAGCTAATTTGGTTGGAAAGTTTAAAATTTATTGACAAATTGTGGGCCAAAGGGCCTATACTGTGCTATACTGTTCTATGTTCTATTTGATCAACATGTAATTTGTAACTCCTTATTCAGTTGAAATATATTTTATATAATATATAGATATATGTGCATCTATTTATATATACTGCTTTTGTTTTGCAAACATTATTAAGTTGAATATTGCCATTGCTGGACCAACACTGATTACTTTTGGACCATCAGTGAGAGATTACCTGAAGAATATATGTTTTGTTTTGGTAGTCTAACCAATTTAAACCAAAAGAGGTAAATGGAAAGAGCTGTTCAGAAGACTACTCATTTCAGTTTCACTTGTTTCAGACTAATTTGCATAGCTACATAAGTGTTCTTGAATAAGTCAGTAGGTTTTAATTCATGAAATGTAATTTGTCTCGGCAAATATTACTAGTGTACGGTCTATTAACTTTCCAGCACTGAGTTATACGAATGCTTTCTGGCATTTGAGATGGCATGAACTTTTTTGATTGTTTAGCCATTAGCGGACTGAGGCCATCACATGCTAGGCCAGCAACAAATGCATTTATTGCCTAGAGGGCAGTTTATGAGTTGGCCACATAGCTGTGTAGGCCAGACCAGGTAAGGCAGAAAAAAAAGCCAGTTTATTTTTCCCTCCCCTCCCACCAATAGTCAGCATCAGACTCTTAATTCTAGATTTTTACTGAATTCAAATTCTACCATCTGCCATGGCAGGATTTGAAACAAATCATTACCAGGGTCTCTAGGCTAATGCCCGAAATGTCGATTCTCCTGTTCCCTAGATGCTGCCTGACCTGCTGCGTTTTTCCAGCAACACATTTCCATCTCTAGGTTAACAGTCTAGTGATAACACCACGAGGCCATCTCCTCCCCTTGAATTAGCTGCCTCATTTGTATACACCAACAATTCAACATTCTTTACATGATAGCTCATTTTATCCTTAACAAATTTTTGTGGCTAATATAATTACATCTTAGATGCTGCAGTTCTGAAATATTAAAGTTAATAACTTTCAAGTATTGATTGGTTGAGTTGAAAGACTGCCAGAAGCAAAATTATTATGCCAGTGCTTAAAAGCAGAATAAGTATTTCGGGTTATTTAAACTATTGTTTGAATTCATGAGCCACTTGTGTCCCATCGGATCTTTGACCCCTTCAGTTCCAAGAAGGAGCAAAGCATTGTTTCATAGTCAAAGCCTCATGGCAGAGTTTTTAATAATGGGTTCAATATTCATTTTTTGAGAATAATAAATCATTCAAAATGTCAAATATGATTGAGCAATATGGTCAAATTGTGACTCAATTTCATTTAATTTTACAACAAGCTCTTTTTCTATCACTTTGGAATTAGTTCCTTAAGCCAATGGCATAATGGTTTTAAGAGCCTGAGGTGAATAAATAAATCACCTAGTGTATGGATTTCTAATAGCTGTGCATGCACAAAAATGGTTTAGATAAGTTAGATGAGCACTTCAGAGCAGAGAGAGGCACTAAAAAACTGTTTGCACCAAATGCACATGAATAATTTTCATATAGATGAAAGGGTTTTGCTTTTTTATTTAAAAATATTTTCCATTCCTTTATTGACTTTGCCATTGTTGAACACAAAGCACTCTTTTCTACTGAAATTATTTAACTAAATAAAATGTAACAAAAAAGTCTAATGTTAGTTTTAAACTGATTTTAGTTGAGGCCAGGGAAAGAACGAAAGCATTGGTTATGAATTCATATAGCAATTTTTAAATGTTCTTATTGGTTTGTGGTTGATTAATGATGCAAGCTAGTGGTTTAAAGTATGACTGTAAAATGTTTTAAATAAAAGTTATTCCGTCATGTTTATTATTTGGTTTGCACATCGTTTACTGAATTATAACAAAGTGTATTTGAATAATGTATGGAGAGAATATGCAAAATATGAATAGTTTATCTCGATTCTAAAATATCAATATGCAAATATTTCAACATATTTATAGAATTGACTTTCCTCCAAATTTAAGCATGGATATTTGATAATTAGATGATAATGTTGCTACTTCATTCTGCTGTGTATTTCTTTTACTTTGTATTTTGTTAGAAATAATATGTTGACTCTGATGGTGCCTTTTTGTTTTTAGCTTCATTGTTTTCCTCATGCTACTGAGAATTTAAAATAACTTTGTTTTTTCTAAATTACATTTACCTGATTAGAAAATAAATCAGTAATAAGCCTGTATGTTTTTAAACAAATAATGGATTTTTGTTTTTGGGATTAAGAAAGTAGCTTTTTGGACTCTTATCAACCTATTACTAAATCAGTTCTAACAGATAAACAACAAGTTCATACTTTATATTCACTGACAATGTGGAGGTTTGATGATCCTGTAATTTAACTGGTTTGAATTATGTTATGAATGAAATAATTTGATTGTGTAATTTGAATCTAAGGCTCACACTTAAGCTAAGAATGGAAATTAAACAAAGGATAGAAAACATAACTGAAAGTGGTCAGTATTGAAGGTACTGAAACAAAATTAAAGATTTTAGGAAAAGTATTGTGCAAAGCAAAGCTATGATGAACACACCACGCACTAATTGTGGAGCAACTACAATGAGTGAATTTGTTTTATGTACGTGAAGTGTAGTGCTGGAGAAGATTATACAGTTGGATATGATCATGATTGTGAACTAGGAGAATTTTATGTCAGTTTCCTGAGCTGTGGAGAAGTCAGTAGAGATTAATATAACAATAGATAACCAATGCTTAATATTGAGTAGAATGTGGGTAATTGAGTTTTAGATAACACAGAAGCAAAATGCAGTGTGGTTGCTGGCAGTCTAACATAAAAAAATGCAAACCCTCAGATCAGGCAGCATCAGGTGGAGTACTCCTTGACAACAGTAAAGTTTAAATAGCTGATTGATGTATGCATTTCTTTATCAAAACAAAGTTAACAATAACTGTATTCATATAGCAAGAGCAAAATCTTTGAGGTTATTCCTGTGTGTGGTCACATGTTGTCACAGATTAAGACATCAAAGGGATTTTTTGGGATATAATCCAAAAAAAAGACCAATCCTGGCTCCTTCTGGTTTAAAGTTTAGCAGAAAGAAATCATGAATTGTGCAGTAGATCCATCTGCTACTTCCCTGTGCCTGAACAGTTTTGTCATACCTGATTTTGCTAAAATGATACATGTGGCATGCTCGATTCCATATCTACATTTTGCCTAACTTACAACAACTAGAGTTCAGAGGTACATCAGTGGAAATGAGAGAATTCTACAATAAAAAATGCAACATCTTTTAACAGAATAAGCCAGCACAATTGGAGATTGTAATTTTATGCTGTGATCTCAGGATTAAATTTGATGTTTTCTTCTGCCTATAACTTGATATATGAATACAGTTATTGTTAACTTTTTATTGCAAAAGAAGTGTTGGCTGAGGGTGACCTTAAAGAGGTTTATAAAATCATGAGGGGCCTGGACAGGGCGAATAGCTAAGGTTTTTCTCCTCGGGTAGAGGAGTCTAAAACTAGAGGGCATGGATTTAAGGTGAGAGGGGAAAGATTTGAGAAGGACCTGAAGGGTGACCTTTTCATGCAGGGGCCAATGCGTGAATGGAATGAGCTGCCAGAGGAAGTGGTAGAGGTGAGTATAATTGCAGCATTTAAAAGGCATCTGGATGGGTATATGAGTAGGAAGGGTTAGAGGGATATGGGCCAAGAGGACTAAGTCAGATTGGGATAACCGCTCAGTGTGGATGAGTTGGCAGGAAGGGTCTTTTTTCTGTGCTGTGTGACTTTAAGGCATTTCTGACATCTGCAGTCTCCTGGAACAAGGTCCCATTCCCCATGGAGCAGGTGGGTGTACATTATCAGGGCCAACCTGTCACTGGAGAGCCTCCCAAACCCTGAACTCATACTCCTTTCTTCAATAGAGTTTAGTTTTAGTCTTATCTAACTCAAATAACTCAAATTTCAATTCAGGCTAAGCCAGCCAGACAATTTGTTGTATTTATGCTTGCGGCCAAACATAGTTCAACACAGTTAAAATGCCTTTGCAGCCTAATTTTCACATTCCTTTGTTAAGAAACTTTTTTTCCTTTTCAGCCAAATTAATTCTCAGTGTTAATCAGGTCAAACAAAAGTAAACTACTACCTGTACTGGCATTCTGAAATAAAAACGTGAAGTGTTCAGCAGATCAAGCAGCATCTGAGAAGGGAGAAACAGTACATTTCATGTCAACCTTCAGTGTAAGGACACAGACCTAAAATGTTAATTCTCCTCCAAAATGCTGCAATAGCTGATGTGTGTTTCCAAGTTTTGTTTTTGTGATTATTAATGAGGCAAAACACATCTCAGGTAAGTCTCCAAGTCTTTCAGATTGCATTGTGTGGGTGAGATTTCTATTTGAGTGTGTGGGTGGAATTGTAGGTGTGTGGTTGCTTATACCTGGCCCTTAGTGGTGTTTGGTTTTCTAACACGGATCTGGAGTGTCCCAAGTTTAAAAAGGGTTTGCAAGAGCTGAGAGAGCCAACCCACCGGATAGTCACTAAATAGGCAGCTGAGCCATATGTTTGAGGGATATCAAAGTGAGTAGCCCCCTCATCATTATATGTTCTCACCTCAGCCATTTCCCAGCTCTCTTGATCACTAGAGGGACAAGAGACAGTAGATGCAGGAGTAGGCCATTCATTATGATCATGGCTGATCATCCACAAACAGTATCCTGTTCCTGCCCTATCCCCATAACCCTTGATTCCACTATCTCTAAGAGCTCTGTCCATCTCTTTCTTGAAATTATTCAGAGACTTGACCTCTACTGCCTTCTGGGGCAGAGCATTCCATATATCCACCACTCTCTGGGTGAAGACGTTTCTCCTCAACTCTGTTCTAAATGGCCTACCCCTTATTTTTAAACTGTGTCCTCTGCTTCTGGACTCACCCATCAGCGGAAACATGCTTCCTGCCTCCAGAGTGTCCAATCCATTAATAATTTTATACGTCTCAATCAGATCCCCTCTCATCCTTCTAAACATTAGCATTAGCAAAAGCAAAACTGGCACAAACTCCTTGCTTTGTTGCTCCATTAG
Organism: Chiloscyllium plagiosum; assembly: GCF_004010195.1. NCBI lineage: Eukaryota > Metazoa > Chordata > Chondrichthyes > Orectolobiformes > Hemiscylliidae > Chiloscyllium > Chiloscyllium plagiosum. The sequence continues at coordinate 64,287,873 of NC_057712.1, read as the reverse complement.
TGTGACTGACCAGAGAATGCTACAGGGTGGAGCCTGAATTCCATTCATTCAGTGTTCCATTCCAGCATCTATTCTGAGGGCTGCTGCTTAAATGGCTCTCCCATGAGATTGCTCACTCAATGAATGAGCACAAAGCACTAAGACATTGTTTTCATAGCATTCACAATGAAATGGCAATTTATACCATGACAGTTTGTTGCACCATACTATTGCCATGCACATCCTGAATTTGAAGATGATGAGATGGTTTCACTGAGTCTGTGATGGAATTCCATTTCTCCCTAAGCCTCCTTGAAAGGTCAGTTAGGAAAGTTAGCTGTGGCTTCTGTATCTTCTGTCCCTCGTGTTCAACTTCCATATGGCCTGCAAGATGAAAAAGATCCTGTTCGGGGACAGCACTCAGCCTTTCAATACACTGCTGCAGTCTACAATGCAGAATCTATCCAGCAGTACTAGGGATCTGATTTCTGTCAGTCGATCATAGAAACTGCTGAGCACACATCTCTCCCATGGTCTGGAGAACTCTGTGCCCAGAAGATGCTCTTCTCTTTTGTATTCTGGTGACTGCTGGTCAGAGAGCATGCCATCTTGGTCCATGTTTGGATTTATGTTTCCATAGCCATGTAGATCATCGAACTGTTTATGGCAGTGCTCCCAGTTCCTCCTCACCATTTGTCTATTGCTGACTTTGTTAGTCACCTCCAGCCAAGTATTCTGAGTGAGCTTTGCAGGCTTTCTGTTGCCGCTGACAGGGAACAAAACCCTCCTGCCCTCAGTCATCCCTTCCCACAACACTTGCAGTGAGACATGGCAAAGTGGGTGTCTCTATATTATCTCTGTTCAACCTTTCGACAGCAGCAACTTTAGCAATGCCAATTCGTTTCTTTTTATGTTGAACTTGCAACATATCTCTACACTGCAAAAGCACTGCAAGCTGAGGAATTAAATATAACCATGACAACAGGAATCTGACTGAAATGGAATTACCACCCTGTGTGTCTATATGAGTAAGAGTAATAAAGTTATTTGGCATGTCACTTTCATCCAAAAAGATAAGCCTTGTGAATCATGTTCCCAGCCGAGATTATCTGCCATGACATACTGAATTGCTTTTGGCCAGTTCTCAGCTTTATTTTCACATTCTTTCAGGTGATGTGAGCATTGTTACCTGGGCCAGTATTCATTACCCACCCCTAATTACCCCTAAACATTTGATAGTGAGCTGCTGCAGTTCATTTGGTTAGATACCTCCAAAAGTCCTGATGAAGGGCTTTTACCCGAAATGTCGATTTTACTGCTCCTCGGATACTGCATGAACTGCTGTACTTTTCCAGCACCACTAATCCAGAATCTGGTTTCCATCATCTGCAGTCATTGTTTTTACCACTCTTTATTTACATATGAACGGTGTTTGTTTATAGTACTGCCTCATTCAGAGTCAGGCATTGGAGTGTCAGTATCTCTGACATTCATTCTTTTTATCGTCAGCTAGAGCTCCCTGATTGGACCAGGTTAAAGCCTCAGTCAGGGAACTCATATTCTATTATGTCCAGCTTGCTGACCTCATTACAATCACTACATCAACCTCCCTCTGAGTTTGAGGACACTGGCTGGTCTTTTTCCTCGGAGACCCACCTGTGGCATTTCATCACTGGGTCAGGTTATTCCCATTCTGCATCTGCCATGAGCAATGGGAGCTCGCCTCCTGCACCAGGAGCACCTCAGTAGAATTTCACTCTCTTCCAGCGGCAAAGGCATCAAGGTGGTTACATCCATCATGTCCATCTCTGACTTGAAGGACTCAACAACGTTTGACAGAGGTGAATCCATGAGTTCCGACAGCATCTCTAACAGTTCTAAGTGGCAGTGCACATTTTGCTCCCACACCATTTGAGAATTTGCGGCTTTTGTATGGTTCACATGTTTATTCAGGACCATCACACTCAAACTTTATATGTCACTGGCCCTGACCTTGCGTCGATCTTGCCTGTAAACCATGCAGGGCCATTTTCATAAGTCTTATGACAAACTTTGTCCCCTGTATCAAACTGTTTCTATTGTTTGGCTGAGTCTTGGGTCTGGCATTGGAATTTCTGCTGCCATTTCACACATCCATGTTGGTGGGGCAGCAACCAAAGCATGACTTTATTTTGGGATTTTGTTGTGGGCTGACCTAGAGTCCACCTGTTCAGGATACGCCGTGAATGGGACTATACAACTGCCTTCACTCAAGAGATGTTCCCCAAGCTCAGTCAGATTTGCGAGGGTGTCCACTCCCATTGGAATACCCTACAACTCATATGCTTCACTTGCTGCATTTTCCGATAATCGAGTCAGTTGTAGTGCCTGTTTGAAGTCCAGTTGGGCTTCAGCCAGTAGGCCCTTTTGCAAACTTACATAATTAATCCCACATATCAAATTGTCTCTAGGAATCTCATAAATTGTTAACCAAAGTTACATATTTCTGCCAGTTGTTTTCACCTAGTCAAAAATCCTTATACAGAATACCCTGGTTCTTGAAATGCTGATTAAAACCAATAGCATTTGACAAATAAGAGGAGGCTTGGGGTCATAATATTCCTTTACTAAATCCATCAATACTTGAAAGGTTTTAGTATCTGGTACTTCAGGGAAAGTTAGGCTCCAAATGATCAAAAAAGCTATGGGTCCACAAGCTGTTGAAAGAACTACTTGGTGTTTTTCATCTGCCCTGATGTCATTTGCCTGCAAAAAATAATGCATTCTTTCCACGTACTGGGCCCAGTCTTCAACAGCAAGATTGAACAAGTCAAGCTTCTCAAATAACAGCATGATGCCAGAAATGCTTATCCTAACTGAAAGACAACTGTTGCAATTGAATTTCTTCAGCTTTTCTCTCACACCACAAAATAATTCCACAAAGGTCGGTATCCCATTACCAAGTCATCCTCTTTTTACGCATTGGGAGTCCTTGACACTGATCCAGCTCCCTCAGAGCCAGACTACAGAGTCAACAGGATGTCTGACATTCATGTATTTATCTGTCAACCAGGCTCCCTGATTGGATCAGATTAACAGCCTCAATCAACAAACTCATATTTTATGAGGTCTATGACTTCATTACAATCATTGCAACTTGTACCCAAGAATATTTAACACCCAGTCTTAACGTTCTTCTGCCAGATCTCTGTTATTGCCTCACTATATTTCCACATGGTATTCTGCAACTCTTTAATTCCCCAGTCTTATTTACTATACTCCATGCATTCATATACATGAACAGTAACCCTGATTTAGACATCATTTTCTCCCTTACTCCAGCTTCACATATGAACTTTCTATTCTCACTTTCTTAGTGCTGTCTCTTCAAACATCTTGTCACCCTTTGTATTCTTGCCTAATATTCACAATTCAAGTCTCTTGCCAAATTAGTTTCAAGTCCTTCCAAGAACATTAGTAAACACCGTGCTGGGAATACAGTCCAGCTCAGTTCAGTTGTAATCCACTGGAGATAATTCCAGTGTCCCAGGAATCTACAATCCTCATTCCTGCATGGTGGCTCAGTGGTTAGCACTGCTGCCTCACAGCAGCAAGGTCCCAGGTTCAATTCCAGCCTTGGGTGACACTGTGTCAAGTTTGCACGTTCTCCCTGTGTTTGTGTGGGTTTGCTTTGTTTCCTCCCACAGTCCAAAGATGTACAGGTCAGGTGAATTGGCCATGCTAAATTGTCCTTAGTGTTAGGTACATTAGTCAGAGGGAAATGGGTATGGTGGGTTACTCTTCGGAGGGTCGGTGTGGACTTGTTGGGCCGTAGGGGCTGTTTCCACATTGTAGGGAATCTAATCTAATACAGTGCACAAGCTAATAGACAGACATCAACAAAACTTGGTACAGGGACAGCCAGTCCATTTTGGAGAGGTTTAAGATCCTGGATTTTTAAAAAAATTGTTAACATTGCTTTTTTAGGCAAATTGACTTTTTTCTTAAGAATGTGGGTTGTTTTATTCAGCATATTGTTGATTCTTTTCGAATGCTGTGAATTGCCTCAGTTGCTGTGTTGGACTATGTTACAAAGTCAAAATGTGAGCAGAGTTTACAAAGCAGGATGTTGGGTGTGCATTGGTCTGAAGCCTTCAAGAGATGCAAGATATTAAAAAAAAGATAAATGCTTTCAACTTTGCAATTAATGGGAAAACACCCAGGCAGGGAAGTACACCATGGAAGAGCAACAAAATTTCAATGATATTGAGATTCCACAGGGTTCTAGAGGTTTGTACTCTACTGAGGGGCCTTTACACTAACTGTGCTTTCTTTCACAGATGCTAGCAGACCTGCTAAATTCCCTCTACACTTCAGAGAAAATATTTTTTTTTGTTCTTTCTGCCTGACATTGTAACTTCATTATTCGTTCCCAAACCAGCCTTACAAGACCAAAGACGTTTTTGTTTTAAATCATAACTTACAGAATTAAATTGTCTGCAGTCAATACAGTAATGGGTAAATGATGAATGATTTTCATTTAGTAGGTGTCTGACCTTTATTGAAATCTTGAACCCATGAAGAAAACACAATAAATAAATAAGCAGTTGAGTGTTCTCATATTCTGCTTCTCAGGTTCTCATCTGTAATGTTTGTATTCTATATATTTATATGCACTGTGATGGATATATAATCTGTTGATAAAATTACTAATAATTGCAAAGTTCATCCAAGTGATCTCAATTTTAATTTTCAGCAGGATTTTGCTAGATTAAATGAAATTGAGTTAATAAAGTCAGAAAATGTTAATTTTCTAATTAACTGGTTTTGAATAAAGAAGGATGAATCTTCATGTGATGGCAAGATTAGAACTAGTCCTACAAAATAGTATAGGGCAATGTCAGGATGACTTTCGGATACATTCCCATCAGCAGGAAAGTCTTATGGGGTTAGTCCAGGAGATGAATTGACTGCCCACTTAATAAAGGAGGGAAGCTTTTTTTTAGGTCCCTACAAGGTTCACTGGTATTCCTTCAAAGCCCTTGACTTATGTGGTGGCTGCCTCTAAAGGCTGCATGCCTAATATATAGTGACCATCATGGTGTGCACACAGCCTGAAATGTCGAGTTTATCCTCCCCTGTGATTCAATTGAATTTCTATTTGCTGCTTTCATATATGTTGATATTGTAGCCAGTTAAGTCATCTCCATTTTGAGATGGAAGTGAGGTCTGCAGATGCTGGAGATCAGAGCTGAAAATGTGTTGCTGGAAAAGTGCAGCAGGTCAGGCAGCATCCAGGGAACAGGAGAATCGACGTTTCGGGCATAAGCCCTTCTTCAGGCATAAGCCACAAAGGAACTAGGAGGAATAGGCCATTTGGCCTGACCTTTCTTTAAGATCATGACTGATCTGTCCTAGACCTCACCTATTTCATACAAGTTCACCATAGTCCTTAATTCCACAATATTTCAAATATCTATTACTCTTTAAATACTTTCAGTCATGAAGCTTCCACAACTGTCTGCAGCAGGGAGTTCTGAGAAACCAAATTCCTCTGCATCTCAGTTTTAAGTGAGTGTTTCCTTATTCTGTAACTCTGTTGCTTAATTTGAGATTTCCCCATTAGTGGAAGCTTCATGTTTACTCTGTCAAGCACCCTCAGAATCTCTTGTGCTCCCCAATGAGATCACCTTGCATTCTTCTAAACTCCAATGAATAAAGGCCTAATTTCTTTACCTGTCCTGATAAAGCAACACTTTGATCCCAAGAGTTAGCCTAATCAAATTCACTTGAACTGCCTCCAATTCCAATATCGAGAGTTATGGTGCTGGAACAGCACAGCAGGTCAGGCAGCATCCGAGGAGCAGGAGAATCGACATTTCGGACAAGAGCCCTTCATCAGGAATGAAGTTTGTGGGCCAAGGGATATGAGCGATAAATGGGAGGGGGGTGGGGCTGGGGGGAAGGTAGCTGAGAGTGTGATAGGTAGATGGAGGTGGATTTCACCAGTTTCTTCATTTCCCCTCCCCCTACCTTATCCCAGTCCCAACTTTCCAACTTGGCACTGCCCTCATGACCTGTCCTATCCATCTTCCTTCCCCACTATCTGCTCCACCCTCCTCTCTGACCTATCACCATTATCCCCACCTCCATCTACCCACCACACTCTCAGCTACTTTCCCCTGGCCCCACCCCCTCCCATTTATCTCTCCACCCCCTTGGCTCACAACACTCATTCCTGGTGGAGGGCTCTTGCCCAAAACATCAATTCTCCTGCTTCTCAGATACTGCCTGACCTGCTGTGCTTTACCAGCATCACAATCCCGACTCTGACTTCCAGCATCTGCTGTCCTCACTTTCTCCAATTGCAGTATATCCTTTCTTAAATATAGGGGCCAAAACTGTACACAGAACTCCAGATGTGGCTTCACCAACATCCTGACAGTCGTAACAAGACTTATCTATTTTTAAACTTCAATTCCCCACTAATGAAGACCAACATTCTAGTTGTCTGCTTAATTAATGGCCTGCATGCTAACCTTTTATGTTTCATGCACAAGAATACCCTGATTTCTCCATGCTGCACTTTTTTGGAATCTCTCTCCATTTATATAATAGTCTGTCCTTTGGTTCTTCTTACCAAAGTGAATGGCCTCACATTTTCCTGCATTAAACTCCATCTGTTAAGTTTTTGTCCATTCACTCTCCCTATCTATATCCCTTTGCAGATTCATCACAACATGCCCTCCCACTTCATTTTGTATCATCAGCAAATTTCGATACATTACACTCTTTTGTTTCTCCTCCAAATTAATATAGATAATAAATAAGTGAGGTCCTATTGTTACACTTCATTAATTCATAGAATCACTACAGTGCAGAAAGAAGCCATTCAGCCCATCGAATCTGCACCAATCCCCTGAACAGCATCTCACCCAAACCAACACCTCTGCCCCCATTTGTCATGGTTAATCCATCTGGCCTACAGAACCCTGGATACTCTGGGTAATTTAGCATGGCCAATCCATCTAATCTGCGCATCTTTGTAATGTGGGAGGAAACCAGAACACCCAACAGAAACCCACACAGACACAGGGAGAACATGCAAACTCCACACAGTCACCCAAGGCTAGAATGGAACCCAAGTGCTTGGTGCTGTGAGGCAGTCATGCTAACCACTAAGCCATCGTGCCGCCCAGCCTTCCAATGTGAAAATGACCCATTAATCCTAACTCTGTCCTCAGTGTGTGAACCAAACCTTAATCCATGCTCTTACATTACCTGCAAAACCATGTGGCACCTTATCAGATGCCTTCTGAGGATCCAAATACCTTGCATCTACTGCTTCCCCTTTATCAACTCTGCTTGTTATATCTTAACAAATTTGTCAAACATGATTTTCCTTCAATAAAACCATGTTGACTCTGATTGCATTAAGCTTTTCTAAATGTCCTGCTACTTCTTCCTTATGACAGATGTTAAACTAACTGGCATATGAGTTTCCTGCCTAGCTGTCTCACTCCTTGAAAATCATCAAAACTGAGGAAAATAGAAGATAAAGCAAATAAAAAGATACTTGTTGAAAACATACAGAAACTTAAATTATCTTTATGCAGTCCAACGTTTTTTAAGAAAATCATCTTGTTTTCAAAACTCACATATTTACAAACCATACTTATATCAGGTAACATTACATCTGAGAGCATCAAAGCTCAAAAGTATTGTTAAGAGTGAAAAAAATAATTAGTCAAAAGGCCATTTTTTAAAAAGCCAAACAATGAAGATTTTGAGGTCATGTAAATTGATGAATAACAATTGGGGAACAAATGAATCAGAAGCTGGAACTATAAGCAAACCTAAATTTTCTTTTAACCTGAGTGCATTATGAATAAAACTATTGATTACTTATATTCTAAATGTGGGTCAAAACATGTGATACTGGTAAAGCACAGCAGGTCAAGCAGCATCTAAAGAGCAGGAGAAACATCGACTCTCCTGCTCCTCGGATTCTGCCTCGCTGGCTGTGCTTTTCTAGCACCACACCTTTCAACCCTGATCTCCAGCATCTGCAGTCCTCCCTTTCTCCTATATTCTAAATACACCATGCCATTATCACAGCAGTGCATTCCATGATGGCCGAATTCAGGCACAATAGTGCTTGCCTGAAGATTCTACATTTTGTCAAATGCTGTGACCTGCTTTACCCTGATTCTTCAGTTTATTCATATGTACAAACATATAATTACCATACAAGCAATAATTCTGTTCAAATCTTTCATTCATCAGCCTCTGTTATAGATAATACCCTCAAAGATGTTGTTAAGCATTTAATTGATCCGTCAAAACTGAGGACTAATTAATTGGAGCATTCTGTAAATAAAAGGAAAACAAAAGAACGCATTTTTAATGAACAGCTATCAGCAATTTGTCAAAAGAGCAGTTCCTCAAATCCAGCCATGTAGTGTAATTACATTGGTTATCGCAGGGGGAGATTCTCTCCCATGGTCATGAGCTCAGAGGGAATTGACAAGGGTTTTCAACAATATATGAGCTGTGTTATAGAAAGTTACTCTCTGATGATTACTGGTGGGCTAAGCTGGCATATCTCACAGACATTTACAATGATCTGAATGAGCTGAATACTAAAATACAGAGGAAGAACAAGATGATCTTGACCATTAAAGATGAACTTCAAGGTTTCAGGTCAAAACTGGCCCTTTGGTAGTAGGCAGTAGCAGAGAGTTCACCTGAGATGTTTCCACAAGTAATTTCAGTGTCAGGATCACAGTCTCATAGTCAAACAACTCAAAGCATTGCAAGAGAAGTTCAAGTTCTACTTCCCCTCAAAAAATGTGGAAGACTATGACTGGAGACATTGTCCATTTATCTTGATGACTTCTGTTTCACTACAAAGGCAAAAGAGCGATATGCAGAGCTACAGATGGGCTGCACAGTAAAGCTGAAGTTTGGAGAGGTGATTTAGTAAGTATTCTGATTGACTGACATACATGAGCATTCAATGATCTCTGACCATGCTAATGCTGTTCTCTTCTGTGTGCTGAAACATACCTTTGAAAGCTAGAATTTTCAACATGGCCACACACAAAATACAAGAGGGGAGAGTGATTATCAGTGGAGCACAATTTGTGGATGACCCTCTTATCAATTCCTCCCCAGTCCAAAGGATCTGTGCACACCAGGAGCCATCGGTTTCCCATGAATGCAGTAATTTGCCATTTACACAATACCACATTTGGCTCTGATCCATTGTTCATGAATGGTTGGAAATTGTTGAGTTGATCAGATTTGGAAAATGTGTTTGTGTTTGCAGTTTGAAGACAGTATTATTTTGTTGCTGGATTTAAAACATTCATACTTTTGCTCCTTCTTTCCTTTATTGTGTGCACTATGTTGCAACACTCTCTGGTAAGGCCATAACCAGAGTAAATGCAAGTAATTGTGACATTTATGAGCAATCAGTTCATCCGAAACAGCAGTGTGCTTTGGAATTGTGTGTCTCATTGAATTGTGTCTTGCTACTGAAAAGGTTGGGAAGCACTGGTGTAGATTTAAGTACAGAAGCATAAAATTTGCCTTTTACTAGCTTGCATCAATTTTAGTTCAGTGGATGTATATTATAGTACAATTATTTAGAAGTCGATTTTCTGAGCTTGTGGGGTGACTGTGAGGTTTCTAGAGTTTAACAAAAAGTGATGTACTGCAGAATAACTCAGACTCATAACAAGAATGTTTTCATACAAGACCCTGCTTAGACCTCAACCAGAATATTGTGGATGGAATTTTTAACTTTTCAGTTCAGTATATTGACAAGTGATGTCACGGTATTTGGCCCACTAGATGCTCACATGACTTACTCAATCTTTCTCAGGGAATTATGTGGCAGGAGAGATGGTAGTCCTCACCACTCCCCAGACCTTCTGGTATACACATTGCTGGAACCATATTGAAAGCCGCACTGCACACCACTACAAAGTCAGCAAGCCAGGAGCTGCCTATCACGCTGTGGTGTTTAACCATTATCATCGAGGGCAGAGTATGGAGGTGGGTATGGACAGGGGTATGGAGGTGCTGGTTAGAGAGAAGGGCAGTCATTTTTCCTGCAGACCATTACAGGAGGCCGTGCCTTGAGTCCCAGCCAGCCTGGATGCTGATTGCAGCCCAGGTCAGTGCTGTACACTGGATGAAGCAGGCTGTCCAGCAGTGCAGGAAGAACTTTCATGATATTCTGCACCCCACAAAGATAAATAGCACCATCTTCCCACTGCTACCTGACTCCCACAGGGCCACTATTTGATGACTCAGTTACTGTACATGCCTCTTAACAATACTCCTGGTCTGCAACTTTCAGTATTGCGTGCATCATTTCCACTCAGTGCCTCTGATCCACCATCTGGTTATTGTTATTCTGATAAAAGTAATTAATCAAAAATTGTAAGGAAAACATCTGCTATTTCTCTCTTCTAACCTCCAAACCATTGAGGCCCCCCCCTCTCAATCATCCAAGCTCAGAAATTGTCCTTCTAAACATGTAAAAATTGTAAAACTACTTTGCTAATTTGTTGCCACAGCTTAAAGTATAATTAAGACCAGAATACTTTCTTTAAACTGATATAAATTCATATGAATCATTGACATGCAATGGATGAAAAGACTGGTGTTCACTATATTTATTATTTGTACTGCAACCACATCAACAAGTGACAGCCCAATGGGACTGTCTGCCAATTGATAGAAAAGACTCCCAATTTGTGACACATTGGAGATAGATATGTGCTGCCAGTTCTCATTAACTCAAAACTGGTTCAAAACCATACAATTTATAGGACACAGGACATGTGCAGCTGAGAGAGAGAGAGAGAAAAAAAGGAGCCTTTTTATTATAAGACCATAAGATACAGGTGCAGAATTAGGCCATTTGGCCCATTGAGTCTGCTCTGCCATTTGATCATGGCTGAGAACTCGTGTATGAGAGAGGGTCTGTGTGAGTGGTTCACTACCCATGGGGATGGCCTCAACTGGGACCTTGGGTTCATGTCACACTAAGGTGACCCCACTGCACTACGCACTCACACAGACACATACACATACATTCATGCAGATCCTCTCTCATAAACAAGCTCTCTCTCTTACGCTCACACATACACACCCACACATGCACCTTCTTTCAGACTTATACCCCTTTACACTCACACTCATGCATATATTCCCTCTCAGACACTCATACCGCCCACCACCCCTACACACACACACACCCATATGTACACACACACACATATAAGTTTGTGGGGTGAATTTGTACTTGCAGAATTCCTTTTTTTTTTGCTCGGAAAACTGCATGAATCCATGTAAGATTCTGTAAATCCCTTTTTTAGAAATAGAATCAGTTTGAACATTGGCGCACAGACAGCCTCACACAGGGTACCGTACACTTTCAGTGCATTATCTGAGCTGACATGATACCTATTGTGAAAGTTTACTTGAGAATGTAACTTTAAAAAAAGTTCTAGGATTTACAGATGAAAGAACTGAAACCAAAATGGCCATTCTAAAAGATGAGAGACTCAACAAACAATCCAGGTCTTTTTCAATATATAATTTCAGTTACATCACACTGTAATCTTTTGCTATAAATTCTGTGTCTTACAATCTTATACTCAACAACCACCTGATGAAGGAGCAGTGCTCCGAAAGCTAGTGCTTCCAAATAAACCTGTTGGACTATAACCTGGTGTTGTGTGGTTTTTAACTTTATTCCTGAAAATGAACTGTTAACATTTGGGACCCTTCCTGACTCCAGTGATTCCTGAAAAACCACCATAAATGCCTCCGAAATCTCCTCAGCTAGCTCCTTCTGAGCTCCAGGGTACTCCATCTGGTCTGGATGATTTATCCACTTTCAGAACTTACAGCTTCCCAAGCACCTCTTTAGTCGTAGAAAATGAGGATTGCAGATACTGGGGATCAGAGTCAAAAAGTGTGATACTGGAAAAGCACAGCAGGTCAGGCAGCATCCGAGGAGCAGGAGAGTTGACGTTTTGGGCACAAGCCCTTCACCTTCTCCTTAGTGATGACAGCTACATTCACCACTACCAACTCTTTTAAAGTTCTGGTATGTTCCTGGTGTCCCACATCATAAAACCTGACATAAAGTATCAATTGAGTTCCTCCACTATTTCTTTCTTCTTCCCCATTACTATTTCCCCAGCCTCATCTTCCAAAGTCCGTTGTTGCCTCTCTCTTACCTAAAAAAGCTCTTGTAATCTTCTTTTATGTCACTAGCTAACTTATTCTCATATTTACCGTCACCCCACACTGCTTTTTAGGTGCCCTCTGCTGGTTTGTAAAGGCTTCCCAATCCTCTGGCTTCCCACTAATCTTCACCATAGTGTATGCTTTTTCTTTTGCTTTTCTGATGTCCCTGTCTTCCCTTGTCAGCCAGGGCTGCTTTATCCTCCCCATAGTATGTTTGTTCTTTCTTGAGATGAATGTCTGCTGTGTCTCCTACATTACACCAGAAACTCCTGCCATTCCTGTTCTACCATCTTCCCTGCTAGGCTCCCCTTACAATCAACTCTGGCCAGCTCTTCCTTCATGTCTTTGTAGTTACCTTTACTCAATTATAATACTTTTACATCTGGTCCAGCATCTCCTTCTCAAACTGCAGGAAGAATTCTATCATATTCTTCAGCTAGGGAGTGGTGGCCTGTGGAATTCATTGCCACGGAGTGCAGTGGAGGCCAGGTCATTGGGTGTCTTCAAGACAGATAAATTCTTAATCTGGCAAGGAATTTAAGGACTCCGGAGGGGGGTGGGGCGAGTGCGGGTAAGTGGAATTGAAACGCCCATTAGCCATGATTAAATGACGGAGTGAACTCGATGGGCCAAATGACCTTGCTTCCACTCTTATGTCTTATGGTCTTGTATTATGTCACCTTAAGCTCCCTAATCAAGTCTGCCTCATTACACATCACCAAATCCAGAACTTGACAGTTCCCTAGTGGGCTGTATCACAAGCTAAATCCATTAGTGATGACAGCTACATTCACCACTACCAACTCTTTTAAAGTTCTGGTATGTTCCTGGTGTCCCACATCATAAAACCTGACATAAAGTATCAATTGAGTTCCTCCACTATTTCTTTCTTCTTCCCCATTACTATTTCCCCAGCCTCATCTTCCAAAGTCCGTTGTTGCCTCTCTCTTACCTAAAAAAGCTCTTGTAATCTTCTTTTATGTCACTAGCTAACTTATTCTCATATTTACCGTCACCCCACACTGCTTTTTAGGTGCCCTCTGCTGGTTTGTAAAGGCTTCCCAATCCTCTGGCTTCCCACTAATCTTCACCACAGTGTATGCTTTTTCTTTTGCTTTTCTGATGTCCCTGTCTTCCCTTGTCAGCCAGGGCTGCTTTATCCTCCCCATAGTATGTTTGTTCTTTCTTGGGATGAATGTCTGCTGTGTCTCCTACATTACACCAGAAACTCCTGCCATTTCTGTTCTACCATCTTCCCTGCTAGGCTCCCCTTACAATCAACTCTGGCCAGCTCTTCCTTCATGTCTTTGTAGTTACCTTTACTCAATTATAATACTTTTACATCTGGTCCAGCATCTCCTTCTCAAACTGCAGGAAGAATTCTATCATATTCTTCAGCTAGGGAGTGGTGGCCTGTGGAATTCATTGCCACGGAGTGCAGTGGAGGCCGGGTCATTGGGTGTCTTCAAGACAGATAAATTCTTAATCTGGCAAGGAATTTAAGGACTCTGGAGGGGGGTGGGGCGAGTGCGGGTAAGTGGAATTGAAACGCCCATTAGCCATTATTAAATGACGGAGTGAACTCGATGGGCCAAATGACCTTGCTTCCACTCTTATGTCTTATGGTCTTGTATTATGTCACTTTAAGCTCCCTAATCAAGTCTGCCTCATTACACATCACCAAATCCAGAACTTGTCGGTTTCCTAGTGGGCTGTATCACAAGCTAAATCCAAAGGAAATCTCGTAGACAATCCACAAATTCTGTTCTTGACATCTGCTACTAACCTGATTTTCCCATTTGAAGTCCCCCATAATTATTCTAATAGTGCCTTTTTTACATGCCTTGTCTATCTCCTGATGTTTTGTTCCCCCCCCCCACATCCTGGCGAATGCTCAGAGGTCTATATACAACTCCCATCAGGGTCATTTCCCATTGCAGTTCCTGCACAGATTCTATGCCAATTGACTCTACACCATTTCTTGATCACAATATCACACTAGTTTAGCTTGTATTCAACGTCCTCAAATTTTAATGATTAGTTTTCTGTCATACTTTTGCCAACCCATTTTACCATGGATATTCCAAAAAATATAATTCCGTTAGAACTGAGTGTAACTGGATGTAACATGTTCATTTGTAGGTCTGACAGAAGGAAGCCATTTGACCCATCATGTCTGAACTTGCTCCTGAAAGAGCTACTCAGTTGGTCTCATTTTCCGGCCTTATCTCTGTAACTCTCTAAGTTCAACACTTTCAAATATATTTCCAGCTGTATTTTGAAACCTCATATAGAATCTGGCTCCCCACAACTCTCCCAGGCAGCACATTCCACATCCTAACAACTCTCTGAGTAAAGAACTTTCTCCCTCATATCATTCCTAGTTCTCTTGCTGGCAGTTTTGGAATTGTGATTCCTAGTTATTGACATACCAGTCAGTAGAAATAGGATATCCTTCTTTATCCTGTCAAAATTCTTCATAATTTTGAACACCTCAAAAAGGTCACTTTTTAATCTTCTCTATTCTAAAGAAATAAGCTCAATTTCTCTATCTTTCCTTGTATCTAAATTCCCTCATTCATGGTATTATTCCAGTGAGTCTCCTTCGAACTGTTTCCAGAGTTTTAACATCCTTCCTTAAATAAGGTGCTTAGGACTGATCACAATAATCCAAATATGGTATAATCAATGATTTATAGAGGTGCAGCATTACTTCCTTGTTTTTATACTCTATGCCTCTATTTATAAACCCAAGGATACGATAGACCTTCTTAACAACTATTTCAACTTACCTGGCCACCTTCAGAGAATCATGCACATGAACCCAAGGTCCCTCTGCTCATGTAATCCTTCAAAGTTGTGTTATTGAGTCTGTATTGTCTCTCAGTGTTTCTTCTGAAACTCATCTGCCAGATGTCTGCCTATTTAACAACTTATCACTGTCTCTCTGAAGTCACTCAGTGTCACCCTCACAGTCCATTAGTCTCCCTAACTTTGTATCATGTGCAACTTTAGAGATTTTGCCCTCAATGTCCATCTCCAAATTATTAATAAAGATCAGAATCAGCAAGGGTCCCAACCCCAATACCTGAGGAACACCACTTTCAACTCTTCTCCAATCTGAAACATGACATCTCTACCTACCCTCTGTTTCCTATCTTTTAGTCAGCTTCTAATCCATGCTGCCAAGAACCCATCAATTCCAAACATTTCTAATTTGCCAATCAGGGGAAAGTGAGGACTGCAGATGCTGGAGGTCAGAGTTGAGAGTGTGGTGTTAGAAAAGCACAGCAGGTCAGGCAGCTTCCAAGGAGCAGGAGAATCGATGTTTTGTCCATAAACCCTTTCTGATGAAGGGCTTTTGCCCGAAACATTGATTCTCCTGTTCTTTGGATGCTGCCTGACCTGCTGTGTTTTTCCAGCACTACACTAATTTGCCAATCAACTTGGTATGTGGCACAGTATTACATGATTTGTGAAATATAACATCCTCAACACTACCCTCATCCACTGCCTGCATCACCTCATTAAAGAACTCAATTACATTTGTCAGACACGTTGACAGTCTAGTATTAATTTATTTTTCTCTAAGTGTATATTTATCTTATCCTCCATCAATCCTTCCACTATTGAGATCATACTGATAGACCTACAGATTCCGGGGTTAACCTTTACCACTTTCTTAAACAACAGTGTCACATTTACAAACCTCCAGTCTCCTCTGACTAATCCTATGTCAGAGAGGCCTGGAAAAGTTCTGTCAACGGCTCCACGATTTGCTCCAGTACCTCTCTGCAATGATGTCAGCCTTTTGTATTGGTCAGTTGCTCAACACCCACCCTTTCAAATAGGCCATTGTCACCATCTTCCAAGTTGGTAAAGACAGAAGCAAAATATTCACTTCGTACTCCTGCAACATCCTTTGCTTGAGTGAACAGCTTACTCTATTTCTTCCTAATCGGCCCCACTCTATACATCACTAACGTTTGCCTATAAATATGTTTGAAGAACATTTTAATACATGTTTTAGCGCACACCGCCATCCTTTCCTCATGCTTCCTTTTAGCCTTAGCCTCTCTCTTGCAGTTGAGATACTCCTCCTGATTCTATTGCTATGTAAATGTGTTGATGTAATCATCAAAATGGTCAATTGTACTAGTTTGGTACAGGTAGACAATCCTTTATCCAAAATCCCCACATCCGAAAAGCTCCAAAGTCTGAAGGTTTTTTTGTGAAGTGTTTTTCTCATTAACAAGGTTGTTTGGAGTGCAAACAGTTAACCCAGGTCGATACCCATTCGATGCATGTCACTCAGATGCGACGTGTGGGGGGTCGTGGCTCAGCACTGGCAGGCCTCAATTCTCTCTCAAGGCCCATTTTACTCAGTGTCTACTCCTCTGGTAACGTTTTTAAAAATTTCACCATCAAACTGTCACTTATTCTAAAATTCGAAAAATTCTGAATTCCGAAAACCAACTTGTCCCGAGCATTTCGGATACTGGATTGTGCATCTGTACTATTAACCAGCAAGTTTCTTCAATCATCTCAAACATAACTCATTAAATAGAAGCAAATTTATTCTTCCAATTTGTGGTAAAACTGGTTAACAACTGAGCTACTTCATTGAATTAAACTATGTCCCCTTAATCCTAAATACACACATTGACATGACAGACAATATAACATAGCTCTGTAGAGATGATATTTGCTTAAACAAAGGAAAACACCACAATGAGCCAATATTTCAAACTCAAAGAATAAAATGGGAAGAATTCTCATAGTTCAATGGCTGCCATGTCATAGAATCCCTGCAGTGCAGAGAGAGGCCAATCAGCTCATCAAGTCTGCACCAACGTTTTGAAGTGCATCCCACCCAGACCCCCACCCTTTCCCCATAACTTAACATTTCCCATGGCTAACCCACCTAGCCTGCACAACCCTGGACACTATAGAGCAGTTTAGCATGACGAATCGACCTAACCTGCACATCTTTGGACTGTGGGAGGAAACCAGAGCCCTTGTTGCAAACCCCGCAGAGGTGGGGAGAACGTGCAAACTCTACACAGACAATCATCCGTGACTGGACTCAAACCCAGTCCCGGGCACCGTGAGTAAGCAGTATTAACTACTGAGTCACTGTGGGCCCCATGTTGGTGTGTTCACAATGCTGATTGCCATGGAATCAACGAGATCTTTGAATCAGGCTTGAGATCAGTTAAGAACCCATTACAAATCCTGATATTCAACTTTATCGAGACTTCATATTAGTTCAGTTGAGAGAAAGAGACCTTTTTTAACTGGTTCCATTTTAGGGTTTTCTGCCTACCTCTCCAGACAGGCAGACTCTTTCCAGTTCTTCAACTGACCCATACAGGTGAACTGGAAAACTGACAACTCCAGTCCACAGGCACCTTCAGCAGTAGAGCTGTTCTAATCCAGTTTGACCAAGAAATAAAACCCTTAAACTCCGCTCTCATCTGTCTCAAGCCTCCTCTCCACAAAGCAGTTTGATTTTTTTGTAAACAGCAGGTGAATCACAACACACTTTAACTTTTGACTTTTCAGTTTCAAGAAGTCACACAGTAACCTTTGCTCAACACAGAAATTATCCAAATACTTCAATTTCTTCCAGCTTCCTTCACAAAATTATTTTCATCCCAGCATAGCATAATGCACATCATGGTACAGACTGTAAGTATGCAAACTGACAAAGTGACTGGAACGGGCACACTGTGCGACTGACTGTATTTGACACATTGGGGGACTAACTGTTGAGGCCTGAATAACATGGGCTAGGATGAGATTTGTAGCAGAATCACATGAGAAGTCTGCTGAGACCTGACTCGCCGTTGGGAACAACTTGCTGGATCTTTTATGCAACTGCCAGACAACGCAGCCAAATTATGGCAGGTCAACAACGAATTGTTTGCTATCAACTTTATTGATTTCAGATCTCACCTCATTAATATGCAGCTTCCTATCCCACCTCCTGCAAACTAGATGCTCAGAACTCACACCATCGAAATCAGAGTAGATATCTAGTGACTGTAGCTTGTCACTGACTATGAAGCGCTTCCATATTGTTCAACACAAAACAGCATCTCAGAGTACTATCCATGGATGCCGCTCATCTGTGGAAGTTGACATCTGAGAATTGCCTGTTTCTCAGGATCCTCCTGGTACGTCCCCCATCCATATGTAGGATGCTACAGAAGTGCTGATGCATTGTGGAGCACATCAACAACTGTCATTGACAAGGACAGGTTCTCAGCTCACGGGTTGGTCCAAACTGTGTCTCAGAACTGCTCACGTGTTCTCTTAGTGTCTACTTGCAAGCTCACAGCACCCATGTCTCATTGTGCTAGGCCTGTTAGTATGTTATCACTTCAGTCAGAGCCTAAAGACTATCAGAACTGATGCACATTTTTTATGCAGACACTCAGACAAGCTGCACTGTCTGCAGGGATCTGTCCAAGGAGGAGAAGAGCATCTCACTGTGCTACACACCAAGTTGTAAATCTAAAACTTACAACAGGTGCCAGCTGCCTACACACTGTACATTTATTCAACCAAATCACCATGTTGGAAAGTCGGTGTGAGCTGGTTTTCAGTCCATTTGAGGGAGCCCACCGTCCATCAGGGTGTTACTGTACCATCAGACATGGATGCAATCTGCCTACAGGCCCAGGGCATGGCTGCAGTCAGTTGAACTGCTCATGCTGGTCACGATCTGGGGATATGTTCAACTACAATCCGGGGAGTGATAATGATCAGTCGTTTAGGAGCATCACAAGCAGTCAGCAGAGTCATGTACTGTCAGTCAGGGAGTAGCAAGTACAGCGATCTGGGGTCTGGTCAGTCTGGTCAAGGGACTGCTTATCGAATCCAGTGAAAGGTTCAGGCAAATACATTCATGGGAGTCTGTGGGTTGATTTTTGTATTTTTTAAATTCCATGATCTGCTATGGTGGGATTTGAACCCAGAGTATTAGTTGAGGTTCTTGAATAATAATCTAGCAATAATATCACTAGGCCATCACCTTTCCTGAGGAGAATAGAAGCATGGATCCTGCTATCTCTCATGTACAAATTAAGCACTCTGCCATTTGAGTTAATTGCCCTCTCCAAACGGAGAAGCAAGTCTTAACTTGGGGCGGCACATTGGCTCAGTGGTTAGCACTGCTGCCTCACAGCACCAGGGTCCCAGATTCCAGCCTCTGGCGACTGACTGTGTGGAGTTTGCACATTCTCCTCGTGTCTGCGTGGGTTTCCTCCGGGTGCTCTGGTTTCCTCCCACAGTCCAAAGATTTGCAAGTTAGGTGAATTGGCCAGGCTAAATTGCCCATAGTTGATAGGTGCATTAGTCAGAAATGGGTCTGGGTGGGTTACTCTTCGGAGGGCCGGTTTGGACTGGTTGGACCGAAGGGCCTGTTTCCACACTGTAGTGAATCTAATCTAAATTTTAGATTAAATTAGATTAGATTCCCTACAGTGTGGAAACCGGCCATTTGGCCCAACAAGTCCACACTGACCCTCCGAAGAGTAACCCACCCAGACCCATTTTCCTCTGACTAATGCACCTAACACTATGGGCAATTTGTTTGGACTGTGGGAGGAAACCAGAGCACCTGGAGGAAACCCATGCAGACACAGGGGAGGGTGTGCAAACTCCACACAGACAGTCACCTGAGGCTGGAATCAAACCTGGGTCCCTGACGCTGTGAGGCAGCAGTGCTAACCACTGAGCCACTGTGCCACCCCTAATTCTGTCCAAGGAAATCTGCAGAAATCCATGTTGACTTGGTATCAATCCTCTCTCCAGATGTATACATGAGTTCATGAGTCACAGAAAACTAGGATGCAGGTACAGCAGCTAACAAAGAAAGTGAATGGAATGTTGGTTTGTGTATCTCAAGGAATAGAATATAAAGGTAAGGCATTGATGAGACTGGACCTAGAATATTGTGCACAGTTTGGTCCTCTTATTTGAAGAAAGATGGAGTGTCATTGGAGGCAGTACAGAGAAGGTTCACTAGATTGATCCCAGAGATGAGGGATTTGTCGTATGAAGAGAGATTGAACAGTTTAGGCCTATGCTCTCTGGAATTTAGAAGAACGAGGGGAGATCAAATTGAGGTCTTCAAGATGATAAGAGGTGTGGATAAAATAGACGTGGAATGGATGTTTCCTCTTGTGGGGCATTCTTGAATGAGAGGTCATAGTCTTAGGATAAGGGGGAGCAAATTTAAAACAGACTTGAGGAGAAACTATTTCTCGCAAAGGGTTATGAATCTGTGGAATTTGCTACCCCAAAGTGTCGTGGGTGGATGCTGGGACAGTGAGTAAATTTAAAGAGGAGTTAGACAGATTTTTAATTGGTAATGGGTTGAAGGGATATGGAGAGAGGGCAGAAAAATGGGGGTGAGGAACATATCAGCCATGATTGAATGGCAGAGCAGACTCAATGGGCCAAATGGCCTAATTCTGCTCCTACATCTTATGAATTTATGAGCATCTGCTGAACTTGATATTAGAAGTGTTAGGAAAACTAATCTTTGTAAATTCTACATTCCCACCTTCCAGATGATGCTTTTAGATCATTCATTCAAATGCACATGAACGAGCCTTAAAAAGAAATGATTTTGGCAAAACAATAATCTCCAAAGTATCAGAATGCTACACGATGCAAGCTACTCATTGACTTGCTGCACCTTGGTGCTATATATAACAGTTTCTTTATTAGTAACGTCATCAATCACATTCTGCAGGTAATGGTTCTTTTTCTGGTTCTTGGTGTATCACAGCTGGGAATTTTTTTATCATATCAGAAATCATAAGTACAAAATGCTAGAAGTTATTTTAAAGCAACAACACAATTAAAACCAGCAAGTATACCTTTGCATCCTTGTCAGAACAAAGTAACCAAAAATCATAACAATATTTCTACAATTAAAATATTGCCTTCAATAGTAGTTATAATAAAAAACATTTTTTTGAATGTAATTTCTACTCCGTAAACCAGCAATCTATGAAAGTGGTAACATTCAGGGAACAGACAGTCCAAGGATCTGCTCCATTTGACTGTTCCAAAATACCAGTTACATTCGGTGCAGCCAAAGATCAAGGATGGTGCTTGTTGTGAGATTTTCAATCAAATACTCAGATCAGTTCAAGGGTTACAAAACAGTCAGTTTATTCAGTCAGAGGGAGCCAGTCAGATTGTTACCTTCAGGCAGCCGATCAGTTAGGTACTTTGGAACAGGAAAAAGAGACTCCATCCAGAAAAGGGGCTTTTATACTCGGCTCTGAGCCATTAGGGCTCAGAGGAGATCCAAGGAGTGAGGGGGTATAAAAAAAGAGTTCTGAAGTTAAAACTTGCAGAGAGAAGAAATTAGAATCCCTTGTAAAGTTCAGTGAGATGAGGTCACCCACAGCAGTACTAACACTTGCAAAGGTTGCTGAGTAATCCGTGGAATCTATCATGACTGCAATTTTTATTTGAAATGCTTTGTGGGATGTTCAATCATAGTTTGTCTGTTACCCATATTTACCGCAAATTAATTCTTAGATGTTTGAAACAAGATGTATGCACTTTTTCTATTGTATTACTGTTCGAACTTTGTTACTTAAAGTTAATTGTTCTTTGTTCAAAACCTTATAATTTTGTGTACCTGGGATCTCATATTTCATCAACTTTAAAAAAAAATTGGTCCCAAGCCAGATTGTAACTTAAAATGGCAGTCTAGTCCAGAATCAAAACATAATTCCAACTTAAAATGCAAACAAAAGCCTTGAGATGAACAGAATTATAATTTTAAATATGTTCCACTTAAGATTTAGCTAAGTGTAAGATCTCAATTATTCATTTCACTTCTGTAGTTGAGACCAGCACAGTTTGAATGGAACCTTTCATGAAGTCCACAGGGAAAACGTCTTCCTTAAAGAACACTGCAGGCTGATAGCTAACTAAGCACTACCATTAACACAGACCTTAAAGAGAAAGCCCATGTACTCTTCTAAAATGCCTTAATCCCTATAGAATACAGTCCACAACCTACAAAGTAATAACTGCCCCAACTCTTAATGTTGCACATCCTGATTGGCTTCAAACATTGGCTAACTGCAACTTCAAATAACAAATTTCGGACAGTAATACAATAGCCAATGTGCGTACAACTTGTTTTGAATGTCTAAGAATTAACCTGGTAACTTAAGCAGTGGCATCTCAGATTCAACTTGCTGTAGAAAAGCAGGACAATCTTCAATTGCTTGAGGACAGGCGGGAAGCTGTGACCATTTGCTCCATAAGTGGAACATGAAGATAGCTCAAACTGTGGCTGTGGCCATCCAAGTCCATCCATTATGCACGTACAAAGCTGCTGTCCTGACAGAGCCATTCTGGTGACACCACATCTATTCACCGCTGAAACAATTGATGAGATTGTTAATATTGACATTGACCTATAATTGCATCCTCAGCCATGTGAATAAAAAAATTCATATATAAACATTCTGCCCTAAATGTAAATATTGAGGCAATTTTTGTGTGGAGTTTCTTGGGCATTTGGTGGAGGAACTGCAGCCTCTATCCAGTAGGAATTGGTGCTCCTTCTACCTTCAGCACTGAGTTTAAATTATCTTTATTCAACTGCTAGTTGTTATGATGATGTGAAATGTGGACTATCAGTCTTTAAATCTCCTTGGCATAGTGTCTTGTACCTGAGATAAAACAGTTAAAATGACCCGAGATACTTTAAACTGACTGCCAAAGTAACTTGACCTGAAAGTAGTCACGTTTAATAGGAATTCACAAAGGAAATCTACATAACATGGCAAAAGACCTGTAATTGTGTTCAAATAGCCACTGTGTTTCATCTGTCTGTCACACCCTGATAAAGACATCCAGGGGTAATTACTGTATATTAAAATTCATCATCTGTATAGCTTGCACTGTATGTATTCTTCACATTGAGACCTTCAGATATATCTGGAGATGACTACATATTTAGTTGGAATAGAGATTGACCTCCAAAACACATTTTGCACAGAGAGAATTCAAACACCTTTCTATTAACGGATATCTGGGGAACTCTGACAATGGGGAGAAAGTGAGGTCTGCAGATGCTGGAGATCAAAGTTGAAACTTTATTGCTGGAACCAGGTCAGGCAGCATCCAGGGAACAGGAGATTCGACGTTTCGGGCACAGGCCCTTCCTCAGGAACTCTGACAATGAACAAGCCAAACTATTTGTTGAACTCAACAATCTCCAGTGTGGACCAATAGCCAATATCACACACCAAATCATCGTCCTGTGAGAAGCCATGATTCTAAGCTTAGAAGTTTGCTACAGAGAGCTGTAGGAACCGGGAGAGAATGCAGACTGCTACAGGACAGGAGGAAAGTCAAAACGTCCTCCAAGAATATAATACCATTTCTCTCAACAGTTCTTACGTTCAGATGCTGGCTTTGTTACAAATTAGAATACATCATAGTAATAGCATTTTCTTAAAAAGGAGCTTTGAGTGCCATGGCACCAACTCTTGGAAGGGGAGTGAAGACAGGGCAAAATATTACTTGACGACTGACCTGTGGGAGGCCTTCAAATGTGTGATAATGAGAGTTCAGAGGCATTATGGTCCTGTTAGGGTGAAAGACAAGATTGGTAAGATTAGGGAACAATGGATGAATAAAGATATTGAGGTTCTAAACAAACTTTTTAAAAATCATATATTAGATATAGACATCTGGGATCAACTAAATGTCTTCAAGAGTATAAAGAGTGTAGGGGTATTCTTAAGAAGGAAATCAGGATATGAAATAGTCTTGGCAGTTAAGGTTAAAGATAATCCAAATAGATTCTACAAATACATTGAGAGCAAGAGAGCACAGGAGAGAATAGAGGCTAGAGAACTCAGGGAAATAAATTTTGATGTTTTGAAAATAGTTCACTTTACAGAAGAGGAAGTGTGGAAGATCTTAGAAAGCATAAAGATGGATAAATCTCCAGGACATGATCAAGTGTATCCAAGGATGTTGTGGAAAGTTAGGGAGGAAATTGCAAGGCCCCTTGCAGAAATATTTGTATAATCTATAAACCCAGGTGGCTGGAAGGTGGTTAACATTGTGCCACTGTTTAAGGAAGGCTGTAAGGAGAGGCCTGGAAACTTTAGACCTGTGAGTCTGACTTTGGTGGTTGGTAAGTTGTTGGAGGTAATTCTGAAAGATAGGATTTACATGCATTTGGAGAGGCAAGGATTGATTCAGAATAGCATGGTTTTATGAGAGAACTTGATTTTGAGTTTTTCTGAGGAAATTACTGAAAGGATGAGGGCAGAGTGGTAGGTGTTTAGATTAGATTAGATTACTTACAGTTTGGAAGCAGGCCCTTCGGCCCAACAAGTCCACACCGACCCGCCGAAGCACAACCCACCCATACCCTTATGTTTACCCCTTACCTAACACTACGGGCAATTTAGCATGGCCAATTCACCTGACCTGCACATCTTTGGACTGTGGGAGGAAACCGGAGCACCCGGAGGAAACCCACGCAGACACGGGGAGAACGTGCAAACTCCACACAGTTAGTCGCCTGAGGCGGGAATTGAACCCAGGTCTCTGGCGCTGTGAGGCAGCAGTGCTAACCACTGTGCCACCGTGCCGCCGTGTTGTTTACCTGGACTTTAGTTTAGCATTTAACAAGGTTGCGCATGGTAGGTTAATTTGTAAAATTAGATCGCACGGCATTCAGGGTGAGGTTGTCAATTGGATACAAAATTAGCTTGGATGCAAAATTTGCATCACAAGTAGACAGGTGAAAGTGAGGACTGCAGATGGTGATCAGAGTCAAAAAGTGTGGGGCTGGAAATGCACAGCAGGTCAGGCAGCATCCAAGGTGCAAGGGAGTCAATGTTTCAGGCTAGAGACCATTCCTTACTCAAGGTTATGACCAATGAAGGCTGGTGTGCCAATCCCTTCTTCACCATTTTGTCACCCTATGACTCCAATTTCAAGGAACTATCCACCTGCACTAACACTCCCAGGGCTGTAACATTAGCTGTATAAGCCCTGCCCTGGTTTGCCTTACCAAAACGCAACACCTCTCATTTATCTAAATTACTCTATCTGCCACTCCTCAGTCAATTGGCCCATCTGATCAAGGTCCCATTGTACTCTGAGATGATCTTCTTCACTGTGCACCACACCACTTATTTTGGTGTCATCTGCAAACTTATTAACATGCCTCCTATAGTCACGTCCAAATCATTTATATAAATGATGAACAACAATGGATCAAGCAATGATCCTTGTGGCACACCACTGGTGACAGGTCTCCAGTCCAAAAAGACAATCTTCCACCACTACCCTCTGTCTCCTATCTTCAAGTCAATTTTGTATCCAATTGTTTAGGTCTCCCTGGATCCCATGTGATCTAACCTTATTAATCAGTTTACCATGCAAAACCTTGTTGAACAATTTGCTGAATTCCATATAGACAATGTTTACCGCTCTGCATCAATCCTCTTTGTCACCTTTTCAAAAAACACAATCAAGTTAGTGAGACATGATTTCCCAAGCACAAAGCCATGCTGATGATCACTAATCAGTGCGTGCCTCTCTAAATACAGAAATCCCCTCCAACAACTTACTCATTACTGATATTAGGCTCACTGGTCTATAGTTCTCTGAATTTACCTTACCACCTTTCTTAAGTAATGTCACCACATTAGCCACCCACCAGTCTTCCAGCACCTCACTCATGGCTATTAATGATACAAACATCTCAGCAAGTGTCCCAGCAATCTCTTCCCTACATTTCCCACCAAATTCTGGGAAATGCCTGATCAGGTTGGGAGGATTTATTTGCCTTTATGCATTTTAAGACCTCCAGCACCTCCTGTTCTGTACTATGAGCTCTTTTCAAGACATCAATATTTGTTCTTCCAAGTTCTCTCATTTTCAAGTCTTTCTACACAGTAAATACTGAAAATATTCATTTAGTATCACTCACCTCCTGTGGTTCCACACATAGACAGTCACGTTGATCTTTAAGGGAACCTTATTCTCTCCTTTGTTAGTCTTTTGCCCTTAATGTATTTATAGAATCTTTTTTGGATTCTCCTTGACTCTATTTGCCCAAGCTTTCTCATGTCCCCTTTTTGCCCTCCTGATTTCCCTCAAGTATATTCCTACTGCCCTTATACTCTTTTGGGGGATTCACTCAATCCAAGCTATCTGTACCTGATATATGCCTACTTTTTCACCAATTTCACCAGTTATCCAGCTTCCCCATACCTACCAACCTTGTCCTTCACACTAACAGGAACATACTGTCTCTGAACTCTTGTTATCTCATTCTTGAAGGCCTCCCCAATTTCCCAACCATCCTTTTACCTGCGAATAGCCTCTCCCAGTCAACGTTTGAAAGTTCCTGCCGAATAACATCAAAATTGGCCTTACTCCCACTTAAAACTTAAATTTTTTGATCAGTTTCATCCTTTTCCATAACTATTTTAAAATTAAAAGAATAATGATTACTTGTCCCAAAGTGCTCCTCCACTGACAACTCAGTCACTTGCCCTGCCTTATTTCCCAATAGAAAGTCAAATATTGCTCCTTCTCTAGGAGATGCATCCACATATTGAATAAAAATTGTTCATGTACACACTTAACAAATTCCTTCCTACCCAAGCCCTTAACACTATGACAGTCCCAGCCTATGTTTGGAAAGTTAAAATCCCCTACCATTACAACCCTATTTTTCTTACAGACAGACAATAGACAATAGGTGCAGGAAACACTATGACAGTCCCAGCCTATGTTTGGAAAGTTAAAATCCCCTACCATTACAACCCTATTTTTCTTACAGACAGACAATAGACAATAGGTGCAGGAGGAGGCCATTCTGCCCTTCGAGCCTGCACCACCATTCAATATGATCATGGCTGATCATCCTTAATCAATATCCTGTTCCTGCCTTATCTCCATAACCCTTGATTCCACAATCCTTGAGAGCTCTATCCAACTCTTTCTTAAATGAATCCAGAGACTGGGCCTCCACTGCCCTCTGGGGCAGAGCATTCCACACAGCCACCACTCTCTGGGTAAAGAGGTTTCTCCTCATCTCTGTCCTAAATGATCTACCC
>NC_057712.1:64246115-64257903 GCF_004010195.1 Chiloscyllium plagiosum | reverse complement strand
AGGCCAATTTCAGCTCCTGATTTAACTTACATTCGACATCCAGACTACTGTTTGGGGGCCTGTAGATAACTCCCAAGAGGGTCTTTTTACCCTTAGTATTTCTCAGCTCTATCCACACTGACTCTACATCCCCTGATTCTCGGTCGCCCCCGCGCAAGGGACTGAATATCATCCCTTACTAACATGGCCACCCCACCCCCTCTGCCTGTCAGTCTGTCCTTACGATAGCACCTGTAGCCTTGAATATTCATTTCCCAGGCCCTGTCCACTTGAAGCCATGTCTCGGTTATCCCCACAATATCGTATCTGCCAATTTCCAAAAGAGCCTCAAGCTCATCCAGCTTATTTCTAATGCTTCGTGCATTCATGTATAGTATTTTTAATTTGTTACTGCCCTCACCCTTCCCATCAACTCCTATTTCACTCAACCTTACAGCGTGATCCCTTTTTGAGTTTTCTGCCTCATTGATACAGTTGTCTTTCTTGACTTCCCTTGTTCTAACTTTCCCTTCAATTCCCTTCTTAAACATCCAGTTTGTCCCCTCCCCCCCCCGCTACTAAGTTTAAACGTAGCTGTGTTGCAGTAGCAAACCTGCCTGCCAGAATGCTGGTCCCTAACCTATTAAGGTGCAAACCGTCTCTCTTGTAGAATTTATGCTTATCACTAAACATATCCCAGTGATCCAAGAATTTAAATCCTTGCTTCCGGCACCAGTTCCCCAGCCACACATTCAAGTCCATTATCTCCCTGTTTCTGGCCTCACCAGCCCGAGGAACTGGAAGCAAACCGGAGATAACCACCCTTGACGTCCTGCTTTTCGGCCTTCTTCCTAGTTCTCCGAAGTCCCGCTGTAGTATGTTCCTCCTCTTCTTCCCGACATCATTTGTGCCGACATGTACCACCACCTCTGGCTCTTCACCTTCGTCCTTGAGGATTTTCTGCACTCTGTCTGTGATGTCTTTAACCCTGGCACCAGGAAGGCAACACACCATCCTTAAGTCCCGCCTGCTGCCACAAAAACCCCAGTCAGTCCCTCTCACTATGGAGTCCCCTATTACCACGACTCTGTGCGATGTCCGACTCTTCCGCTCTGCCTCCATGCCAACTTCTGTTTGACAGACCTGGCCGCCTTGCAGACTGGCAGTGTCATCTGTCTCTACTGTTTCCAAAAGATTCACAAAGGTGCTGAAAGGAAACTTGCTTGACACCACTTCTAAAGCAAAGATACAAAATTGTTTCTAAAGGTCTTGTCCAGAAAGATCTCGTTCTCTCGGATGAGTCTAAGGTCCTCGAGTTCTTTCATCAGTGCTGCAATATGCTCTGTCAGTATCTGAACGTGCACACACTTTCCACACTTATATGAGCCAGACACACCAGAGTCGTTGACCACACTGAACCAGCTTGGCAGTCATGTCTTCATCATCTTCAACTGTGGCGTAATCACTTCACTCAACCTCCTTGTCAAAGACTCCTGAGCTAAAGCCTCACTCTTCAATCCACAGGAACTTCCTTGGACCCTCCTTTTGCGGCAAGACTGTGGACTTTTAATTTAGGTTAGAGGGGGAGGGAGGGAGGGAGGCCCTACTTTGTAGGTCCTGGGATCTAGAACCCACCCACTCAAATAACAATCACTTACCTTCCCGACCGGCTTTGCGCTCTGCCTTCACTTCCGCCCAGCCCCCGTCGCTCTCTGATGCGAAAAGACCGTTGGCGTTGAGGTAAGTGCTTAAATAACAATCACTTACCTTCCCGACTGGCTTTGCGCTCCGATATCTGATATCTTCATAGATATTTGCTTCTTAATTTCTCTCTGACTACAGGAGGCTCTATAATACAATCCCCACAAGGTGATCATCTCTTTCTTATTTCTCAGTTCCACCTATACAACTTCACTGGATGATCTCCCAGGAATATCGCCGTGAGAACAGCCGTAATGTTCTCCCTCACCAAAAAATGCCACTACCTCTCCTCTCTTACTTCCTTTCTATTTTTCCTGTAGCATCTATACCCCAGAACTGCCAGTCCTGTTCATCCCTGACCCACATTTCTTGAATAGCTATGATATCTCTGTTCCTGTTCGCAACCGCGTCCCAAGTTCATCTGCCTTACCTGTCAGGCCTCTTGCATTGAAGTAAATGCAGTTTAGCTCATCAGCCTTACCTTGTTCTCTGCCAAGTTCTTGTCTGCCTTCACTATTAGACTTGCTTCCTTATCTACTGTACCAGCCTCAGCCTTCTCTCTTTTCTCACTATCACTTTAGTTCCCACCCGCCCCTTACTAGTTTAAAGACTCTCAAATAACACTAACAAATGTCCCCACAAGGATATTGAAGCCATTCCAATTCAGGTGGAACCCTTCCCTTTTATACAGTTCATTTCTACCCCAGAGAGATCCCAATGGTCCAAAAATGTGAATCCTTGCCCCTTGCACCAGCTCCTCTACCATGCATTAATCTGCTCAATCCTCCTACTCCAATTAGAGATGGGATAGCCACAAGAGATTCTGCACTACCTGGCTACCTCTTCTACCATTCTTAGTTGTCAATTATCTACCTGACTGTGTCTGATGTCTCCACCTTCCTGAAATTGCCTTTGATCAGACCCATTTACTCTTGTAAACTCTTCATTGCTTCTAACTGCCACTCCAACTGATCTATGTGGTCTGACAGGATTCACAACCAAACACACTTGCTGCAGACACAGTCTCTAGTATCATTCAAACTTTCCCTGATCTCCCACATCTGACAGGAAGAGAAAGAAGTGAGCTGAGGGCACAGATAAGCACATATAAGAATGATATCACAGCTACAACTAAGACTTGGCTAAAAGATGGACAGAATTTGCATTTCAACATTCTTGGTTTATAGAGTATTCAAACAAGATAGAGAGGCAGTTAGAAGAGAAAAGGATTTGCAATATTGATCAATCAAATTATTGCAGTAAGGATGGCCGATATCTCAGAAAGATCACCAAATTAGGCCATATGTGTAGAAGTAAAAAACACAAAAGAAGCAAACACACAATTGGATGTGAGCTATTGGCCACCAAATAGAAAAGGGATAGAAAGGAGATCAAATATGTAACCAGGTTTCAGAGAAATGGAAAAATACTAAACTGGTAATAGCAAGGAATGCTAATGACTCAAATATTAACTGGAATGGTTTTAGTGTCCAAGTCAGGTAGGGAGCAACATTCTTAAACTGCATCCATTATGTTTAAAGGCCAGTAAGGGAGGAAACAGATCTGTATCATCTTTGGAAATGAACCTGGGCAGGTGAGTGACCACAACTCAGTTAGGTTTAGGATAGTTATGGAAAAAATATGGGAGGGCTAGGAATAGAAGTTCTAAACTGGGGAAAGGCAAATTTTACAAAGATAGAGTAGAATTTGGCCCAAATGGCCTGGGAGCAGCTAAAATTATGTCAGAACAGTGGGAGACATTCACAGAGGTTGTAGCAAGAGTACAGGCAACAATGTTCCATATAGATAAAAGGTGAGCCCAAGAGTGGAGAACCCTGGGTGTCAGAGCCATAAAGATTAGGATTAGGAGAGAACAAGAAGCTTATTGTAGATGTCATGTTCCTAGATGAATGTGAAAAATGCAGGGAGACTTAAACAGCTCAAAATTAGGAAAACTAAGAAAAGACATTGGTGGGTAGAATAAAGGACAATCCAATAGAGCTTTTTCTTCATATATATAAAGAGCAAGATAATAACTAGGGAAAGAGTAAGGCCCATTAGAACAAAAGAGGTGGACCTGGAGGAAGTGGGCACAGTCCTCGATGGATACTTTGTATTCGCCTTCACAATGGAAAAGGATGACGCAGGAGTAAACATTAGGGTGTAGGACTGTGAAAAATGAATATAGAGTGAGGAGGTCCAATTGTGTGCAACAGCCTTCAAAGTGGATAAATCAGCAGGCTGTCTAGGGAGGCAAGGGACATGTCAAGGGCCTTAGCGATAATTTTCAAATGCTTTGTAGCCACAGGTGAAGTGTTAGAGGACTGGAGCACTGCTAATGTTGTCATTCTGTTAAAAGAGAGAGAAAATAATACTTTAGGAAATTACAGGCCAGTCAGTCTAACCTCAATAGTGGGTAAGTTATTAGAAATAATTTCAAGTGACAGGTTGGAGGGATATGGGTCAGGTGCTGGCAGGTGGGATGAGATTGGGTTGGGATATCTGGTTGGCATGGACAGGTTGGACCGAAGGGTCTGTTTCCATGCTGTACATCTCTATGACTCTATGACAGAATATATCTATACTAGGAGAGACATGGATTAGTCAAGGATAGTCAGCATTAATTTGTTAAGGGAATGTCATGTTTGACAAATTTGATTGAATCTTTTGAGAAGGAACTAGGATTGCTGATGAGGATGATGCATTTGATGTGCTCTATATATAGTTTAGCAAGACTTTTGATAAGGTTCCTCATGGAAGACTGGTCAAGAAAGTAAAAGCCTTTGCAATCCAAGACAAAATTGGCTGAGAGGCAGGAGGTAGAGGGTGATGTTGATGTATGTTCCTGTAAGTGCAAGTGTGTTTGCAGTCTGGTTCCACAGGGCTTGGTGCTGCCCCGGCCCGCTGTATTTAGCATATATAAATGCTTTGGACCAAAATGTAGGTGATATGATCAAGAGGTCCATGGATGACACAAAAGTTGGTTGGGGTGCTAAATAGTGAGGAGAATAACGTAAACTGCAAGAGGATATCAATGAACTGCTCAGGTGGGCAGAGCAGTGGTAAATGGAAATCATCCTGGAAAAGACTATCTGCTCTGCTTGCTCAATAAAAGGAGAGATGACTGGTGGTGGTTAACCTGAGGATCACCACTTCTCAGGTGAGGAGAAAGATTGAGAAGGAGAGCCCTTCATGTTAACCTCACCCAGTACAGGAATTGAACCCACGCAGTTGGCGATACGCTTCATTGCAAACCAGCTGATCAGTCAATTGAACTTGAGGTAATGCCCTTGGGAAGGGCTAACAAGACAAAAGATTATGCTAGGAATGGCAAGACCCTAAAAAGTATTCAAGACCAGAGGGACATTGGTGTACATATCTGCAGATCCCTGTAAGTATCAAGGCAGGAAGATAAAATGGTGATGAAAGCATATGGAATACTTGCTTATATTAACTGGGGCATGGTGTACAAGAGCAGAGATGTTATGTCAGAACTGACTAGAATGCTGGTTGGCCACAACTGGAGTACTGCATGCACTTCCTGGTCACCACATTATAGGAAGATTGTAACTATATTAGAAATGGGTGCAAAGTACCAGAATGCTGGCTGGACTGGAGGGTCGGGCTGGAGGGTCAGGGCTGGAGGGTCTGCGATAGAGGGTCTGGGCTGGAGTGTTTGGGCTGAAGGGTCAGGGCAG
The DNA here is from genome assembly GCF_004010195.1 of Chiloscyllium plagiosum. Lineage (NCBI taxonomy): Eukaryota > Metazoa > Chordata > Chondrichthyes > Orectolobiformes > Hemiscylliidae > Chiloscyllium > Chiloscyllium plagiosum. Next base: position 64,252,525 of record NC_057712.1, on the reverse strand, counting down.
GAGGATCTGGGCTGGAGTGTGTGGGCTGAAGGGTCTGGGCTGGAGGGTCTGGGCTGGAGGGTCTGGGCTGGAGAGTCTGGGCTGAAGGGTCTTGGCCGGAGGGTCTGAGCTGGAGGGTCTGGGCAGTAGGGTCTGGGCTGGAGGGTCTAGGCTGGAGGGTCTGTTCTGGAGGGTCTGAGCTGGAGGGTCTGGGCTGGAGGGTCTGTGCTGGAGGGTCTGAGCTGGATGGTGTGAGCTGGAGGTTCTGAGCTGGAGTGTCTAGGGTGGATGGTCTGAGCTGAATGGTCTGAACTGGATGGTCTGGGCTGTAGGGTCTGAGCTGGACGGTCTGGGCCGGAGGGTCTGGGCTGGAGGGTCTAGCTGGAGGGTCTGGGCTGCAGGGGGCTGGAGGGTCTGGTCTGGAGGGTGTGGGCTGGATGGTCTGAGCTGAATGGTCTGAGCTGGGTGGTCTGGGCTGTAGGGTCTGAGCTGAAGGATCTGGGCTGGAGGGTCTGGGCTGGAGGGTCTGCGCTGGTGGGTCTGAGCTGAAGGGTCTGGGCTGGAGTGTCTGAGTGGGTAGGTCTGTGCTGGAAATCTGAGCTGGATGGTCTGGGCTGGAGGGTCTGAGCTGGAGGGTCTGGGCTGGATGGTCTGAGCTGGATGAGCTGGGCTGGAGGGTGTGGGCTGGATGATCTGAGCTGAATGGTCTGAGCTGAATGGTCTGAGCTGGATGGCCTGGGCTGGTGGGTCTGCGCTGGAGGGTCTGAGCTGGTGGGTCTGGGCTGGAGGGTCTGAGCTGAAGAGTCTAGCTGGAGGGTCTGGGCTGCAGGGTCTGGGCTGGAGGGTCTGAGCTGGAGGGTCTGCGCTGGAGGGTCTGAGCTGGCGGGTCTGCGCTGGAGGGTCTGGGCTGGAGGGTCTGAGCTGGAGGGTTTGCGCTGGAGGGTCTGAGCTGGAGGGTCTGGGCTGGATAGTCTGAGCTGGATGATCTGGGCTGGAGGGTGTGGGCGGGTTGGTCTGAGCTGGAGGGTCTGGGCTGGAGTGTCTGGGTTGGAGGCTCTGGAGGAGGGTGTGGGCTGGAGGGACTGGGCTGGAGGGTCCGAGCTGAAGGGTCTGGGCTGGAGAGTCTGGGTTGAATGGTCTGAGCTGGATGGTCTGGGCTGGTGGGTCTGTGCTGGTGGGTCTGGGCTGGTGGGTCTAGGCTGGAGGGTCTGAGCTGAAGAGTCTGGCTGGAGCGTCTAGGCTGCAGGGTCTGGGCTGGAGGGTCTGAGCTGGATGGTCTGGGCTGGATGATCTGGGCTGGAGGGTGTGGGCGGGTTGGTCTGAGCTGGAGGATCTGGGCTGGAGGGTCTGGAGGAGGGTGTGGCCTGGAGGGTCTGAGCTGCATTGTCTGGACTGAAGGGTCTGGGCTGGAAGGTCTGGGCTGGAGGGTGTGGGCTGGAGGGTCTGGGCCTAGGGTCTGGGTTGGTGGGTCTGGGCTGGAGGGTGTGGGCTGGATGGTCTGAACTGAATGGTCTGAGCTGGATGGTCTGGGCTGTAGGGTCTGAGCTGAAGGATCTGGGCTGCAGGGTCTGGGCTGGTGGGTCTGTGCTGGAGGGTCTGAGCTGAAGAGTCTGGGCTGGAGGGTCTAGGCTTCAGGGTCTGGGCTGGAGGGTCTGGGCTGAAGGTCCTGGGCTGGAGGGTCTGGGCTGGGGGGTGTCGGCTGGATGGTCTGAGCTGAATGGTCTGAGCTGGATGGTCTAGGCTGTAGGGTCTGGGCTGGAGGGTCTAGTTTGGAGCCTCTGGGCTGAAGGGTCTGGGCTGGAGGGTCTGGGCTGGAGGGTCTGGGCTGGAGGGTCTAGGCTGGAGGGTCTGGGCAGGAGGTTCTGAGCTGCATAGTCTGAGCTGGAGGGTATGAGCTGGAGGGTCTGGGCTGGAGGGTCTGGGCTGGAGGGTCTAGGCTGGAGGGTCTGGGCTGGAGGGTCTGAACTGTAGGGTCTAGGCTGGAGGGTCTAGTCTGGAGCCTCTGGGCTGGAGGGTCTGGGATGGAGGGTCTGGGCTGGAGTGTCTGGGCTGGAGGGTCTAGGCTGGAGGGACAGGGCTGGAAGGTCTGAGCTGCATGGTCCGGGCTGGAGGGTATGAGCTGGAGGGTCAGGGATGGAGGGTCTGGGCTGGAGTGTCTGGGGGAGGGTGTGGGCTGGAGGGTCTGGGCTGGAGGGTGTGGGCTTGAGGGTCTGGGCTAGAGGGTCTGAGCTGGAGGGTCTGGGGGAGGATGTGGGCTGGAGGGTCTGAGCTGGAGGGTCTGGGCTGGAGGGTTGGGCTGGAAGGACTGGGCTGGAGGGTCTCAGCTGACGGGTGTGGGCTGGAGAGTGTGTGCTTGAGGGTCTGGGCTGGAGTGTCTGGGCTGGAGGTTCTGGGCCGGAGGTTCTGGGCTGAAGGGTCTGAGCTGGATGGTATGAGCTGGAAGGTCTGGGCCGGAGGGTCTGAGCTGGAGAGTCTGGGCTGGAGGGTCTCTGGGAGGGTGTGGGCTGGAGGGTCTGAGCTGAAGGGTCTGGTCTGGAAGGTCTGGGCTGGAGGGTCTGGGCTGGAGGGTCCAGGCTGGAGGGTCCAGGCTGGAGGGGCCGGGCTGGAGGGTCGAGGCTGGAGGGTCCAGGCTGGAGGGTCCAGGCTGGAGGGTCCGGGCTGGAGGGTCAAGGCTGGAGGGTCTGGGCTGGAGGGTCCAGGATGGAGGATCCAGGCTGGAGGGTCCGGGCTGGAGGGTCCAGGCTGGAGGGTCCAGGCTGGAGGGTCCAGGCTGGAGGGTCCGGGCTGGAGGGTCCAGGCTGGAGGGTCTGGGCTGGAGGGTCTAGGCTGGAGGGACTGGGCTGGAGGGTCTGAGCTGCATGGTCTGGGCTGGAGGGTATGAGCGCTGGAGGGTCTGGGCCTAGGGTCTGGGTTGGTGGGTCTGGGCTGGAGGGTGTGGGCTGAAGGGTCTGGGCTGGAGGGTCTGGGCTGAAGGTTCTGGGCTGGAGGGTCTGGGCTGGGGGTGTCGGCTGGATGGTCTGAGCTGAATGGTCTGAGCTGGATGGTCTAGGCTGTAGGGTCTGGGCTGGAGGGTCTAGTCTGGAGCCTCTGGGCTGAAGGGTCTGGGCTGGAGGGTCTGGGCTGGAGGGTCTAGGCTGTAGGGTCTGGGCTGGAGGGTGTGGGCTGAGGGGTCTGGGCTGGAGGATAGGGCTTGAGGGTCTGGGCAGGAGTGTGTGGGCTGAAGGGTCTGGGCTGGAAAGGGAAGGCGGGAGGGTCTGGGCTGGAAAGTTTGAGTTGGAGATTGTGAGCTAGTGGGGGTTGGGCTGGAGGGACTGGGCTGGAGGGTGTGAGCTAGAGAGTCTGGGCTAGAGGATGCAGGCTGGAGAGTCTGGGCTGGAGGGTCTGAGCGGGTGGGTCTGGGCTGGATGGTCTGAGTTGGATGATCTGGGCTGGAGGGTGTGGGCAGGAGATTCTGGGCTGGAGGGTCTGGGCTGGAGAGTCTGGGCTGGAGGGTCTGGGCTGGAGGGTCTGGGCTGGAGGGTCTGAGCTGGAGAATGTGGGCTGTAGGGTCTGAGCTGAAGGGTCTGGGCTGGAGGGTCTGGGCTGGATGGTCTGGGCTGGAGGGTCTGGGCTGGAGGGTGTGGGCAGGAGGGTCGAGGCTGAATGGTCTAGGCTGGAGGGTCTGGGCTGGAGGGTCTGGGCTGGAGGGTCTAGGCTGGAGGGTCTGGGCTGGAGGCTCTGGGCTGGAGGGTCTAGTCTGGAGCCTCTGGGCTGGAGGGTCTGGGCTGGAGGGTCTGGGCTGGAGGGTCTAGGCTGGAGGGTCTGGGCTGGAGGGACTGGGCTGGAGGGTCTGAGCTGCATGGTCTGGGCTGGAGGGTATGAGCTGGAGGGTCAGGGATGGAGGGTCTGGGCTGGAGTGTCTGGGGGAGGGTGTGGGCTGGAGGGTCTGGGCTGGAGGGTGTGTGCTGTAGGGTCTGAGCTGGAGGGTGTGGGCTGTAGGGTCTGAGCTGAAGGGTCTGGTCTGGAGGGTCTGGCCTGCAGGGTCTGGGCTGGATGGTCTAGGCTGGAGGGTGTGGGCAGGAGGGTCTAGGCTGAAGGGTCTAGGCTGGAAGGTCTGGGCTGGAGGGTGTGGGCTGTCGGGTCTGAGCTGAAGGGTCTGGTCTGGGCTGGAGGGTCTGGGCTGCAGGGTCTGGGCTGGATGGTCTAGGCTGGAGGGTGTGGGCAGGAGGGTCGAGGCTGAATTGTCTAGGCTGGAGGGTCTGGGCTGGAGGGTCTGGGCTGGAGGGTCTAGTCTGGAGCCTCTGGGCTGGAGGGTCTAGGCTGGAGGGTCTGGGCTGGAGGGTCTGGGCTGGAGGGTCTAGTCTGGCGCCTCTGGGCAGAAGGGTCTGGGCTGGAGGGTCTGGGCTGGAGGGTCTGGGCTGGAGGGTCTAGGCTGGAGGGTCTGGGCAGGAGGTTCTGAGCTGCATAGTCTGAGCTGGTGGGTATGAGCCGGAGGGTCTGGGCTGGAGGGTCTGGGCTGGAGGGTATGAGCTGGAGGGTCTGGGCTGGAGGGTCTGAACTGTAGGGTCTAGGCTAGTGGGTCTAGTCTGGAGCCTTTGGGCTGGAGGGTCTGGGATGGAGGGTCTGGGCTGGAGGGTCTGGGCTGGAAGGTCCAGGATGGAGGATCCAGGCTGGAGGGTCCAGGCTGGAGAGTCTGGGCTGGAGGGTCTAGGCTGGAGGGACTGGGCTGGAGGGTCTGAGCTGCATGGTCTGGGCTGGAGGGTATGAGCTGGAGGGTCAGGGATGGAGGGTCTGGGCTGGAGTGTCTGGGGGAGGGTGTGGGCTGGAGGGTCTGGGCTGGAGGGAGTGGGCTTGAGGGTCTGGGCTGGAGGGTCTGAGCTGGAGGGTCTGGGGGAGGATGTGGGCTGGAGGGTCTGAGCTGGAGGGTCTGGTCTGGAGGGTCTGGGCTAGAAGGACTGGGCTGGAGGGTCTCAGCTGACGTGTGTGGGCTGGAGAGTGTGGGCTTGAGGGTCTGGGCTGGAGGTTCTGGGCTGAAGGGTCTGAGCTGGATGGTATGAGCTGGATGGTCTGGGCCGGAGGGTCCGAGCTGGAGAGTCTGGGCTGGAGGGTCTCTGGGAGGGTGTGGGCTGGAGGGTCTGAGCTGCATGGTCTCGGCTGAAGGGTCTGGTCTGGAAGGTCTGGGCTGGAGGGTCTGGGCTGGAGGGTCCAGTCTGGAGGGTCCAGGCTGGAGGGTCTGGGCTGGAGGGTCCAGGCTGGAGGGTCCAGGCTTGAGGGTCCGGGCTGGAGGGTCGAGGCTGGAGGGTCTGGGCTGGAGGGTCCAGGATGGAGGATCCAGGCTGGAGGGTCCGGGCTGGAGGGTCCAGGCTGGAGGGTCCAGGCTGGAGGGTCCGGGCTGGATGGTCCAGGCTGGAGGGTCCAGGCTGGAGGGTCGGGGCTGGAGGGTCCAGGCTGGAGGGTCTGGGCTGGAGGGTCCGGGCTGGAGGGTCCAGGCTGGAGGGTCCAGGCTGGAGGGTCCGGGCTGGAGGGTCCAGGCCGGAGGGTCTGGGCTGGAGGGTCTGGGCTGGAGGTTCTGGCCGGGTCCGGGCTGGAGGGTCCAGGCCGGAGGGTCTGGGCTGGAGGGTCTGGGCTGGAGGGTCTAGGCTGGAGGGTCTGGGCTGGAGGATCTGAACTGTAGGGTCTAGGCTGGAGGGTCTAGTCTGGAGCCTCTGGGCTGGAGGGTCTGGGATGGAGGGTCTGAGCTGCATGGTCTGGGCTGGAGGGTATGAGCTGGAGGGTCAGGGATGGAGGGTCTGGGCTGGAGGGTCAAGGCTGGAGGGTCCAGGATGGAGGATCCAGGCTGGAGGGTCCGGGCTGGAGGGTCCAGGCTGGAGGGTCTGGGCTGGAGGGTCTAGGCTGGAGGGACTGGGCTGGAGGGTCTGAGCTGCATGGTCTGGGCTGGAGGGTATGAGCTGGAGGGTCAGGGATGGAGGGTCTGGGCTGGATAGTCTGAGCTGGATGATCTGGGCTGGAGGGTGTGGGTGGGTTGGTCTGAGCTGGAGGGTCTGGGCTGGAGTGTCTGGGTTGGAGGCTCTGGAGGAGGGTGTGGGCTGGAGGGCCTGGGCTGCAGGGTCTGGGCTGGAGGGTCTGAGCTGGATGGTCTGGGCTGGATGATCTGGGCTGGAGGGTCTGAGCTGCATTGTCTGGACTGAAGGGTCTGGGCTGGAAGGTCTGGGCTGGAGGGTGTGGGCTGGAGGGTCTGGGCCTAGGGTCTGGGTTGGTGGGTCTGGGCTGGAGGGTGTGGGCTGGATGGTCTGAACTGAATGGTCTGAGCTGGATGGTCTGGGCTGTAGGGTCTGAGCTGAAGGATCTGGGCTGCAGGGTCTGGGCTGGTGGGTCTGTGCTGGAGGGTCTGAGCTGAAGAGTCTGGGCTGGAGGGTCTAGGCTTCAGGGTCTGGGCTGGAGGGTCTGGGCTG
>NC_057712.1:64210241-64245823 GCF_004010195.1 Chiloscyllium plagiosum | reverse complement strand
GGAGGGTCCAGGGGTCCAGGCTGGAGGGTCCGGGCTGGAGGGTCCAGGCCGGAGGGTCTGGGCTGGAGGGTCCAGGCTGGAGGGTCCAGGCTGGAGGGTCCGGGCTGGAGGGTCCAGGCAGGAGGGTCCAGGCTGGAGGGTCCAGGCTGGAGGGTCTGGGCTATGAGGAATGACTGGTTCAGCTGGGGTTCTTTTCCTTGGAGCTGCAATGATTGAAAAAGGACCTGACAGTGGTATGGAACATTTGAGAGGATAGGATAGATAGGAAAGCAATTTTTCCATTCGGGTAGGGGAGCATTATTTTAAGAAAATAAAGATTAAGAGGAGATTTGAGGAGAATCTTTTTATCGAGGGAATGATGTGAGTCACTGCTTGACAGGGCAGTCAAGTCAGAACTTCTTGTAACAGTTAACTAGCAGTGGGCGGCACGGTGTCTCAGTGGTTAGCACTGCTGCCTCACTGCACTAGGGACCTGGATTCGATTCTCACCTCATGCGACTGACTATGTAGCGTTTGCACATTCTCCCTGTGTCTGCATGAGTTTCCTCTGGGTGCTCCTGTTTCATCCTACAATCTAAAGATGTGCAGGTCAGGTGAATTGGTCATGCTAAACTGTAGGTGCATTAGTCAGGGGTAAATGTAGGGGAATGGGTCTGAGTGGTTTACTCTTCAGATGGTCCGTGTGGATTTGTAGGGAACCTAATTTCAATATTCATCTTAACTGCCTCCAGAATGGCTGAGAGAGGCATTAGGAGTGGGCAATAAATGCTGACCCAGCAGCGATACCCACCTCCCATTGAATGAATAAAAAAAAACCTTAGTCTCTGGAATGATGGCTTAAGAGCAGGAGAATTGGATTAACATTATCAGATCATGTTGACCAGCTTGGACACCATGGACTGTATTCTGTCATGTAAATGTCTATGAGTCATTTGACCCACAGGAGGAACTCAAAATGCACAGGAAGAGTTTCTGCTATTCTTCAGACACTGTCACAGATGGAAGAAATGACCAATGATACTATTGGTGGAAAGTCTGAAAGGAGTATTGGAAATGATATTGCTGATGACCAGGTCGAACAAAATGATTGAACATCTTTTTCTGCTTAACTCTCTCTCTCACACAGTCACACAGTCAATGTGAGAACCTGTGATCCCATTCCTTTGCTTGCCACTCCATTATATACTCAGATTTATCACCCTGCCCTTTTTCTCAGTCTATCAAATTACTTCAGCACCTTAACAAGAACTGTCCTTGCTACTGGCACACTGTAACAGCAGTACTTACCGTCCACAAAACATATTTAAGGCTTCTTCAAAGGCAACTCCCAAACTTGTGACATCTGCCAGCTGAAACAACAAGGGCAGCAGATATTTGGGAACAGCACTGTTTGTATGCTCTATCTCAAGTGACGCACAGGAAAATTTTCCCTATATTTCTATCATGGCGGGGTCAAAATCCCAATGCTCCTCACCTGAACATGGTGGTAGTAATTTTATCATATGGACTGCAGCACCACCAAACATAGAATCCCAACAGTGCAGAAAGAAGCATTTCGCCCATTAAGTCTGCACCAACCCTTCAAAGAGCATCCTACCCAAACCTCGGCCCTACCTCCATTCCCATAACCCCACATTAACCATGGCTAATCCACCTCGCCTGCACATCCCTAAACATTACAGGGCAATTTATCCAGTTTACGTTTAGACTGTGGGAGGAAACCGGAGCACCTGATGGAGACCTGCATAGATACAAGATAAACGTGCAAACTCCATTCACCCCAGGCTGGAATCAAACCCAGGTCCCTGGCATAATGAGGCAGCAGTGCTAACCACTGAGCCATACTCCTGCCCAATGTGGACATATAATGTGACCTTCTTCTCAAGAATATATGCAGTGTTCACCGACAACACCCACATAACAAGCATTCAACAGTGTTTTAAATGATGTAAATCACTCAATCTCACTCATGCAATCATGAGTACAGTTACCAGCAAATCGCATTGTACATATCCCGAGTTAGAGAATTAGTACTGGGCAATTTACTCAGCACTACTGAGCAGAGCGAGGGGAGTTGACAGCCTAAGGAAAAAACTTACCAAAGGACAATCTTAGCTAGGGCAGTGTTGCTCTGGAGAATTGAACTAAGGTCTTGATATCAAAATAGTATTCCATCAAACATGACATTAAGGAATCAGAGAGGATCAAGTGAAGACTGGTTTTCATTAAATTCATGAGACATGCATTTCAAAATATGACTTCCAGTCAGCAATTGGTGACACGTAAATAAGCAGTCTTTCTATCTCTGGTGTATCTCAGTATAAAATCTCCACTGATAATCAATACAAGCTTTAATAAAACCAAGGTTCTGCCTTAATTAGAAGTGAAGGCACCATCTGCAATGCCAGCCAGCATGGCACGAGAAAAGAGGGTTTATTCTCAAACTTTAGTGCGAATAGGATCAAGAGAAAATTAATAGGTCCCCTGGATATGATAAATCCAGGGAGGACATGTGGCCAAATAGGATAGAATCTAAAGATCTGGGTTCAGGACTAAAGGAAGTGTTTGACTGGGGAAAAGCAAAAGAAGTAAGAGTAACAGAATAGATTATCTTTACTTTAGTGTCAAAGAAAGCTTATTATGCTTGTGTTTGAAGGTAAGCGTGGAGAGACCACAGACTGGTTTAATTGAAGGACTGATTGTTGAAAAAATAAAGGTGGAATTCTCCAGGAAATTTCAGGAATTGAGGATGATATTGACGGAGGTTTGTTTGTTATTCATTTAGGTTGGCTTTTATTGCCCATCCTTAGTTTCCCTGAAGAATGTGATGGTGATCTGCCTTTTAACCTCTGTGGGCCATGTGTTGTAAATACGCTCACAGTGTTTGTAGGGAGGGAGTTCCAGGATATTGACCCAGTAACACTGAAGAAACGCTAATATAGTTCCAAGTCAGGATGGTGATTGGCTTGGAGGGGATCTTTTTAAGGGTGTGGTGCTGCCATGCATCTGTTGGCCTTGTCCTTTGAGGTGCTGAAGTGTTGGAGAAAGTCAGCACGTATGCAGCTTTTGGGGAAGAGCAAACAAAATTGACATTTTGAGTGCATTTGGCTCCTCTGTTACAAATTTTCTGTTTCTGGAAACAATTATTCAGGCACTGAATTAGTCATCACTTGGAAAGAGGTCCCTTCATTAGGAAGAGCCAACATTGATTTCTAAAGAGGAAATCATGTTTTATTAAACTACAGGAACTTTCTGAAAAGGGAACAGAAAAGGTCAATTAGGGTAAAGCTGTTCATGAGTGTAAATGGACTTCCAGAAATACAGTGCCATGGAACAGACTTGTGGGAAATGTTATAGTTAGCTCATGGAATATAATAGATAGTAGAAATATAAATACAAAACTGGTTGAGTGATAGGAAACAAAGTAATAGTAAATGGATATTTTTTGGGCTTGTGGATGGTTTGTCATGGGTTCTCCAGGGGATCCGTATTGGGACCCTTGTTTTTCCTGATACATGTTGTGGACGGCACGGTGGCACAGTGGTTAGCACTGCTGCCTCACAGCGCCAGAGACCCGGGTTCAATTCCCGCCTCAGGCGACTGACTGTGTGGAGTTTGCACATTCTCCCCGTGTCTGCGTGGGTTTCCTCCGGGTGCTCCGGTTTCCTCCCACGGTCCAAAAATGTGCAGGTCAGGTGAATTGGCCATGCTAAATTGCCCGTAGTGTTAGGTAAGGGGTAAATGTAGGGGTATGGGTGGGTTGCGCTTTGGCGGGTTGGTGTGGACATGCTGGGCCAAAGGGCCTGTTTCCACACTGTAATGTAATCTAATCTAATCTAATGTTAATGATGAATTAAATTGAATAATTTATTGCCATGTGTATTCAATATAAAATTACAGTGAAAAGTTGAGACTGTTGCCTTGAATTGGTGCTGTACTCATTAACTTAAAATAAAAAATAAAGAGGGGTAACTTAAAGAGAGTCCAACCTATCCTTCTCAACCACTCCAGACTTCACCAGGCTACACCATTGTCACTGCAGGAGTCCCACTCTAGGCCTCACCAGCCCCACTATGCCATTGCCAGAGTCCCACCCAGGACTTCACAGGCCGGCTGACACTGTAGCCATGCTGCCTCTGAAGACGCTACCATTCTGGATGCTATCAGAGCCGCCTTCCTACTGAAACAGCTCTGTTTCAAAGATAAGTGCAAGTTAAAACTAAAACGAAACTGAGAAAGAAGAAGAGAAAGAAAAAGCAAATGAAAAGGACAAGCCTGGGCACAGGGCATACATGAGACAATTTTAAAATTTGCAGCTGGAACAAAATTTGGAAGCATTATAAACTGTGAAGAGGACAGTGTGTAATTTCAAAAAGACATGGGTAAATTGGTGGAGTGTGTAGCTAGGTGTCAGATGAAGTTAAATGTAGAGAAGTGTGAGACATGCAAGTTGTTAGGAAGAAACAATGGAATATAAAGCAAACAATTCTAAAGGGGTTTCAGGGACAGACAGGCCTGGGTGTGTTTGTAATAGGTCATTAAAGGTGGAAGGACAGATAGAGGGAGCAGTTAATAAATAATACAGCATCTTGGGCTTTTTTTTAATAAGGGCGTAGAGTACTAGGCCAGGGAGGTGATGCTGAACTTGTGTAAAACATTTATTACACTTAGCTGGGTATTGTTTGTAATGTCTTATAGAAGGCATTTGAACATATTGAAGACAGTGTAGAGGAGGTTTCTGAGAATGGTTCCAGGGATGAGATTGTTCAGGTTTAAGGATAAATTGAGAGTTTAGGATTGTTCTCAATGGGCCAGATGTATGGAAGTGGGATATATTTAACAAGAGAAGGCTAAGAGGAGATCTCATAGAAGTCTTCAAAATCATAAGGCAGCTTTTTGGAAGAGATAGTGAGAAACTGTTCCAACTTGTAAATGAATTAAGAAACAGAGGATAGAAATTTAGAGATTTAGAGAAGCAAATGTGATGTAAGAAAAAGCTTTTGTACACAAATGGTTTGGGTCTGAATGCATTGCCTGGAAGTAGAGATGTAAGTTCAACTGAGGCATTCAAGAGAGCATCAAATGCTTATTTAAGTAGAAACAACATGGAAGGGTTGGGGAAAAAGGCAGGAAAATGACATTAAGTCACAATGCTCATTTGGAGAGCAGGTATACAGAGGACAGACCGAATCACTTCCTTCTGCACTGTAACACTTCTGTGATTCTCTGCACAATACCATTTGTAATAAACTACAACATTTTAACAGGTCTAACTTATAAACGTTTGGATCTATAAAAATCTTCTTGAAATGTCAGTCTAAGGATAAACAGTTCCTTGCTTGTGTTTTATAGAATATCCCTGTTTTGGTAATAGTGAGGCGAGTTGTATTTACCCTGTGTTTGTTTTAGATCAACAAATTTTATCAGCAAATGCCCAACATTTACTGCAAATTATGACTGTATAGTAATGTTTTTTAATTGCTTCACTCACAGTTATATTTTAAATGACTTTTAAATGTCTGTTAATAATTCCTGAAATAGAAAAGAATTCCTGTACATGTATGTTTACTTGCCTGGTGATAGAAGATGTAAAGTGTTAAGGAATAGACTAACATGCCAGGGACTCCCAACCACATTGTCTTTCTTTGAGATGGTCATCTATTTGATTCAAATATCTGTTGTATGCGCGCAGAACATGTCTGTTTCCAGGCTCTGTGGGTTTTGGCAATTTCCATTACTGAATTATTTAGCACAAAATGTTCCACTTTTGAATGTTGTTGTAAATTAAGCACGTACAATGTAATGTAACTAATTAGGGTTAATGATTGATTTTCTCACTGGGGAACTGAGTGACCTTCCAGTATGTTAGACTTTGTAGATTATGACATTATTGTGATCTCATCTGAGGTTTAATGTAGGACAGTTGCCACATACAGATAAAGAACATCTTTTGAATATCATTTTTGCCTTGTTTAAAAAAATTCTTTACATGGATATTAACAAACACAAATACAATTATAATGTTTTATCAGTTCTAAAATCAGGACTATCAGAAGATTTCAAATAGAGATAAGTATTTATAATCACTTGTGCAAATTTGAAATATCTTGGTTCATTGTATTCTTTCATTATAGAATCATAGAGTCATAGAGATGCACAGCATGGAAACAGACCCTTCAGTCCAACCCGTCCATGCCGACCAGATATCCCAACCCAATCTAGTCCCACCTGCCAGCACCCGGCCCATATCCCTCCAAACCCTTCCTATTCATATACCCATCCAAATAGCTCCGATTTTTAAAAATCGCATTTTTGTTTCTTGAACTGATTGATGTTAATCCTGGGAAATTGGGCCTTTCCTCTTCTAGGCACCCTTGAATATTTCTCATAAGCCAGAAGTGAAGTGCGATCCCAAGTAAAATCTTTCTTCTTCGTCGAAAGAAATACATCACAATCTTAACCTAACATGGCCATCCAACAGCAGGTTGTCATTCTTCCACGTTCACCCCAGCTATTCTATGATATTTCTGGAAAAGACAGCAAACCACTGGCAAATTACAGGCAGTTTTGTTTCCTAAGTAATACATTGTAAGAGATGTACCTTTCAACCCACAGGGTGGTGCATGTGTATGGAACGAGCTGCCAGAGGAAGTGGTGAAGGCAGGTACAATTACAACATTGCAAGGCATCTGGATGGGTATATGAATAAGAAGAGTCAGAAGGGCCAAATGCTGGCAAATGGAACTAGATTAGTTTAGGATATCTGGTTGACATGGACGAGTTGGACTGAAGGGTCTGTTTTTGTACAGTGTAACTCTACGACTCTATACTACTAGACAATATGGAAAATTGCCCAGGTATCTCCTGTAAAAAGCAGCAAAAGTCCAACTCAAGTCAATTACTGCCCAATCAGTCTACTCTCGATCATCAGTGAAGTGATGGAAGGGGTCAGCAGCAGAGCTATCAAAGCAGCATCAGCTCAGCAATAACTTACTCATTGATACTCAGTTTGGGACCAACAGAGGCCACTCAGCTTCTGATTTCACAGTAGCCTTGGTTCAAACAAATAATAAAGAGCTGAATTACAGAGGTGAAGTGAGAAAGAGTGGCCTTGGCATCAAGTTAGCATTTGACAGACTGTGGCATCAAGAAGCAATGGCAATACCAGGTGTAAAACTCTCTACTAGTTGAAGCCATACATTTAACAAAGGAAGATTGTTGAGGTTATTGGAGGTCAGTCATCTCAGCTCCAGCACTTCTATGCAGAATTCCTCAGGGTAGCATCCTAGGCCCAACTGTCCTCTCCTGCTTCATTAATGACCTTCCTTCCTTCATAAGATCCGATGTGGGATGTTTGCTGGTGATTGCATAATATTCAGCATCATTTACAACTCTTCATAGACCGAAGCAGTCCATTTCCAAATGAAACAAGATCTGGACAATATTCAAGTCTGGACTGACAAATGACAAGTAACATTTGTGCTGCACAAGTGCCAAGTCATGATCATCTCCAACAAGCGAAAATCTAACCATTGCCCCTTGACATTCAGCAGTGTTACCATTGCTGAATCACACTCATCATCAACATCCTCAATAGTTTGCATTGACCTGAACTAGCCTGTAAATACTGTGACAACAACGGCTGGATAGAGGCTGGGATTTCCATAGTCACTAACTCATTTGTTGAGTTGCCAAAGCCTATTCAATGTCAACAAGGCATAAGTCTGAATAGTGATTGAATGTTCCCCACTTGCCTGGGTGATTACAGCTCCAACAATACTCAAAACATTTGATACCATGCAGGCCAGCTCACTTAATTAGCATTGCATCCATCACTGATACTCAACAGCAACATTGTATATCATCGACAGAATGCACTGCAGGAACTCACCAAAGCTCCTTAGACAACACCTTCCAAACCCATGACCACAACCATCTAGAAGGACAAAGGCAACAGATACATGGAAACATCACCCACCTGTAAAGTCTTCGCCAAGCCATTCATCCCCTGGCTTTGTTCCTTCTTGTTCATTGTTTCTTCAGTGCCACTAGGTCAAAATCCTGTAACTCCCTCCCTAACAAGACTGTGGTGTCCGAGCACAAACAAGTTACAGTGGTTCAAGAAGGCAGCTCAGCATCACCTTCTACAGGGCTATTGGGATAGGCAATAAGTGTTGACCCAGTCAGCATCACCCATGTTCCTGGCAGTTCGGGGGTCTTCATTATCCCCAGTTCAATGGTCCATCTGCATGAAACAGGGGACTAGGGTTCATAAATGTGGTTTTGATGGAATTGCACACACTCTTTTCAGCGGCCAGTTACCCTGGAGTACAGTTAAGAAAAAGTTAAGGAAAAAATTTTAAGGTCGCCAATCCATTCACACCACAGCAATGCTCCTGCCAAGGTAGGTAATTCACTTAGTGTCATAGAGTCAAACAGCACAGAAACAGACCCTTTAATTCAACTCATCATGCTGACCAGCCATCCCAATCTGATCTGGTCCCATTTGGCAGCATATAGTCCATATCCCTCTCACCTGTTTCTATTTATATATCTATTCTTTTAAATGTTGTAATTGTACTCACCTCCACCGCTTCCTTTGACAGCTCTTCCATACATGCACCAGCCACTTCGTGAAAAAGTTGCCCCTCAAATCCTTCTTAAATATTTCCCTTCTCACTTTAAACCTGTGTCTTCTGGTTTTGGCCTCCACTATCTTAGGAGAAAGACTATTCACCCTACGCCTGTCCCTTACGATTTTATAAAACTTAATAAGGTCACCCCCCAGCCTCCACCCTTCAGGCAAACAAGCCCCAGACTATTCAGCCTTTCCCTATATTTCAAACCTTCTAGTCCTGCTAACATTTTTGTAAATCTTTTCTGCACTTTCTCAGGTTTAACAACATCCTTCTTAAAGAAAGGTAACCAGAATTGTATGCAGTATTTGAAGTGTGGCATCACCAATGCCCTCTACAGCATGACAATGATATCCCATCTCACGTACTCAATGCACTGATCAATGAAGGCTTCTTCACCACCCTGTCTACCTGTGACTCCACCTTTAAGAAACTATAATCTCCACCCCTAGGTCTGTTTGTTCAGCAATACTCCCAGGACCTCACTATAAAGTGTATAAGACCTGCCCTGGTTTGCCTTTCCTAAATACAGCACCTCACATTTATCTAAATTAAAGGCCCATTTTGCACGCCTCAACCCATTGGCCCATCTGATCAAAATTCCATAGAACTCTAAGGTAATCTTCATTGTCCACTACAAAACCAATTTTGATGCTATTTCAGTGAAACCCCATCTCATTAAACCAAAATGCATAAAATAAGTGCCATATTTCCCACTTAGAAGTGTGTATAATTCAAAACATAACTTCACTGGAGGTATAAAGTTGCCCCAAAAATGACTAAGATGTCCAGCCAGAAAATACCACTGCCCCTGAATTGGAGCAGGACCCACGCTTGGGGTCAGATTATATTGTTCCCACCAGGTAGAAAGCAGGAGTACTGAAAATCGACTTGCATGAGATAATCAAAGTGTTAGTGTAGCTCAGTTCCAGTCTGAAAAAGCAGTTTGGAGATATTCATTCCCATCAGCTTAAACTAGATTTGAAAACTGTTTTTGAGGAAAAGACCACTGCCCTGTCTTTTCCTTGGTTTAGGTTTTCCTGTGTGGTGTATCATTCATGCCCCAGAATACAGGGGCAGATACTTAGCTCCCCAGCTGCCTCAACTCTGTATTAAGAGTATCGGGTGATTTAACCTGCAGTTCATTTTTCAGACCTACAGGGAGACAATGGCAAAAAAAACTAAAGCTGAGTATGTGAAGCATAACTGTGTGAGCTTGACTCTCCAGAACTGCACATTCAAACACACTAATACTGCCTGATAGTTGATGATTGTAGAAAGGATTGATTGTCAGCTCACAGCAGACCTGGATAGTTTTTAGATTAGATTACTTACAGTGTGGAAACAGGCCCTTCAGCCCAACAAGTCCACACCGACCCGCCGAAGCGTAACCCACCCAGACCCATTCTCCTACGTTTACCCCTTCACCTAACACTACGGGCAATTTAGCATGGCCAATTCACCTAACCTGCATATTTTTTGGACCGTGGGAGGAAACCGGAGCACCCGGAGGAAACCCACGCAGACATGGGGAGAATGTGCAAACTCCACACAGAGAGTCGCCTGAGGCGGGAATTGAACCCGGGTCTCTGGCGCTGTGAGGCAGCAGTGCTAACCACTGTGTCACCGTGCCGCCCAAAGTATGTAATCTTATCACCCATCACATTTATTAATTTCATATCTCCTATAATGTGACAAAACCCATCTTGTACACATTGAACATCAACCTTTCATGCAGTCCATCATCAGTTAAGTAATAGTGCTTTCTGATTTTCAGGACTCAGACCTAATATCCAGCTGTCTCAGCCCACCCTCAAATACCTTCCAATGGGGTCATCATCACTTATCAGTGTTCCCATATACATACCTCCAGCTGTGGCAGGCACATCTCATACACACAGTACTGTACTACACAATCACTGGCATTCTGCCCTGCCACCTGCATGGCCAGGTGGAATACAATAGCAAGGAGCAGAATAGAAATGGTTGAGGTCAGGGACTCCTGCATTTCTTGAGCCTGACAAAGGAGAATGTTCTGCACATAGAATCCCTGCAGTGTAGAAACGCGCCATTCGGCCCAACAAGTCCACACTGACCCTCCGAAGAGTAACCCATCCAGACCCACATCCCTACTCTATTATCCTATATTTACCCCTGATTAATGCACTTAACCCACACATCCCCGAACACTGTGGGCAATTTAGCATGGCCAATTCACTTAACCTGCACATCTTTGAATTACAGAGGAAACTGGATTACCTGGAGGAAACCCACGCATACATGAGAAAAATGTCCACACAGGCAGTCGCCCAAGGTTAGGATTGAAGCTGGGTCCCTGGCACTGTGAGGAAGCAGTGCTAAACACTGAGCCACTGTGACCCCCATCACAGCACCAGCTACAACAGAGCCTATGCATTGAGCATCACTGAATACATTGACAATGATGGTATGCTCCTGCCTTCTCAAATCCTGTTACCTGACATGATGACTGTGGACCTCTGACAATACACCCACCAACCCCTGCCCCATCATCCTCCATCCCAGCAGCAAGAGAAGGAGCAATACCACAGGACCTGATGAAAATGCCCTTTACACAATCTGACATGAGCAACACATGCATGCTGAAGGCTTGCATATTGTTGAGATCTGCTCCAGGCAAGTCACTGGGCATGACTGGGCTTGAGGATATAGTTAATATTGAGGAAGGTGATGACAAAACACTTGGTGATATGAATGAACTTGCCAAGAACATGCAAAGTAGTTGTTCCCTGGAAAGCTGACAGGGTCACATTCGTGGATCATTGGCCTTTTGGAAGTTTCACTCTGTTATAACCAGGACAGGATTGCAGGTTTTCAGGTCAGTTGGCTCATTGTTTAAGATAAATTACAGTTTTATTTTCAGTTTTTAAACCAGCAGCCAAATCCACCAAAACGTCCATATTATCCTCAGGTCCTTCATAATTACAGCTGAGTTGCTGTAGTCATAGTTGCCTAGGTGATGCAATCTCAAGCCTGTGCTTTGAAGCTGGGTATTGTCTATTTTGATCTGGTGTGAAATATGAAGAAATTATGAAGTAAGAAATTATAACAAGATGTATCAACTTTCTGTAACTATATTTACTGAAAATCATCATGGAATTAAAGGTCCATATTGTGAAAGTTGTTCAGATTCAAAATAGCTGAGCAGTCTTTAACTTGAAGCACATATATCATTACGTACTGTCAATCAACACAAGCAATCTTCACTTAGAACATGTACTGCATGAACATCTGAGAGACAAGCTGATGTAAAATAAATTGGATTGACTGTGAACAACACAGCTCCAAAACAACCTAAAATAGGAAAAGTAATATGAGACAGAGTGAGGAGACAATCCATCACTTCGATGTCCCCAACATAGAGAAGATTGCATGATGAGGAATAAAAATGATACAATTAATTGGCAGAGCTACATTAAAATTTCTATTTGACATCAAGCAGTCCTGAACAATAGTGGGAAAAACAGAAACCCCCATGGTTGTCATGTGGGTGCCATTTGATAGCGTGTTGATGGTTGAACAATGGTGTCATGGGGCACATTGAGAAATATTTAAATTTAAACCAAAGCGGCACGGTGGCTCAGTGGTTAGCACTGCTGCCTCACGGCACCAGGGTCCCAAGTTCATTTCCAGCCTCGGGCAACTGTCTGTGTGGAGTTTGCACATTGTCCCCATGTCTGCGTGGGTTTCCTCTGGGTGATCTGATTTCCCCTCACAGTCCAAAGATGTGCAGGTCAGATGAATTGGCCATGCTAAATTGCCCACAGTGCTAGGTGCATTAGTCAGAGGGTAGTGGGTTGGGTGGGTTATTCTTCAGAGGGTCAGTATGGACTGGTTGAGCCAAAGGGCCTGTTTCCACACTATAGGGAATCTAATCGAAACCCAATCTGCCAGCATCCGGCCCCTATCCCTCCAAACCCCTCCCATTCATTTGCCCATCCAAATGCCATTTAAATGTTGCAATTGTACCAGCCTCCATCACTTCCTCTGGCAGCTCATTCCATACACGTACCACCCTCTGTGTGAAAAGGTTGCCCCTTAGGTTACATTTATATCTTTCCCCTCTCACCCTAAACCTATGCCCTCTAGTTTTGGACTCCCCGACCCCAGGGAAAAGACTTTGTCTATTTATCATATCTATAGTCCTCATAATTTTGTAAACCTCTATAAGGTCACCCCTCAGCCTCTGAAGCTCCAGGGAAAACATCCCCGGCCTGTTCAGCTTCTCCTTATAGTTCAAATTCTCCAACCCTGGCAACATCCTTGTAAATCTTTTCTGAACCCTTTCAAGTTTCACAACATCTTTCCAAAGGAAGGAGACCAGAATTGCATGCAATATTCCAACAGTGGCCTAACCAATGTCCTGTACAGCCGCAACATGACCTCCCAACTCCTGTACTCAATACTCTGACCAATAAAGGAAAGCATATCAAATGCCTTCTTCACTATCCTATCTACCTGCGACTCCACTTTCAAGGAGCTATGAACCTGCACTTCAAGGTCTCTTTGTTCAGTAACACTCCCTAGGACCTTACCATTAAGTGTATAAGTCCTGCTAAGATTTGCTTTCCCAAAATGCAGCACCTCACATTTATCTGAATGAAACTCCATCTGCCACTTCTCAGTCCATTGGCCCATCTGACCAAGATCCTGTTTTAATCTGAGCTAACCTTCTTTGCTATCCACTACACCTCCAATTTTGGTGTCATCTGCAAACTTACTAACCATACTTTTTATGCTCACATCCAAATCATTTGTATAAATGACTAAAAGTAGAGGACCCAGCACCGATCCTTGTGGAACTCCACTGGTCACAGGCCTCAAGTTTGAAAAACAACTCTTCACCACCACCCTCTGTCGTCTGGCTTTAAGCCAGTTCTGTATCCAAATGGCTAGTTCTCCCTGTATTCCATGAGATCTAACCTTGCGCCCATGTCTCCCATGGGGAACCTTGTTGAATGCCTGACTGACGTCCATATAGATCACATTACCGCTCTGTCCTCATTAATCCTCTTTGTTACTTCTTTAAAAAACTCAATCAAGTTTGTGAGACATGATTTCCCATGCACAAAGCCACGTTGACTATCCCTAGTCCGTCTTTGCCTTTCCAAATACATGTACAACCTGTCCCTCAGAATTCCTTCCAACAACTTGCCCACCACCGATGTCAGGCTCACTGGTCTACAGTTCCCTGGCTTGTCTTTACTGCCCTCCTTAAACAGTGGCACCACGTTAGCCAATCTCCAGTCTTCCGGCACCTCACCTGTGACTATCGATGATACAACTATCTCAGTATGAGACCCAGCAATCACTTCTCTAGCTTCCACAGAGTTCCAGGGTACACCTGATCAGGTACTGGGGATTTATCTATCTCTATTCGTTTCAAGACATCCAGCACTTCCTCCTCTGTAATATGGACATTTTTCAAAGTGTCACCATCTATTTCCCTACAGTCTATATCTTCCATATCCTTTTGCACAGTAAACACCGATGATAAATACTCATTTAGTACCTCCCCTATTTTCTGCGGCACCACACAAAGGCCTCTTTGCTGATCTTTGAGGGGCCCTATTCTCTCCATAGTTACCCTTTTGTATTTGAAAAACCCTTTGGATTCTCCTTAATTCTATTTGCCAAAGCTATCTCATGTCCCCTTTTTGACCTCCTGATTTCCCTCTTAAGTATACTCCTACTGCCTTTATATTCTTCTAAGGATTCACTCGATCTATCCTGTCTATACCTGAATATGCTTCCTTCTTTTTCTTAACCAAAACCTCAACTTCTTTAGTCATCCAGCATTCCCTATACCTTCTCACATAACTTCTGATTTGATCCTCTCCAATCAGGTTTCAGATAATGCCAACCTGCGAGGTTTCCTATCCTTCTCAACTTGTTTTTAACCTTTAACATGATTGACTGCAACATCCTCTTGCAACATTTCTCCACTGTCTAGCTGAGTAGAACTGGCATCACATGGTACAATGTTTAGTATTCAGCCATAGCCAAGATCAGCAATTATGGCTTGTGTTTCTGTTCTGCATTGTTAACTTTGACACCTCCAAGGATCTAATCTCTGCACATCCTTTTCCTCATTTTCACAATGCCCCTTGACAGCATCATTTGAATGAACAGCTCCTCTTCATCATCCAGTTATGTTGCTTGTCTGACATTCAGCGTTTGAGAAGCAGCCATCTTATCCAACTAAGTGCTGGGAAGAATTGAGCCATTGTCTTTGTCCTCTGTCAAAAACACTTCTTCCCTCCATGAGCATGATCTGTGAGTAAACCAAAAGGTTTCAGACTGTTTGGAGAAATACAATTGTATGAAGTGTATTGGCTGGTTTGCTGCAATCATGTGACCATTAATTCTGCTGCAAAATCTTTTGTGTGCAATCTATGGTAGCCATTTAAACACCACTTGCAACAGAAAGTTTTCTACATTATAAGTAAATCATTTATGAAAAGTGCTATATAAATGTTAGTCTTTCTTTTTTAGGATTTTGTTGGACTCTTAGATGAGTTTTTGATTTGGTACTTATCCATCATCAAGGTTACCTACTTCCATGTTAACATCCATTTCTGTCCCCATCTCAGCTGCTGAAATACTCATCTATGCTTTTTTTCCCCTCCAATGCCAATGGTCAGCCTCCATGAACTCATCCTAAACTCTGCTGCTCCCTTCTCAACTTGCACTAAATCCCGCTCAGTCGCTGCATATATGTTTGCTTACTTGCACTGGCTCCCTAAACAGCTACAATACTATGTTAAATTCTCATTTTTGTGTCCAAATCACTCCATGTCTTTGTTTCTTTCTCTCTGTAACCTCCACAAGCCCTACACACACCTGATAATCTGTTTTCATCCAATTCTCATCATACATGTATCCTGAACTTCCTTAATCCCTCCACTGGAGGCTATGCCTTCAACAATCTAAATTCTAAGCTCTAGAACTCACCTCACTGCTCCTTGAGCTTTTCCACCTCTTTAAATTTCTTGTGTCCTTTAAGTTGCTCCTTTAACCTTTGCATCTTTGAGTAGGCTTTTGGTTAGCCATGATTAGAGTAGTGCTGGAAAAGCACAGCAGGTCAGGCAGTATCCAAGGAGCAGGAAAATTGACATTTCAGGCGAAAGCCCTTCATCCTGATAAAGGGCTTTTGCCCAAAACGTCAATTTTCCTGTTCCTTGCATGCTGCCTGACCTGCTGTGCTTTTCCAACATCACTCTAATCTTTACTCTGATCTCCAGCATCTGCAGCACTCACTTTTGCCTTTTGGTTAGTCATATCAATCTCTCTTTGTTTTATTTTCAAATTTAGTCTGATAATGTGAAATGCCTTGTGATATTTTGCTATACTGATAGAGCTATATAAATGCAGGAAGCTATTGTATGTACATTTTAAAATCTTGCCTTATTGGTCATAGCTTGCAATTGTTCCTTTGAAGCATATGTGGAAAACTACACTGGAAAAAAATTTGCTTGGAGGAACTGCTTCTGAGCAACTGATAATGCAGAAGGAATATCAAATAGGCATTGGGCATCTGAATTTGAGAAGTTAAGATCCTAAGTGTTTTTTTTTAACACAGGGAGTCCGAAGACCTTTTTTGATCTATATCAGTGTTGGAACTACAACTATTCACATTTATATAGATGATTTGGAGTTGGAGACTATGTGTAATGTGTCAAAGTTTCTGGATAGCACTAAGATGAGTGGTAGAGCAACGTTTGCAGAGGACTGTGAAATTTTGCAAAGGGACATAGATAGTTTAAGTGAGTGGGCAAAGGTCTGGCAGATGGAGTACAATGTTAATGTGAAGTTATCCATTTCAGTAGGAATGACAGTAAGAAGGATTATTACTTGAATGGTAAAAGTTGCAGCATGCTGCTATGCAGAGGGACCTGGGTGTCCTTGTGCATGAACCACAGAAGGTTGGTCTGCAGGTGCAACAAGTAATTAGGAAGGCAAATGGAAGTTTGTCCTTCATTGCTAAAGGGATTGAGTTTAAAAGCACAGAGATTATGTTGCAGCTGTACAGGGTAAGCCCACACCTAGAGTACTGTGTGTAGTTTTGGTCTCCATACTTGAGAAATGATGTACTGGCACTGGAGGAGGTGAAGAAGTTCACTAGGTTGATTCTGGAGTTGAGGGGGTTGGCTTATTAGGAGAGACTGAGTAGACCAGGATTATATTCATTGGAATTTAGAAGAATTGGTGGTGGTGGGGTGGGGTGATATAGAAACACAAAAGTATGAAGGGAATAAGTAAGATAGCTAGAGAGGATGTTTCCACTGGCAGGTGATACTGGGACAAGAGGGCATAGCCTCAAAATTAAGGGGAACAGATTTAGGACTGAATCGAGAAGGTACTTCTTCACCCAGAGGGTCATAAATCTATGGAATTCTCTGCCCAGTGAAGTAGTTGAGGCTTCCTCGGTAAATGTTTTTAAAGTGAAGGTAGACCATTTTTTGATCAGTAAAGGAATTAAGGTTTCACTGAAAGGGAGGGTAGGTGGAGCTGAGGCCATGAAAAGGTCAGCCATGATCTTACTGAATGGCAGAACAGGCTCAAAGGGTTAAATGGCCTACTCCTGATCCTAGATCTTATCTCCTTATATAATATAGTAGATGGCAGTTTTTCAGCTAATGATTTGCCTGACCTTCCTGTGAGATGTCCTGTGGAGGGAGGATGGGGGAGGTCTAAGACCCTGTTTCAGCTTCAAACACTCAGAGAGCAGCAAAAATGTTGATGCCGCAGAGTTTTAAATCAAATCTAGGAATCATCAATAACATAACTGATACCAAATAACAAACAAATCGATGATAATATATAATTCCAACTATAAAGAAGAATATCTGTACATTTCACTGACACACTGTAAGGTTACTTTCCTTTTCTACCTTTTGTTGGTACTCCTTTTGTCCTTGCAGTCATGTCATACATACTAATGACAGTCCCATAAGTCTTTTAGTCAGTGCATTGATCCATTATTCCCTTTTTTAGTACTTTAATTATGCCTTCTTTCCCATTAGTTGTTGAAACACTCTTACTGTAATTGAATTAGTGGCTCTTGAACTATAAGTACCTTTTCAATAGACTGGAACATGAGTACATTATTGTTGGCTCATATTCACGTTTTCTTTCAATCGTAAGAATGAGAGTGTGAATCTGTCAGCTGTTAAAGACACATCACTTCATTCAAATTCTGAGAAAAATCGCACAATGTCTGGATTTTGTTAATGGTGGAGATTGGTTGAGTATAGTGTTCCCTAATTCAATTACTTGATATTAAAATTCAATGTTAAAATCAATATTAAAATTCATGTCATTGTCCTAGGGTGTCTGTCATGTTTGGATTGCTGGTGTTTAATTTATATCTTGTTGATTTGTTCATATGCAACAGATTTGGGGGTAAAAAACAGTATACTTTTCAAGCCAACATAATCGGAGCTGAAAATGTGTTGCTGGAAAAGCGCAGCAGGTAGGGCAGCATCCAAGGAGCAGGAGAATCGACGTTTCGGGCATGAGCCCTTCTTCAGGAAAGCCCTGAATAAGGGCTCATGCCTGAAACATCGATTCTCCTGCTCCTTGGATGCTGCCTGACCTGCTGCGCTTTTCCAGCAACACATTTTCAATCCAACATAATCCCTGATTTGTCATAATCCCTGCACCTTGTTTCAACTTGGCCTTTTATATTTGTCTTAGGATAATTTTGTGTTTGTGTGCAATTAATGCTGATCTGTCGTTAACTATTTCAAATCAAAAGACAAGCAACTCCTAAATCTGTGAAATCTACCATCAAGAAGGGCAAGGGCAGCAAATAGGTAGGAGAACCACCACCTACAAGTTCCCCTCCCAGCCACTCACAGTCCTGACTTAGAAATATATTGTCTCTTCACTGTCCATGGTCAAAAATCTGAACGGTCTTCTTATTGGCTCTGTTGGTGTTCCCACGCCACAAGGACTGAAATGGCTCGAGAAGACAGCTCACCGCCACCTTTCCAGGGCAATTAGGGATGGGCAATAAACACTGACCTAGCCAGCAACACCCACGTCCCATGATCAAATGAATAGAAAAGCGGTTCAAGAAGTAGGATTCTCCACCATTACTGGCTTCCCCCAGGTATAGGAATTATTAACTGCATTGCCATCACTTTGAGAGGACCTATCACCAACCTGCAGACTGCGTTAACAGAAAAAGGTATCTATTTCATTAATATTCCAAACTACAGGCAACCATCAATGCCAGGTTTTGGAAGTCGATGACACATATCTCGAGAGCTTTCGTGAGGCTTACATATTCAAGAACTCAAAGATTTCTGCCTCCTCCAAGGCCATGCAGCGATGTGAGACAGGGGGTACTCCTTTCGAACATTCCTTGTTGACACTTTTACAAAACCCTCAGATTGAGGCAGAACAAAGATATTAACCCTGCTCACACTTCCACCAAGGCCAAAGAGGAACAGACATAAGCCCCTTAAGATGAGGCTTTAAAGCCTGCACCTCTTCCGTGAGGCCTTGCATTATGTCCTCGAAAGGGTGTGTTATATTATTGTGGCAAGTTGAGCCCTTCACGACTGGAACCCACAAAGAGGGAGGGTCCTGGATGAAGAGGACCAGAATGAGGGAATTGACTGCAATCTTCTGAGGTGTAGGAATGGAACATTGACTATTGGACTGTCCAAGACACCATAACAACAACGTATGGTTGGGTTTGAGAGGGCTAGGCCTACTGAGAGATTCCTGGCCAGATGCAGTTTCACCCTATTTGACTTGAACAGCTGCTAACTTTGGGATCAGAGGTAAGGGAGAAATGGAGGGGCTAGGGACTTCTCTGGAGAGTCTGTGAGGAGTTTTCCCAGAGTTCTGAGTATGGCTCTGCCTTCTTATATGCTACTGCTGGCAGAATCTTGTATCCTGAGGGGACAAAGTGCCTAAAGTGAGGTTAAGGTCACATTCACCTCTTGTCTTGCCATTGATTCTGAGCACCAATATCTAGGGCAATGTAATGCAGATCCATGTATATATCGAGCAGACACTGAGTATTGCTGGGCCAAGGAAGCTGCCAACTTCTTCAGGGAGACAAACAAATGTAAGCAGAAGCATGCACAGTACTGGTAATGTTGGTGGACTCCTCCAATCTTCCATAACCGCTTCCTAAAAAAAAACTGCTTGCTGTTCCTGCACCTGTTTGTTCATTTTGCAAAGTAGTGTAGACCATGGTGATCTTCTTCTTCCTAGGGGTGAGCAGGTGCATGGTCTCTGGCAATGCCCTGAATGTCAGAGACCTGAGATGTTTCTTCCTCAACCAGTAGCGGAGACATGTCAGTGATGCGCTTGTCAGGTTGTGCTCGTGAGTCTAATCTAGATAGACAACTCCGTGTGGTGAAAGTCCCTCAGCTTGTAGAGGGTGCAGCTGAAAGCCTTCCTGGTGCATTCCCGTTGGTGCAATGGCTTCCTCCTCAATGCGGGAGCTGGAGTGGTTGGCATCTTCTTGATGGAGGGGGTTGGCTGGGTACCAGTTGGCTTGAATGTTGCAAGGTGTCGGCACTGCCGCTCCTTCTGCCACATGATTCTGTGAGAAGGGTATCCAGGAGCCTAGTTAATAAGGTGAAGAGTGAAAGATTGCATGAAAGAAAGATGCTTCAAGCCACAATGAACCATGGCACTGTGAACCTCACCCGACAAACACTTTAACCACAATTGGGAAAATTCTGCTCGGTATCTCAACAGTAAAGGTCATCAATGATTTAAAAAAAGCTGAGTGATTTATGACTTTAATAATATCAGTAGATTAATTTTCCATTTTCATAAATCTCTATTGCATTTGGTTTTGGTCTCATGGGACATTGTTGCTGTATTTCAAGAACCTGTCCATTTGTCGTGTATGTAAGAAGAACGACAGGGGAAATAAGATTTTTGATGTAATTGCATAGATTTCAACTAGGACCCTTAAATATTAATAATGGAAAAGCATTTGGAAACAAAGGAATTTTGGCCAGGTGTTTATTTAAATAAAGGGCAGCTGTTTAAAACTCTTTTTTCAATCTTTCTCTATTTTATTTCTTCTATATTTCTCCCCCCTTGGTGATTGTCTCAAATTCTGATGTTGTAATCAGGTTCGGCTTCATGCTGTAGAAGCTGGAGGCCAGATCTTGATTAACCTTCTGGCTTCACAGGATGATTGGCTGATATTTAAGAGATCAGAAAATAGCATAATTTTGCTCAGAATGTTGCAAACTCTTTCCAAAGTGACTAAGAAGAATGACAATTTATATTTTGGCAAATGTTACTTGTTTTTATATTTAAGAAGTTGTATCTGCATAGAAAGATGATTGAGGCGAGGAAAGTGGTAGAGCCAGCTATCATTTCCTTTTAAATGGAGCCACTGAGGTACATTTTGAAGGGTTACTGAATAAAGCACAAAGGGAACATTTGGTACTGATTGGACCAAGGTGGGTCAGGCCAATCTACAGCCACTTTCCGGCCCTTGCTTCACTGGATACATTTACAATACTATCTCTTGATCTTTCTCATGAGATTTCCATCTTTGGTCAATTATCATTGTTACGGACAACAGCAAATCACCTTAGAATATATTAAGAAGATAACAGAGACCTTAACCTTTTCTTATTTTCAAGGCAAGTGCCAGGCTTTGCATTCCAGAGTTGAAAAATGTGGTGCTGGAAAAACACAGCAGGCCAGGCAGTATCCGAGGAGCAGGAGAATCGACGTTTCGAGCATTCCAGATACAATTCAATTGGTCGAACTACCAGATTTGAAACAAAACACACTTTATTCATACACTATAGTTAAAATACAACAATACAAAGAAGAAATTGAAATAACAACTCTATTGAAAACCTTAACAGAATACCAAGGAACCTCGATTATCCAGCATTGGATTATCCAAATATCGGATTATTCAGCAAGATCACAAGATCCCGATGCTCGGCCAAACTATGTTATCCGGCATTCGATTATCTGGAATTCAATTAACCAAATGAAATACTCCCCACCTGTGTCCTTTGGATAATCTTCTGTAATAGATTACTACTAAACAACCGTTCC
The DNA here is from genome assembly GCF_004010195.1 of Chiloscyllium plagiosum. Lineage (NCBI taxonomy): Eukaryota > Metazoa > Chordata > Chondrichthyes > Orectolobiformes > Hemiscylliidae > Chiloscyllium > Chiloscyllium plagiosum. The sequence continues at coordinate 64,224,083 of NC_057712.1, read as the reverse complement.
AAAGTAGTAATATCCCATAAACACACCCTTAGAAAAAGGCAAATTCAGTAAAACAGATTGCCTCACATGCAACTCCAGCAGCAGAAGGAGAACTCTTAGCTTTTAGGTGTAACTTTTCAGCTTCCACATCCAATTTCAACACGCCAACAGCAACTACTTCTAAAAAAAAACAAAACTAAACTTTCTGGTTCTGTGGGAGTTTGCCTTGCCCATTCAGGCTGCTTCTATTTATAGAAAAAAACCAAGGCCTCACAAGCTGTTTACTCTGTGGGCTTTCAATAGACAGCTATGTACCTGTGTCTTAAACAAAACAGAAATTCATTGAAAAGTTCAGCAGGTCTGGCAGCATCTGTGCAGAGAAATCAGAGTTAACATTTTGGATCGAGTGATCTGTCCTTACCAGATTGGAAACATTAACTCTGATTTCTCTCCACAGATGCTGCCAGACCTGCTGAGCTTTTCCAGCAATTTCTGTTTTTGTTTCTGATTCACCACAACCTTACTTCTGTTTTTGCCTCTGTCTTAAAACCTCTTTTCAAAATAAGACAGGATAAAATATGCCTCCTAAAGCCATAGCGTCATCACATTGTTGGTTGCTGAGACCTGATAGCAGTTGGATGGACTCTCTAACACCAGGCCTCTTCTGGATTTTGCATTGACTGGGATATCCTGAAAGAGGGAGAATATTTCTTGTCTTCTTTATTGATGACACCAAGAGAAATCTAATTGGATAACATTACCCTGTGGAATTTCTGACAGTATGAACTTTGTTATTGCTGCTCTATTATACACTAGCAGGAATCAGATAGAAAGTAAAAGGATAATATTTCATAAATTAGGAGAAAATCTATTTTGAATAATGTTGGCTAGGACACTGGTAGAACTCTCCTATTCTCCTTTCAATAATGGCATGGGAAGGGTCTGAAGAAGGGTCATTGGACCTGAAAACTTAACACTGCTTTTGCTCCAGACCTGCTGCGTTTCTCCAACAATTTCTGTTTTTGATTTAGATTTCCAGCGTTAGCGCAGGTGAAATGATATCAGTCCGAGCCCAGAGTGCGGTTCAACAATCAGTAACGTTTATTGATACAGTAACACCGGTGGAGACCAACCGAGGTCCGAATCTCGGCTGTTCTGCTGTTCCCACGCGCTGCTACACATTATATACCTTTCTTTGTCAGGATGTGAGGATTTTGAGTATGAATGGGATGATAGTTCCCCATCATCGCTGGAGTAGGTGCAAATGGTGGGTTTCCTGCCGTCCCAGGAGAGTTGCAGTGTACACACAATAGGGTGCTAATTGGATTATGTAAACTGGTCCGGGTACTGTCTGCTTGTCTCTCTCTGTGAGGGCTGGGGGCTAGCACCTCCCTTTATTCACTTGGGGTGCTGGTGTGTATTAGTCTGTTCGTTCCTGTCTGGTAGATGCCTGTCCTTTGTGTCAGGATGGTTCTGTATTGATGAATATGGGTGTGTTTCAGTCAGTCTCTTGATCTGATTAGGAGATGGGTTTCCATATTAATTAGCTCCGGAGTTTCGGTCTATGAGTCATGGTTAGTGTCTGGCCTAGTGTGGATTTGATCTGTCCTCTGGCTCCCATCTCCCGGTCCCATGGGCGGACTGGCAGCTGCTGAGTTCTGTGGGTTTAAGCTGCGGCTGCCGTTTTTAAAACACAAAATTAATTCCTATAGTTTTACTGATGTAGGCATAGTCCCGTGGCAAATGCGGGGTGGCTCTGATGTCCGCTTGCACCAGTATCCACAGTTCTTTCTCTTATTTTAATGTTGATGGATGCTTAGCGTATGGAAAGCAGTTTCCAGTGGAGTCCCTCAGATATGAATGTTGTTTCCCTTGCTGCTTGTGGTATACATCCATGAGTTAGGCTTAGATATGGGAGGTCTCATTGGGAAATATGCGGATAACACAAAACAGTGACCAAGTAGTTGAAATGTGAAGAGGATGGTTTCAACTACAGGACGGCAACAATGGTTTGGTTGAGTGGTTGGAAGTGTGGCAAATGGAATTAAATCCAGAAAGTGTAGAGTAGAACATGTAGAATAGAATAGAATGTCCTTTATTGTCACATGTACTCCCTTGTAGAGAAAGCTTTTACAATGTCTGCCTCTTATAGTGACATCTTAGGTACAAGTACCTAAGTACAAATCTTGGATACAAAAGAGGAATAATTCCATTAGTTTACAGACTTTAAAAAATAAGTTAGAAATAAGACATCCTTAAAGGATTGACTTTACAGCCAGGTAAAAAAAATCAAATAAGTGTTACATTGTAACAGCTCAGCACAGGGCCTCTGCATGTGGTCTGATCGCCTGTGCCAGAACGCCGACACTGAGCCTGCAGTCTGTTCCCTACCACCACTCAGCTGCTCCAAGATAAGTTCCAGGACTGTTTCACCTGTGCCGGTCTCTGCCTGGGACTCACTGACGGTGCTGTTCTGAGGCTGCTTCCTCATCTGCTACTTTGAATACAAAAATACAGGAAGGTCATGCTGGGACAATATATTATTTTGAGTGCAGCTAGAGTTTTGTGTACAATCTCACCCCCGTATTACAGGAGTTTTGCAATTGTTCTGGAGAGAGTACAAAAGAGATTTGCAAGAATGTTGCTGAACCCTGAAAATTACAGCTATGAAGAAAGATTGGTTGGGCTAAATTTATTTGTCTTAGAAAAGAAGAGAGTGAGGGATGTCTTAATTTAGGTATACAAAATAATGAGAGACTTGGATAGCGTGGACAGTGAAAATCTGTATCTCCTTATGGAGACATCAATTATCAAGGGGCTGAGAGTTAATGTGATTGATAGGGAGGACATGAGGAGAAACTTTTCATCCAGAGGATGGTGAGTGTTTAAGACAAATAAGGTATAAAAGTTACAAACAACTACATCCCTACCATCATTATGATACAAAGAACTGCAGCTGCTGGAAATCTGAAACAAAAAACAGAAATTGCTGGAGAAGCTCAGCAGGTCTAACAGCATCTGTGATGTGGAATCAGAGTTAATATTTTGAGTCCCATTTTGAAGAAGGGTCACTAGATTTGAAATGTTAATTCTGCTTTCTCACCGTATATACCAGCAGACTTGCTGAGTTTCCACAGCGATTTCTGTTTTTACCTCCCACCACATCCATTCAATTGTGAACCTTGCACAAGAAAGGCAGCTAAGCTTCACCAACAATGCTAATAGCAAGGGCTTTTTGAATGTGGTGTGCTACTGCACAATCAGCCATGTGGACCTAATCAGATGTCTACACATATGAAAGTTAAAACATCGCAATGAAGATATTATGCAGCCTGATCCTTCCAATGTGTCAGAGCTGTGTCACAAGAGGTAATGAAGGGCAAAGAGATTCATGTTGTCCTATTTGACACATGCATGCAAAGCAATGTTAGGATAATGACCACAAATATCTAGCACATGACAGCAGCATGGAAGAGGAAAATCAATCCAGGGTTGTGGAGGTTGTCCAGGTGGTACCAGGGCAGGCTTTTACCCCAGACAGAAGCAGGCTATAAGGCCCCAAAATTGCCATTGATCACAACATGATGCCAAAATGGGACTCAAAATGAGCATACATCTCATTTCTGATTTTTTGTTCAGATCAATAACTCCATGCGAGGTGTTGGAGACACTGAACACAGCAACTGTCTTAGCATTGATAAGGCCAAGAAGATGAAGGCGGAAAAGGAGGAGAAGAAAGAGCAACGAGAACAGAATCAGAGACACGAGGCTTCAGCTATTGATGAGCAACCAGTGAACTAAGAAGGGAACCAGTGTCTTCACTGACTGAATTCCCCAATGTTCTATTTTTGCTCCTTCTCCTCCTTATAGTCAAATGGTCTTGACTGTGGCATTTAGCCTGGTGCACACAATATTCATTCTTTTGTGCATTGCAGCTGGTCATGCCTCTAAGCCACCAAGGGCACTGACCACTTTAATCAACTCCATCCAGGCTACTTTGATAACTCATGATATCTCCAATTGCTATCCCTTGTAAAGAACTTCTCCTTTTCATCATGAACTCCCTCCAGTAGGATTTTTAGAGCAGCATCATTGAATTGTCACACTGCTCTTTGTTGGGTCTGTGAAAAGTCAAGGAGTGGGTGAGAGCAGAAGAGCAAGGCTTGGTCAATTGTTCCGAGGTTGCAGAGACTGAAACACTGTCTGTGTGCCTTTTTAACATGTGCTCATAATGTAGAGCCCAGGAGGTCTTGATGGACTTCAAAATTTCCTGACCATCCACCGCAGAGAGGTGGCATTTTGCCCAAGTATGCATACATTATGAGCTAAAAAGAATCACATGAAAAAATCCACCTCACATCTGAAGGAAATTCTCTCCCACTTTTCAAGCCAACCTTCTCACAACCTCAGAAATGACCTGATCATTTTTTTGACCTGATAGCTTTTGAAAAATGCATTAATTGTTGACAGTATATTACAGTATTTAGAAACTTTCAAGTACATATTGAAATTTGCAGCATACTCCGTGTGTAGGGTATAGAGAGAGACTGAAGAGTAGTGGGGAGGGACCAATAGATACATCCATTATGGAGAAGGAGTGAATTCAATTAGTGCCAAACTCAGAACTAGCGGAGGATTAAAAATATGCATACCTTGATAAAAATAAAAGCGTTTTAAAATAAGAATAAAGAAGCTGGAATGCAATAGATATGAAATAAAAACTGAAAGTCCAAGTGACACAGAGTGGATAGGGCAGCTAGCAGAAAAGGAAACAGCAGATCCACACAACGTGCCAAACGGCACAGATTTAAAATGTTTGAGTTACTGTTGCCAAGAAGAGATTTTCAGCTTTATGCAGTGTTTGTATGAGTCACATTTTCTGCAGGATCAGAATAACATCATTTTCTCTCCACTAAATTCAGAACTAGTACTGGGAAAAGATAAACAATTGGTTGCTATAGATACAATTGAATAAGGATGTCTAAATGCAATGTATTTGTTCATAAAGTGGCTGAGTACTGTTTTCAGCAATTTCCTTGATTTTATATATTTGTACCTGCACCCAACATCAAAAATTGTCATAATTGAAAGTGAATTCAAGTAGCCATTTGGTATAGATTGATCTTGAGTATTACTGAGAAAAGTCACATTTTGCTGAAGCATTTTGTCTCACACTAATCAGAATAATATCATTGTATGTGGAAAGGAACATTTATACTGTGTGAGAGGAATGTGCTGATTGGTTGGCAATGGACTTTTATTTGTGGAAATATTGCCATCTTAATTCACCAGTAAGATGATGATTGATAGCTACCCTCCAAGCTGGTCCTGAGAAATGAACCAGGTACATTTTGTATATGTGTTCTTTCTGTCTGCAAAGAACAGGTTACTCTGTATTAACATGTGTAGCTTCCAGCACATGCAAGGGCCCAGTCAATCTGGCTGATAAATTTAAATTAGTTGACAGGGTAATTACTTGCACACTCAGAATTATTTAACAAATGTCATCTAATCATAAAATCACGCCTAATGTTGGATACTATCTTTAGGGTTTAGCGAGCACAGGTTGGTTGGGTACAGTTGTCCCTTGCCTATTGAGAGCAGCCAACTGTTTGATACAATCATTAGGACAATCTAAATGCCTAGCATCACATTGAGCTTCATATATTATTCATCTATGTGTTAGGCAGAACATCTTTTTGGCTTGACAGCATTTGGTGAACATCATTTATCAAGCGGCTGCACACAGTCAGAATGAAACAGCTAATATTACCTGCTGGCTCAAATTATTGAGATACCTTACCTTCTCAGGGTACCCTGTGCACCTTGAGGGACCAAAAGAGACGTCCTTAGATCTGATCATGAGATCATGTGATACATAGTGATAAATGGATTTGATCAGGATAGCTATTAAGTAAACTAAAGTAAATTCAATAAAGTCCTGTGAAAGGTATGTTTTGGTAAATCACATTTTCAAAGCAGATTCAGTCTAAATCTAAAAAAATCAGTTAAATTTATTGCAATAATTTATCGTATAAAGTTATTTCTATGAAATAAACAGTAAATGACATTGGAAAAATCTATTGATTTCTGACATATTTAAATGTTGTCTTCAAATGCTGTGAATTAAAGATACTCTGTCATTTTGTATATCATTCATGTCTCAGAGGCTAAAAGCATTGAGACATTATAGAGTGTTCAGTACAAATTCTTTAGAATGTTGTCTAATATCTGTATAAATGTGAAAAAACTGGACTGCTTTAATTAGGTAAATGAAGATTAGAGGGTATTTAAGAAATTGTCTAAAATTATGAAAGCATGGGACATGGTAAAAAGATTGTAATTGAGGTGTCTAAAATAAGAGGGCATAGAAAGAAAGTTAAAGGGAATATATTTTGAAAAATGAACAAAGTTGCATTTAATTGCAGAGATAGTTGTTGGGCATAGGTTATATCATAATTCAAGGTTAATTTGGATAATGAGCATTGTGTAAAAACTAGAAGAAAATATGAATGGGATAGATAAATATTTACTTGTGGAAGAGTAAAAATTAACTTTAATATATTGAATTTATTTAATCAATTGAATTGAATTTATTGTCACATGTACCGAGACACAGTGAAAAGCTTTGCCTTGCGAGCAATACAGACAGATCACAGAGTTAAGTAGTATAGATAAGTAAATAATAGGTAAACAGCGGCAAAAACAAAAACACAAGTACAGGTGAATATTGGCTCAGTGGTTAGCACTGCTGCCTCACAACACCAGGGTAAAGTGAGGACTGCAGATGCTGGAGATCAGAGCTTAAAAATGTGTTGCTGGAAAAGCGCAGCAGGTCAGGCAGCATTAAAGGAACAGGAGAATCAACGTTTCGGTCATAAACCCTTCTTCAGGATTCATGAAGAAGGGCTTATGCCTGAAATGTCGATTCTCCTGTTCCTTTGATGCTGCCTGACCTGCTGCGCTTTTCCAGCAACACATTTTTAAGCTCACAACACCAGGGTCCAGGGTTTGATTCCAGCTTTGGGTGACTGTCTGTGTGGAGTTTACACATTCTCCCCGTGTCTGCGTGGGTTTCTTCCAGGTGCTCTGGTTTCCTCCCACAGTCCAATGATGTGCAGGTCAGGTAGTGTTAGGTGCATTAGTCAGAGGGAAATGGGTCTGGGTGGGTTACTCTTCGGAGGGACGGTGTGGACTTGGGCCAAAGGGCCTATTTCCAAACTGAAAGTAATCTAACCTTAATAGTTTCTGAGTCCATTCAGTATTCTAACAACCGTAGGGTAGAAACTGTTAAAAAAACCAGCTGGTGCATGAATTCAGGCTTTTGTACTATCTCCCCGATGGTAGAGGTTGTAGAAAAACATTGCCAGGGTGGGATGGATCTTTGAGAATGCTGGTGGCCTTTCCTTACCAAACAAATTGCTGAAAAATGCAGTAGTCCTGCTCCTTTCAGTTAACACCAATGTTCAGCAGTCCTGACCCTCCCAAAAAAATGTGTGCTCAGGGCAGCCCTCTGATTTGCATGAGGCGGTTGAAGCAGAGGTGACATGTTTCCAGGAATTGAACTTGAGTTATGTGTAATAGGACTGCCATCGAATGGAAAGGAAGGAAAAATGTTTAGACCAAGATAAGATAGATACTGAGAATTTGGGTTCACAGTCACCGTTTATTAACAGTTAGAATATTGAAACCGCTTAAAACAGCTACAGACATAGCTTAGCTGATTTGCCACTTTGTGATGACAGAATAATGCTACTCAGTGGGTTTGAGTTCAGGTAATGTTCTAGTCCTGAATTAGTTAAAGGTGATTATTTTTTGCAATATGCTCCTAACAAAATGGCATACTACAGTGCACTGCACAATTTTACCCAGCAGGAAAGGAAGGCAATTATGTAGACTGATGATATGTTCATGGAACTGGATAATTGTGCCATCACTATCTCTGTACCCACGAGTAGATGTTCTATCGAGGATGGCCACAGAGTTACTTGTGGCTCAGGTACTGGGACAATGTGAACCACCACTCCTCTCTCCAACCATCAAGCATCTTCCCTCCCCTACAGGCCTCAGCAATTATTCTTGCCTTATATCTACTTTGTTCATGATAACCACATAGCTCCATATCATTATAATTCTGCTCTCTTCCTAAGAAATTTCTCTGGGAAAGCAAAACAAATTTCTTTTTACTGCATTTCAAAATATTTTAAGAAGAGTTTCTTGAAAACCTTGGCCTTGTAGTTACATGGACTCCCATGAGGGAGTCCAAGACTAGAGGGCATAGATTTAAGGTGAGAAGGGAAAGATTTAAAAGGGATCTAAGGGGCAACTTTTTCTCACAGAGGGTGGTGCATGTATGGAATGAGTTGCCTGAGGAAATGGTGGAGGTTGGTACAATTGCAACATTTAAGAGACATCTGGATGTGTATATGAGTAGGAAAGGTTTAGAGGGCTATGGTCCAAGTGCTGGCATATGGGATTGGATTAGATTACTTACAGTGTGGAAACAGGCCCTTCGGCCCAACAAGTCCACACCGACCCGCCGAAGCACAACCCACCCATACCCCTACATTTACCCCTTTGACCTAACACTACGGGCAATTTAGCATGGCCAATTCACCTGACCTGCACATCTTTGGAGGAAACCGGAGCACCCGGAGGAAACCCACGCAGGCACGGGGAGAATGTGCAAACTCCACACAGTCAGTCGCCTGAGTCGGGAATTGAACCCGGGTCTCTGGCGCTGTAAGGACTAGATTAATTTAGGATATCTGGCTGGCTGGACAAGTTGGACCAAGGGGTCTATTTCCATGCTGTACAGCTCTATGACTCTATGATGGATGTGTGACATAATCTACTGGACAGACTGTTCATGAGGCCTTTGATTCATTACTGACCTCTCCATGCTGTTACAGATTCAATTCACCATCAATTATCAGCACAAATATGGTGTGAGATTAAAGGTGAACTCAAAGTTCAAAGCTAAATAGTGCAATTAATAACATTTTGCATTAAAATCACTCATGCAGCAGTTTCAAAGCCATTATGTTAATTTAAGAATACACAACTTAGCATTTAACAGTCAGCACTTATCAAAACACAGCCTCGATTTGATATTCAATAAACATCCAGTCACTGCGTATAGGGGTGTATTACAAATTGCAATGTGGAGGGGAGTACTGTGTCCTGTACTTCAGGCTCATTTAATCCTTACAGCCAAAGCAAGAGGATAGTCATTTCAGGGAAAGAGGATAGTCATTTCGGGGAAGTAGGACAACGACAGAAGAAAACAAAAGTTCACTGTTTTAAAAGACAGTTTTAAACAGATTTCAGAAAGCATGTCTTCACAGATTAGTAAGGAATTGAAACATGCTGACAGGAATCCAAATTAATGCTAGAGCATGGGATCCTAAATATTTTTTGGTGGAACAGCATTGAGTGTAAAATGGATGTTTAATTCTGGGTAGAATGTGTTCACATTCTTACTCCTGATATATGCCAACTATTATTGAAATATGCACATCTGAAATGGGTATTGGCCCTTGCATGTAAACAGGAAGTTTATCAGGACCCTTTCTAAAGTTAGGCTGTTCTGAACACAGAGACATATTATAACTGATGAGAAGCCTGGGTACCAACCACTTGTGTTTAGGATAGAGTATTACTATCAATCCTCCTTTCCATACTAATCCTAGGGTACTCCAGCAGACTGGAGTCACATTAATTCTGAGGCACCTTGGGCCATATTTTCCGGGGAGTTAGGTCCCATTGCTGGACTATTAAACCAGAAACTCGGCTAATATTCTGGGGATTCGGTTTCCAATCCTGCTAAAGCAGATGATGGAATCTGAATTCAATAAAACATATCTGGAATTAAGAATCTATTGATGATCATGAAATTATTGTCGATTGTCAGAAAAACCAACTGGCTTACTAACATCTTTCAGGAAAGGAAATCTGCCACCCCCACCTGGTCTAGCCTACATGTGACTCCAAACCTATCGTAATGTGTTTGATTCTCAATTGCCCTCAGAAATGGTCTCACAAGCCACTGAATTGTATCACTCGCTACGAAGTCTCAAAAATAATTGAAACCAGATGGACCACATGGCATCAACCTAGGCACCAGAACCACAATGGCAGAACCAGCCCTGTTGACCCTGCAAAACCCTTCCAACTAACACCTGGGGGATTAGTACCAAAACTGGGAAAGCTGTCTCAGCAACAGCCTGACATAGTCATATTCAAGGATTCATACCTTACAGACAATGTCCCAGACATCACAATCACCATTCCTGGATACGTATTGTCCCACTGGTATTACAAACCCAGCACAGGTGGCAGCACCATGGTGTAGAATCAGGAGAGAGTTGTTCTGGGAGTCCTCAATATTGAGTCTGGACCCCTTGAAGTCTCATGGCTTTGGGTTAAACATGAGCAAGGAAACCTTCTGCTGGTTACCACATGCCTTGGCTGATAATCAGCACTCCTCCATATTGAATAACACTTGGAGGAGGCACTGAGGGTGACAAGGGCACAAAATGTACTCTGAGTGGGGATTTCAATGTCCAACACCAAGAGTAGCTCGGCAACAGTACAACTGATCAGGCTGGTCGGGTCTTAAAGGAAACGGCATCAGATGGCGAGGGAAAAACATAATTGACCTCATCCTCACCAATCTGTCTGCTGCAGATGAATCTGTCCATGATAGTATCAGTAAGAGTGATTTCCATAGAGTCCTTGTGGAGACAAAGCCCTGACTCCACATTGAGAATATCCACTATCATGTTGTGTGGTACTATCGCTGTGTTAAATGGGACAGACTTCCAACAGATCGAATAATTCCAGACTGAGCATCCATGAGGCTCTGTGGGCCATCAACAGCAGCAGAATCAGGACTACTTGCATGCCAAATAGCATATGTAGGAGGAGTAAGTGAGGTCTGCAGATGCTGGAGATCAGAACTGAAAATGTGTTGCTGGAAAAGCGCAGCCGGTCAGGCAGCATCCATGGAACAGGAGAATCGACGTTTCGGGCATAAGCCCTTCTTCAGGAATAGCATATGTAGCAAGTTATGGACAGAGTTAAGCGGTCCCACAACAAATGGATCAGATCTAAGCTTTGCAGTCCTGCCACATCCAGTCATGAATGGTGGTTAATCATTAAATAATTCACTGGAGGAAGAAGCTCCACAATATCCCCATCCTCCAATGGAAGAGCCCAACACATTAGTGCAAAAGATAAGGCTGAAGATTTTGCAAAACTTTTCAAACAGACGTGCTAAATGGATGATCTAGCTTTAAACATAGAACATAGAACAGTACAGCACAGTACAGGCCCTGCTGCCCTCAATGTTGTGCCGACCTCTTATCCTAGACTAAGATCAAACTAACCTACATACCCTTCATTGTACTATCTTCCATGTGCCTATCCAAGAGTCGCTTAAATGTCCCTAATGTATCTGACTCTACTACCACCGCTAGCAGCGCATTCCATGCAGCCACCATGCTCTGTGTAAAGAACCGACCTCTGACATCTCCCCTAAACATTCCTCCAATAACGTCAAAATTATGCTCCCTCGTGATAGCCATCTTGTCCACCTCTATCAAGTCACTTCTCACCCTTTTTCACTCCAATGAGAAAAGCCTTAGCTCCCTCAATCTTTCTTCATGGCGTCCAGTCCAGGCAACATCCTGGGAAATCTCCTCTGCACCCTCTCTAAAGCTGCCACATCCTTGCGGCTCTTAAACTTAATCCCCTGCTAATGAAAGCCAACACACCATATGCTTTCTTAACAACCCCATCAACTTGGGTGGCAACTTTGAGGGATCTGTGGATATGGACCCCAAGATCCCATTATTCCTCCACACTACCAAGAATCCTGCCTTTAACACTATAATCTGCATTCAAATTCAACCTGCCAAAATGAATCACTTTACACTTTTCCAGGTTGAACTCCATCTGCCACTAATCAGCCCGGTTCTGCATCTTGTCAGTATCCTGTTACAACCTACAACAGCCCTCCACACTATCCACAACTCCAACAACCTTCTTGTCATCGGGAAAACATACTAACCCACCCTTCCACTTCCTCATCCAAGTCATTTATAAAAATCACAAAGAGCAGAGGTCCCAGAACCGATCCATATGGAACATCATTGGCACCAAGTTTCAGGTTGAATACTTTCCATCTACTGCCATCCTCTGTCTTCTATGGGTCAGCCAATTCTGTATCCAGACAGCCAGATTTTCCTGTATCCCATGCCTCCTTACTTTCTGAATGAGCCTATCATGAGGAACCTTATCATATACCTTGCTAAAATCCATGTACACCACATCCACTGCTCTACCTTCATCAATGTGTTTGGATGTGTTAGAACCTTGGGTATGTCCAGTCTGGCCCAGGGGTCTTGTCTATGCTTACTGTTTTTCAAACTTTTCAGCACATCCTCCTTCCTAACATCAACCTGTTTGAGCACATCAGCCTGTTTCACATTGTCTTCACAAACAAGGTCCCGCTCATTAGTGAATATTGAAGCAAAGTATTCATTAAAGACCTCCTCTATCTCCTCTGACTCCAGGTACAAGTTCCCTCCATTATCCCTGATCAGTCCTACCCTCACTTAGGCCATCCTCTTGTTCCTCACATAAGTGTAGAATGCCTTAGAGGTTTCTTTAATCCACCACTAAAGCTTTTTCATGCCCTCTTCTTGCTCTGCTAAGTCCATTTTTCAGTTTCTTTCTGGCTTCCTTGTAACCCTCTAGAGCCCTATCTGATCCTTACCTCCTCAACCTTAAGTAAGCTTCCTTCTTTCTCTTGACTAGATGTTCCATATCCCTTGTCACACAAGGTTCCTTCACCTTACCATCCCTTCCTTGTCTCAGTGGGACAAACCCATCCAGCACTATCACCAAATGCTTCCTAAACAATCTCCACATTTCTGTCCACTTTCAGTAATCCCTAGTATCCCAGACACCAACCTTCAGACAATTTAATTCACTCTACACGATGAAATAGTTTGAGGCATAGAATACTTCAAATGCTCTGTGCCATGTCAACATTCCAACATTAGTACTACAGACTTGTGTTCCAAAACTCAATGTACCCTTAGCCAAGCTGTTCTAGTACAGTTGCAACACTGACATCTACCTGATAATTTAGAAAATTTCCCAGGTTTGTCAATACACAAAAAGCAGGACAAATCCAACCTGACCAATTCCCACTTTATCAGAATTACTCTCAATCATCAATAAAGTGACGAAGGCGTCATCAACAGTGCTATCAAGCAGCACCTGCTCAGCAATAATCTGCTCAGTGACACACAGTTTGGGTTCTGTCAGGGCCACTCAGCTCATGACCTTTTCCCCAAAGCCTTATCTTCACCATGGACATCCAGTCCCTGTACACCTCCATCCCCCATCACGAAGGACTCAAAGCCCTCCGCTTCTTTCTTTCCCGCCGTACCGACCAGTACCCTTCCACTGACACCCTCCTTCGACTGACTGAACTGGTCCTCACTCTGAACAACTTCTCTTTCCAATCCTCCCACTTCCTCCAAACCAAAGGAGTAGCCATGGGCACCCGCATGGGCCCCAGTTATGCCTGCCTCTTCGTAGGATATGTGGAACAGTCTATCTTCCGCAGCTACACTGGCACCACCCCCCACCTTTTCCTCCGCTACATCGATGACTGTATCGGCGATGCCTCATGCTCCCACGAGAAGGTTGAATAGTTCATCCACTTTACCAACATCTTCCAACCCGACCTCAAATTCACCTGGACCGTCTCAGACTCCTCCCTCCCCGTCCTAGACCTTTCCATTTCTATCTTGGGCGACCGAATCAACACGGACATTTACTATAAAC
>NC_057712.1:64204781-64209638 GCF_004010195.1 Chiloscyllium plagiosum | reverse complement strand
AGACCATAGCAACACGACGGTTGGAGGAAGAGCGCCTCATCTTCCGCCTAGGAACCCTCCAACCACAAGGGATGAACTCAGATTTCTCCAGTTTCGTCATTTCCTCTCCCCCCATCTTGTCTCAGTCAAATCCCTCGGACTCAGCACCACCTTCCTAACCTGCAGTCTTCTTCTGACCTCTCCGCCCCCACCCCCACTCCGGCCTATCACCCTCACCTTGACCTCCTTCCACCTATCGCATTTCCAACGCCCCTCCCCCAAGTCCCTCCTCCCTACCTTTTATCTTAGCATGCTGGGCATACTTTCCACATTCCTGAAGGGCTAATGCCTAAAACATCGATTCTCCTGTTCCTTGGATGCTGCCTGACCTGCTGCGCTTTTCCAGCAACACATTTTCAGCCAAGACCTTTTTACAACCTTGGTTAAGCACAGACAAAAGAGCTGAATTCCAGATATGACGTCTGAGTGACGGCTGGAATCAATGGATATTGGAGTGGGGTGGGGGGTAAATTCTCTGCTAATTAGTGTCATACTTGACACATTGGAAGATGATTGTGGTTGTTGGGAAGTCAGTCAGCTCAGTTCCAGGACACCTGAGCAGGAATCCTTTAGGATAGTGTCCTAAGTCCAACCACCTTCAGTTGCTTCATCAATGGCATTCCTTCCATCAGAAGGTCAGAAATGGGAATGTTTACCAATGATTGCACAATGTTCAGCACCATTCATGACTCCTCAAATATTGAGGCAGCATCCGAGAAGCAGGAAGACCGACGTTTCGGGCAAAAGCCCTTCATGAGGAATAGAGGCAGAAAGCATCCACAACCTCCATCTAACTACTAACCTTTGACAATGGTGTTACAATAATTGAATAAATGGGGTTACCATTGTCAAGAAGCTCAATTGGACTTGCCATCTGAATTGAGTGGCTACATGAACGTAAGAGGTCTAGTTAGTAAGTCTACAGGTGACACCAAAATTGGAGGTGTAGTGGACAGCCAAGAAGGTTACATCAGATTACAACGGGATCTTGATCAGATGGGCCAATGGACTGAGGAGTGGCAGATGGAGTTTAATTCAGTTAAATGCGAGGTGCTGCATTTTTGGAAAGAAAATCTTAGCAGGACTTATACACTGAATGGTAAGGTTCTAGGGGGTGTTGCTGAACAGAGACCTTAGAGTGCAGGTTCATAACTCCTTGAAAGTAGAGTCCCAGGTAGATAGGATAATGATGAAGGCATTTGGTATGCTTTCCTTTATTCGTCAGAGCTATGAGTATAGGAGTTGGGAGGTCATGTTGTGGCTGTACAGGATGTTGGTTAGGCCACTTTTGGAATATTGTGTGTAATTCTGCTTTCCTTCCTATGGGAAGGATGTTGTGAAACTTGAAAGGGTTCAGAAAAGATCTACAAGGATGTTGCCACGGTTGGAGGATTTGAACCATTGGGAGTAGCTGAATAGGCTGGGGCTGTTTTCCATGGAGTGTCAAAGGCTGAGGGATGACCTCATAGACATTTATAAAATCATGGGCATGGATAGGATAAACAGACAAGGTCTTTTCCATGGGGTGAGAGAGTCCAGAACGAGAGGGCAAAGGTTTAGGATGAGAAGGGAAAGATATTAAAGGGACCTAAAGGGGCAACTTTTTCATGCAGTGGGTGGTGCTTGTGTGGAATGAGCTGCCAGAGGAAGTGGTGGAGACTTGTACAATTGCAACATTTAAAAGGCATCTGGATGGGTATATGAGTAGGAAGGGTTTAGAGGGATATGAGCCAAGTGCTGGCAAATGGGACTAGATTAAGTTGGAATATCTAGTCAGCATGGATGAGTTGGATCGAAGGGTCTGTTTCCATGCTGTACATCTCTATAACTCTATGACTCTGTAAGAGCATGTCAGTGAGTAACTCACCTCCTGAATCCCCAAAGCTGCACAAAATCTTCAAGGTACAAGTCATGAATATGATGGAATACTCTCCATCAAAACTCAAGAAGTTTGGCACTATTCAGGACAAAGCAGCCCACTTGATTGGCATCACATCCTCAAGCATCCACTCCCTCCAGCACTGATGCTCAGTAGCAGCAGTGTGTGCCTTCTACAATACAGACAGCAGAAATTCATCAAAGACCCTCAAAAACACCTTCCAAAACCATGACAGCTTCCATCAAGAAGGATAAGGCCAGCACATACATGGGAACACCACCATCTGCAAGTTCCCCTATAAGTCACTCACCATCCTGATTTGGAAATATTATGCTTTTTCTTCAGTGTCATTGGATCAAAATCATGGAATTCCTCCATAAGGGCATTGTGGGTTAACCTAGAGTATGTGGACTGCAGTGATTCAAAAAGGCAGCTCACTACCACCTTCTCATTGACCCCATTGGTCAGCTATGGGGTCTAGGCTGCAAGGGTGCCTGGTGTGCAGCGTGCCAGGAGGGTAGTGTGACAGGTAAATAAGATACCAGTGAGTAATGTAACAAGTGGATATAGTGCCAGGCTGTCAGGTGAGTAGGTTGGCCAGTGGATAAGCTACCAGGTTGTCAGATGGATGGGATGCCAGGATTCTAGGTGGGAAGGGTAACAGTTAAATGATTGAGTGATAAATGTAGATTGGAGTGGGCAGGAGAGGTTTGGTCTGGTGGGGTGTGAAGATTTGGAGGGGAAGGATGGTGTCAGGTCCAGCAGCAGGAATGGGGAGGGGTGTCCGGTCTTGAAGGCAGAGTGGGGTATTGGGTCCAGAGAGCGAGAGGGCTCTCAGGTCTGGTAGTTGTGGTGGAAGTGCTTGTCAGGTCAGTCCCAATGGGTATTAAACAGCCTCTTTAGTGGAGACCATCCCCCAAGAAATGTACATCTTAAAAAAATAATTTCCTGGCTGTGAACCAGGAGGAGCAGGAGTTTGTAATGTGACAATTCCTGGTTCAAAAAATAGGTATGATTGAGAAACAAGTAAAAGTAATTAAGTTGGACACAGATATTAAAAACATTTAAAGATAAATAGACATGTAGGAATCAACCTTGAAAGAAACTGTTGAAGGTATCTGGAGAGAGGTCCACTTTGAAATTAGTACATATTCTTGGAAGACATGGAGATGATATAGATATACTATTAATTAAACACAGACAATAAAAATATTTAAAGATTAGTCTAATCTCTGAAAAGAAGGCCCAGAAAGAGACATAGCAACAACATACCCATGAATGAAGGTAAGATTACAGGAGACATACCAGAACCATTCAACTGAAAAGAAATGGCTAAGATTCCTTTAAGATTGAAAGAATAAGGGAGAATTGAAAGGATAATCAGACCATATTAAGGGTAAAAAATAATAGCTCAGTGGTTAGCATTGCTGCCTCACCAGGGACCAAGTTCAATTCCAGCCTTGGGTCACTGACTGTGTGGAGTTTGCACATTCTCCCTGTGTCTGTGTGGGTTTCCTCTCGGTGCTCTGGTTTCCTTTCACAGTCCAAAGATATGCAGGTTCGGTGGATTGGCCATGCTAATTACCCATAGTGGTCACAGATATGTAGTTTAGGTGGATTAGTTAAGATAAATGTTGCCATTAGAAGTTACGGGGACAGGGAACTGGCTCTGGGTGAAATGCTGTTTGGAGGGTCATTGGTAGACTCAATGGTCTCTTTCCACACTGCATGAATTCTATGATTAAATATCTTGACTATGTAGAAACTTTCAACTTCATAAAGGAAGCTTCACTGAATAAGTAAAGGATAATGTTCAATGTTACACTGTCACATGAAGATGGGAGGGACATATATAGAGGGTTAACACTCACATTTATAAAGCAGGAGGAATCAGAATGAGATAAAATGAGACCCTTTCACTGAAATTAGTAACACTCAGATTAAACATCTCAAAAGGTAAAGATATCTTACTCAGGCTTTAAGATAAAACTTTAAATGTTGGTGGATACGTTATTAATATATATTGTCAGATATTCTATTCATAGTTATTCTCAGATATTCCTAGATTTTCTTAGGTAATCTTAAGTAATAATAAATAATATTAAGTTGGACTATATTATACTTGCTATTACATCCTTTGATAAGCTTTAGTACATCCATGTAGTTATCCACTTACTGTTAATTTGTGTTAAAAGTAAAATGTTAATAAATTATCTTGTTTAAGTTTTTTCTGACACAACTGGAAAGAACCCTACTCCCTATATATCTTAAAGGGGGAAATTTGTACTGTGGAAACAGACATCCCAGACCTTGAAAATACCTGGGGCTTTCATAGAGTAGCTAAGGCTTCGTAAAATAAATCGGACTATTTGGAGGAAGATAACATTTTTAGGTAGATTCTTCTCCTGTGAGGTGGTTATGTTAATCCTATTGACTCAAGTCTGAGTGTTTGTGGGACTGACTAACTTGCACTTAGTGAACAGAAGTTATCAGGGAAATACTCCTAATCTACATAGCTTTAAATAAGAGTTGAAATTATAAATTGTTCAGTCAGAAGTTCATAGCCTCTTCATAGCCAACTGCCGCCGCGATATTAACTGCCACCTGAACTCCCCCACCCCTCTCACCCACTCCAACCTCTCACCCTCGGAACGCGCAGCCCTCCACTCCCTCCGTTGCAACCCCAACCTCACTATCAAACCAGCAGACAAGGGAGGCGCGGTAGTAGTTTGGCGCACCGACCTCTACACCGCTGAGGCCAAACGCCAGCTCGCAGATACCCCCTCCTACTGCCCCCTTGACCATGACCCCACCTCCCACCACCAAACCATCATCTCCCAGACCATCCATAACCTCATCACCTCGGGGGATCTCCCATCCACCGCCTCCAACCTCATAGTCCCACAACCCCGCACCTCCCGCTTCTACCTCCTGCCCAA
>NC_057712.1:64194444-64203503 GCF_004010195.1 Chiloscyllium plagiosum | reverse complement strand
GGACACACTTTCCTCATTCCTGAAGAAGGGCTTATGCCCGAAACGTCGATTCTCCTGTTCCCTGGATGCTGCCTGACCTGCTGCGCTTTTCCAGCGACACATTTTCAGCTCTGATCTCCAGCATCTGCAGACCTCACTTTCTCCAGTCAGAAGTTATGCTGACCAAAAACACATTGAATAGAATCCTGTGCACTTAGTCTTTTCCAGAATGACAGGGCCATTTATGGGTTGACAACCTAATCTTATAATAGGTGGTCCCAGGATAATGGGACTAACATCTCACTACCAGGATCTCAATTACCAATGAGGATGGAATGTACAAGATGAGGTGACCTTTCTGTCAAAGTAAAGATTTCTAATTAAAGGTACCAAGGCATCTTTCAGAACTGTTCATTAACATTTGGACATATGATTCAGTAACCATGGCAATGGAAGGGAGACTTAGGAAGCCTACTTCTCTCATCTGGAGGTACTGTGTGGGATCTGCAGTTTTGTAATGAGGTGAGTCCTCCCAAGGTAAGGAGGAAGAGGACAATCTCTCCTTCAAAGTAAGATGGAGGTGGCTGAACTCCTGAGACAAGCAGCTTATTGGCAGAAGACAATATGTGCCCACATGCTCCACAAGGAATGAGATCTTGTCCCAGGAAACTGCAGAAATCTGTCATGAGAGTCCAAGCCTCCTATGGTGCTTAGACATATTACGGAAGCTGATCCTTTGCCTGTAAACTATGTTGCTGTCCTTTCCTTTATTCCAGCTGGATCTCAGTGTCTATCACTTGTGTCTTGTGGTGTAACTGCATGTGGAGATGGTGTTTGAGCTGCTATTTTTTAAAAAAATATTCATGGGATAAGAGTGTCTCTGGCTAGGCCACAATTTATTGCGTATCCCTAAGTGTCAGGGGGCAATTAAGGGTCAGCCACATTGCTGTGGATCTGCGATCATACATAGGCCAGACCAGGTAAGGATGGCAGTTTCCTTCCTTAAAGGATGTTAGTGAACCAGATGGATTTTTTCCAACAATCATGGTCATCATTAGGCTCTTAATTCCAGACTTTTATTGAATTCAAACATCACCATCTGCTCTGGTTGGATTTGAACCAAGGTCTCCAGATTAATAGTCAAGTGACAATACAACTAGACCAACACCTTCCCTAACGTGCTTGCTGCTGATGGAGCTATTGCCTGTGGCCTTTGTTTTGATACCTCAGCTGAGATGGAAGGTCGAGCTACATAAGCTGTTCCGATGTCATGGTGACAGCTGGCAGCAGGGACATAATGTTGAAGGTCAGTGATGTGCTGAAAAAATGAATTGTCTTCCATGAAATTGGCAATCACCTGCCAAGCAGTAAAAACACTCTCCGAGGGAAAGTACTTTGAATAGCAGGTGCTTGATGGATATAAATGGCTGTTGAGCATCGACCAGTGTAATCAAACCTTTCACAGATTGACAGTTTCACATGGGAGCTCCTCCCCCGGGCCCTTACCTCAGTGATGCTGGTGAGGCGCCAACACAATATGAAACCTACGCATTGCCGAGAAAGAAGAATTCAGGGTTAAAAATGTTTTTAATCACCCTCATTGCTTTTCCTTCAGATCCTTAAAGGTTCTTATCACACAACATAGGATATAAGGATATTTCAAATTCGCAAAACAAGTATACTCCTACTATTAAAAAAGAAATTCTTAAAGGAATACCCAACATATGTAATTAACTAAAGATGTTGGAGGAAGCATGGATCTTAAGAAATAAGCAAATAACTATATAAAAGTGAGTGACAGGTTATTTGACTGGTCAAAATATAAGGAATGACAGAGAATGATTAAAACTTTAATAAGGAACGAGAAGTTAGAGTTTGAGAGGAAGTTAGCTGCAAGTATAAAGATCAATAAATAGAGTTTCTACAGCTCCTTAAAAGGGTAATGAATAAGCAAAGTGAGTGTTGGTCCTTTAGAATGAGAATGGAGAGTTGATGGTAACTATTAAGGAACTGACAAATGAAATGAACAAATATTCTGCTTCTATCTTCACTATTCAGGATTTTAAAAAAGCATTCCAGTAAGGCAAGTATATTAGTATGTAGAAGGGGAAATGGATCTTAATGAAACTACAATCATGAGAAAACACTATTTGATTTGCAGACTTGTATGTCTTCATGCCTAGAAGAACCTAATCCTGCGGTCTTAATAGAAATGGCTAATGATGTAGCAAATGCATTGGTGTTAACTTGCCAAACTTCATTAGATTATGGAAAGATTTCATCAGAATAGAAAGCAATAAATATAACACCTCTATTCATGAAGGGAAGGAGACCGAAAACTTATAACGATTGGCCAATTAGCTTGCTGACTGTTATGGAGACAGTGTTAGAACTGATTATTAAAAATCTTATAGCTATGTACTTAAAAAAAACTCAAGAGAAGGACTTAAGGGAAGTGTCAGCAAGTTTCTGTGAAGGGGAATAAATGTTTAACCAATTTATTAGACTTCTTTGAAAGAGTAACACATGCTATTGATAAAGGGGAGCAAGCAGATGTACCTTACTTGAATTTATAGAAGATATTTGATAAGATACCATATTAAAGGTTGCTGTGGAAAATAAAGCTAATGGAATGAGTAGAGTGTATTTATGTAGATAGAAGATTGGCTGGCTGACAGAAAACAGAGTGTATATATAAATGGGTCTTTGTTTGATTCACAGAATGTGGTATGTATTTTCCTTCAGGGGTCTGTAAATGGAGAATGACTACAGAAATCCAAGGAGTAGAGAGAGATTCAGGTGTTCCATAACATGAGTCACTAAAAGCTAGTAGCAGCTGCAACGTATAATCATGAAGTGTTATGAGAGGAATTAAATATAAAATTAAGGATAAGAAAAAACTCAAAAACCTCAGGTGCTGGAATTCAAAAGCAAAAAGCATAAATTGCTGGGAAAACTCAGCAGGTTTGGCAGCATTTGTGAAGACAAAGCAAAGTTAATGTTTTAGGTCCAGCGACCCCTCTTTAGAACTGAAGAACCTTCTGAAGAATGGTCACTGGACCCAAAAGGTTAACTCTGCTTTCTCTCCACAGACGCTGGCAGACCTGTTGAGTTTCCCTATAAAATTAAGGATGTTATGCTTCAGTTATACAAGGCATTTTTGAGATCACATATTGAATACTATGTGCAGTTTTGGTCTCTTATTTAAGGAAATATTTAAACATCTTGCAGGCATTCCAGTGAAGGTTTATGAGATTGGCCACCTGGATTTGTTTCCACTGGAGTTTGGAAGAATGGCTTGATTAAAATGTATAAAATTCTGAATGATCTTAACAAGCTTGATATGGAAATGATGTTTTTTCTTTTGGATAAGTCCAGAACTAGGGGTGGATTGGGGTGGGGCGGATCACTGTCTTATAGTTAGGACTCACCTTTTAGGACAGAGTTGAGGAGGTATTGTTTCATTCAGACAACTGTGTGACTTTAGAACTCTATCTCAGAAGGCAATGCAGGAGGGTCTTTGAATTGTTTAAAGACAGAGGCAGATTCTTGTTAAACAAAGGAATCAAAGGTTACCAGGAATGTAGTTGGGAATAAGGAATTTGAAATGCAAACAGATGATCTTATTGACTCAAACAGGTTTGAGGGGCTGAAAATTCCAATTCTGCTCTGATTTCTTATGGTCATACCTCCAGTCAATTTCCAGAACTTTAGCATGCATCATGATTTTGAAGTCTGACTACATCTGGTTTGCAAAATTCTATCCATTGAATCAGAATTTAATACCACTGATAAAGCTAATGAAGGTTTTATCAGTAATTGATTCTGTTTTTGTTCAGTTACATGAAAAGGATAGAAGGATTTCCTACCAACAGCAGAAATAGGCAACATTGCACCTACTTTATAATTTCTGACGGTACAAAGAAATCATATTTTACTTATATAGTAAGTCAACCATTTTTCATTATCTAACCTGTTTAAGTAAAATGATAAATTATGTTTGACTAATTGCCAATGCTTTTAAGGAACTATCCATCCTTTCAGTAGTTCATCTAGAAGAAGCTTACAAACCCTGTCAGAAGCAATTTCTTGATGAAAGGAGCAAACATTTTGTGTTCAAACTTTAAGGGTATTAATAATGCAAAGCAGAATTGACGTATTCATAAAGTAAATTAAAACCTAAAACGACATCTGCAAACGTTGTTAATGTAAACAGAGTGATTGAGTTTTGTTTTCATTCATTTATAGCGCTAATAACTGTCTTTTAACCCCCTATTAAAAGTGCCTAATTTGATATAAATCAGTGGGGCCAAAGCCTTTTATGGTTCATGTTCAGGAGAGCATATTTTTATTAGTCTGATCTGGCAAATTTAACTTTTACTTGGCTTTACTGTTACCTTTGTTTCCAACAATGACATTCTATTTATTTTTTTCTACTGAGATAAATTCAAAAATTGAAAATATGTTTTCAATTTCAGTTCCAATAAGCAGAATGTTTTGAACATTGATATTCCCAGTTGGATTAAACTATTTCAAACATAATTTTACCCTTTTAAATTATGTGCATTTTAAAATTTTCTGTAAGGTTGTGAAAGTCAGACAAAGTCATACTTACTGTTCATTTCTAGTTGTCTGGAGAAGGTGAACCCACGTATCATGAAGGAACAACATGCTATATGCTTCACTGAGCATGCTTGGAAGATAAACTTTGAATGTGAAAATGTTGACATTATATGAGTATTCTTCTTTTGGTTGGTGAAAATCATAATTGAGTGACTAGTGCTGTTGGTTTTTTTGTTGTGGTACATTTCGTTGTCTGTGGCAAAAATACTCTATATAGAGCACAGTGACACACCAGTGTCCATCTGAGTGGTGTGGAGCTTTAAATGTTATTGCTATTACACCATCCAAGAAAGCCTAGCCCTTAGTGATCTCCACACTCAGCATTCTATTGAACAGCATGTCGTCTGCATAGTTGATATTCAGAAAAATCTCTCTCCAATAATGTCAATTAGGTATTAAAACAGTATCTTACTAGACGGGTAATCCAGAGACTTAGACTAATATTTCATGTGGCATGAAATCAAATTTCAAGAAGACAATTGGGGAATTTGAATCCAGTTAACTAAATCTGTAAGCATCCTCAACCATGAAATTACCAAATTGTCATAAAAGTCCATCAGATTAATCAAGTTCTTTGGAGAGGCAACTCTGCTTTCTGTGGTCTGATCTATACAAGACTCTGGATCTATACGAGACTGGATGTACAATATGGTTAACTCTGAAAGCTAACCAGAAGCCTTACATAGGATTAATTTGGATTTATAGCACAGAAACAGGTTAATTATCGCAATAAGTACCCAGCAGTGTTGATATGCCACTCCAGCCATCTTGTATCTAAATTTGTCATTGTTACCCTCTATTCCTGTATCCTGCATATGCTTGCCTAGCTTCACCTTCAATGTATTTACATTGTTCACTTTAAGCGCTCC
This sequence comes from Chiloscyllium plagiosum, assembly GCF_004010195.1. Lineage (NCBI taxonomy): Eukaryota > Metazoa > Chordata > Chondrichthyes > Orectolobiformes > Hemiscylliidae > Chiloscyllium > Chiloscyllium plagiosum. The sequence goes on along the minus strand of NC_057712.1, from coordinate 64,198,032 downwards.
TGTGATGGTGAGTTCACATTCTACCACTCTTTAGGTAAAGGCATTTGTTCTGAATTTTCTATTGGATTTCTTGATTACTATCTTACATTGATGGCATGTAGCTCTGCTTTACTTTCTCTCTATTTCAACTATAACAAAGCTTTTCCATACCTTTTCACCCCTCAGGCCTCACATTTTTGTTTTTCAAGAATAAAGGGAATGAAAAGTATATTCACATTTTCCTGATTTGCACTGGCTGGTATCATCCTTGAAACTGTTCAGAGAATCCCAACAGTGTGGAAACAGGCCATTTGGCCCAACAGGTCCATACCAACCCTCTGTACAGTACACCCAGACCCATTCCCCTACCCTATTACTCTACATTTCCCCTGACTAATGCACTTAACCTACATATCCCTGAGCACTACGGACAAATGAGCTTGGCTAATTCACCTAACCTGCAGATCTTTGGACTGTGAGAGGAAACCCATGCAGACACAGAGAAAATATGCAAACTCCACACACAGTTGCCCAAGGCTAGAATCAAACCTGGGACCCTGGCACTATGAGGCAGCAGTGCAAACCATTGAGCCACTATGTCATTCTCAACACCCTCTCCAGTGCTTCTATATTCTTAGTGTAACATAGTAAATAGAACTGTACACAATACTCCCAGTGTAGTTTAAACAAGGTGCAATATATGTTTGACATAAATTCCCTTCTTTTTATTTCTGGGATTGAGTCATTTTTTTGGCATATTGTACGTTGTATCAAGGTTTTGGGTGGGTTTTCTGCCATAAAAACTCAACTTTTCTCACCATTTCTTACTGAACTTGCTTTATTACCCCAACTCAATAGTGTTCCTCTCTGATTCCAGCCAAATCTTCTGCCGTTCCAGAACAACTTGTGCCAGCCTGGACTGAAGTTACTATCCAGGGAAGTGTAGTCCTTGCCATTTGGAGGAATGTCCAACATTGTAGGAGAAGGTCAATGATCTTCCCCAGTCTGCCAGCGTAGGTACTGCCATCGTCTCTCTGATATCTCAGATTTGCGCTACTTCTGGGACTGTGCTCACTTCTCATCAAGGGTCATATTCTACCATTCTCACCTACATTTTTGTAATTTCTCCTGGCACTGCAGGTACCCCATTCCGATTTCTATGTCAAGTTTTCTCAATGTTTACCTTGCTTGGCTCATTTGGTAAGATAGGATGTTGAACATTAATGAAGCACATTAAGTCATTAATAAGGTATTCAACAAGCAACATTCCCCCTTAATTGGCAATTTGCCAGTGTCTAGTTAGAAACCCACATTGCTACTTGCCAAAAGCTTAAACAATGGCATGTGATGCCCTTGAATCAAGGTAGGCATCATTAAACTTCTCACAAAATTTTGTCAGAAATATCACCATAGTCCCCATTGTTCAGACACCTATAAGATTCCACCGTGTGACTCTAGAAATAAAGTCTGGTACTTTTATTAGCTTTTTAATCTGTGGTTCATCATTTAGTGCCTGGTATTTTTGTAGTCCAAGATCCCTTTGTTCCTCCACCCCAAATAGATATTTCAATTCATACATTTTCTGTCTATTCTTTGTACCAAATTATACTACCTCATATTTATGTATGGAACTACATTTGGCAATATTTGCCCATTCTGTAAGTTCATTCCATCCTGTCATTGATTGTTATTTTCTTCTAAATACCAACTGTTCTGTCCACAATGCAGTGTCACACACCAATTTATAAACTGTGCTTCTAATTCCAAAATCCAAATCATTAATGGCCCCAACCTTTGTATAACACCACTCCCCATCTTCCACCACACTGAATAATTACCCTTTGTTCTAACTCACTACTTCCTACCTTGAAACCAGTTAGTGATTAACTCTGCAACTTCCTCCTGACTCCATATTTTCTGACCTTATTTAATAGTGTATTATGGGGCACATAATCAAAGGCTTTTTGAAAATCAAGATAAAATACATCTACTTACCTCCCATGACCCATTTACTTCCTTTGCTATGTCTTCAAAGATTTCACTACTTAAATTCAATTTCAATATGATGGGTTTAACAACACTTTCCCTTATACATTTTATGCTGATTACTCATTAGTATATTTTCATTTCTAGATGTTCTTTTATTCTTGCCTTAAGTAGGATTTTTTTGCTGATAACTAGCTGTTATTTTTCTGGCATTGTATATTTCCACAACAAATTGTTGAATATAACAAAAGCAAAATACTTAGGATACTGGAAATCTGAAATAAAATTAGAAAATATAGGGAATATTAAACAGGCCTATCAACATCTGCAGAGGAAGAAACAAAATTCAACTTTTCAGGTCAAGGAGTTTCCTTCAGAATACAATATTGAATGATAAGTAATATCTCGAGATTATTTTAAAATATATGACTGCAATCACGGATTTATCCTCTTTGAGTATGATTAGCTTATTCAATAATTCTTTTCTAAAAAAATCTTAAAAGTACTTATTGTCTATCACAAGACGCTGGACAAACTAATGGAGCTAAAGGCTGATTAGGCCCCTGAAAACATGAGAGCAGTACTTTAAAGAAGTGGCTGCAGGGAAAGTGTAGTGTGTCAAAGTTTGCAGATGACATTAAGCGGAGTGTGTAGAGGACTGTGAAACTTTGCATAGGGACATAGATAATTTAAGTGAGTGGGTAAAGGTCTGGCAGATGGAGTACAGTGTTAATAAATGTGAAGTAATCTATTTTAGTGGGAATAACAGTAAAAAGGACTATTACTTGAATGGTAAAAACATGCAGCATACTGCTATGCAGTGGGACCTGGGTGTCCTTGTACAGGAATCACATAAGGTTGGTCTGCAAGTGCAACAGGTAATTAAGGCGGCAAATGGAATTTTGTCCTTCATTGCTAATGAGATTGAGTTTAGAAGCAGGAAGATTACATTGCAGATGTATAGTGTGCTGTTGAGGCCATACCTGGAGTACTGCGTGCAGTTTTGATCTCCTTACTTGAGAAAGGTTTTACTGGCACTACAGGGATTGCAGAGAAGGTTCACTAGGTTGATTCTGGAGTTGAGAGGGTTGGCATACGAGGAGACACTGAGCAGACTGGGATTATATTTATTGGAATTTAAAGTTTGTGAGAAGATTTGTAACTCGGGTGCTCGTTGCTGTGGTTCTGTTCGCCGAGCTGGAAGTTTTTGTTGCAAATGTTTCGTCCCCTGTCATCCTCAGTGCTTGGGAGCCTCCTGTGAAGCGCTTCTGTGGTGTTTCCTCCGGCATTTATAGTGGCCTGTCCCTGCCGCTTCCGGTTGTCAGTTTCAGCTGTCCGCTGTAGTGGCCGGTATATTGGGTCCAGGTCGATGTGTTTGCCGATGGAGTTTGTGGATGATCCACTCAACAAACTCCATCAACAAACACATCGACCTAGACCCAATATACCGGCCACTACAGCGGACAACTGAAACTGACAACCGGAAGCGGCAAGGACAGGCCACTATAAATGCCGGAGGAAACACCACAGAAGCACTTCACAGGAGGCTCCCAAGCACTGAGGATATCACCTAGACAGGGGACGAAACGTTTACAACAAAAACTTCCAGCTCGGCGAACAGAA
>NC_057712.1:64188499-64194272 GCF_004010195.1 Chiloscyllium plagiosum | reverse complement strand
GCTTTCCTTAGTGGTCAATTCTCCGTTTGGTGTTCTCTCTACCCTCACGTCTAGGAATGTGAGTTGGTTGTCCTTTTCTTCCTCTCTCGTGAATCGGATTCTTGTGAGGGAGTTGATGATCCAGTGTGTTTTCTCTATTTCCGTGTTTTTAATGATTACAAAGGTGTCATCCACGTATCTGACCCAGAGTTTGGGTTGAATTTGTGGTAAGACTGTTTGTTCTAACCTTTGCAGTACTGCAAATGGGGGGGTGGGGATCTTACAGGAACACAAAATTATAAAGGGGATAGATAAGATAGGATGTTTCCACTGGCAGGTGAAACTAGGATAAGGGACCATAGCCTCAAACTTAGGGGAAGCAGATTTAGGATTGAATGAAGGAGGAACTTTTTCACCCAGTGTTGTGAAGCAATGGAATTTCCTGCCCAGTGAAGTAGTTGAGGCTTCCTCAGTAAATGCTTTCAAAGCGAAGATGGATCATTTTTTTGAACAATAAGGGAATTAAGGGTTATGATGAGAGGGCGGGTAAGCGGAGCTGAGGCCACAAAAATATCAGCCACAATCTTATTGAATGGCAGAGTGGGCTCAAAGTATCAGATGGCCTCCTCCTGCCCCTAGTTCTTATGCAGGTCTGGTGTTCATTTCAGAGTATCTATAAAGGTTATGTTTTTGAAGGAACTAGCTCCCCTCTCTTTGTTGGTTGCAACAAAATTATTTTACAAAGGACCCCTTCTCTTGCGGATACCATTTCCAAATCTAAATATATTTATGCCTTAAAAGCCAAACTAATCATGTTTTCTTGAGTGAAAGAAAGAGTATGTTTACTAGCTAATAAATGCAAGAAAGTATAAAAATAGTGACACACATACAAAGATTAGAAGTGTGAATTGAGTAAAATGTTAAAAAGAGTGAATGATGGAACATTATTGCTTTAAGTTAGAGGTTACCAGTAATGCTGATATTCACAGTGAGGTGATTAATTTAAAAATCCTTTACTTTGCAGTTCGCTGACTGACTTTTATCCTGTTTCTTTCTGAACAGTGACTGCACTGATTTGCCGAGCTTTTAGTACTCAAAGTGAAAGTGTCTTTATCTACAGTGCAATTCTCAAACTGTGATCATCACAACTCACCAGCACATGGCCCACTAACACAGTCCAGCATTTGCTGTTGGTTTTAATCCTTTTTTTGTATATTTTTGGAAGGGTAAACCATGAACATGTCTGCAGAGAAGATAATCAATTTACATTTTACATTTCTTTTTTAACTTGTTGGACATTCTACAATGTGACACTCCACAGGCTTATGTGGGATTTTGCCACATAGCCTCTGAATTGACATCAGATGTCATCTTTTGGTTGTATATCCACTTTCAAAAAGCACATTGTAATTAAAGGTTCAGGCTGTGGTCACAGTGCCACCCAGGCAGAGAAAGTGGACATATTGGTTGTAATCTTGCAAAATTCCCTACGTTCCAAAACAAAAATCCCAGTGAACTGGAAAACCACAATTGTTCCACTCCTTACAAGGCAAAAACATCCTCCTTCTGGTAAGGGAGATTAAAACTGCATACTATGTTCCAGGTGTGGTCTCATCAAAACCCTGCACATGGCAACAAGACATCCCTATTGCAGTCTTCAAATCTGCCTATTCTGAAGATCCGAATACCCAGGTGTCATTGCACATTCCTCTCTCTCATTTTACAGTAGTTCAGAAAATAATCTGACTTCCTGTTTTTGCTACCCAAAGTATCACCTTACATTTATCCACATCATACTGCATCTGCCATACATTTACCCACTTAGTCAGCTTGTTCAAATCTCACTGAAGCATCTCTGCACCCTCCTATTCAGCTTTGTGCCATCTGAAACTTTGGAGTTATTATGTTTACCTCCTTTATCTAAGTCATTAAAGGGTCTGTGTTAAGACTGTCATGGAAAATGTCCTCTGGCTGTTTGTTAATTAACACTGAAACAAAAATTGTGCATAATCACTGACGTAAGTGGGAGGTTACTGTGAGCAAATTTCCTCCATCACAGCAGAGTCAGCCCTTCAAGCATAATTAAATGTGAAGTATTTGAAGTTATCAAGACAACTAAAATTGCAATACAAATGTAAGTTTAACCTTTAATAAATCAGTCTGATGCATTTTATCACAATATGGTACATCTTTTTATTGATAAAAGTACAAAAGGCAAAAGTTTTTTCATCTTGTGTGTTTCATATTTCAAAAAAAAATTCTATAGAATTTAAGTTCATCACACAATACATATAAAAAAATTGATCAATTAATGCAAATTAGTGAAGATTTAACCAGATAAGAGAAATCTGCAAAATCTCAATTTAATTTTATTTTAAAATACTTGTTGAATATCAAAACTTGAATAGTCTGCTGGTAACAAGTTATCAAGTTACTTCAACTGTATTTCATTTTTGCATTGGGTTTACTAGTTTAAAAATAATTGGATGAAACTGTATGGTGTAACGGTTTGTAGAACTGTAAATTTGAATATAAATGCAAATTTAAGCATTGCTAAATCATAATGGTTAATGATCATGTAACATTTCTTTTGCTCAGAACAGATTGAAACAAAAACATTCCGTGTTATAAACATTTGGAAGCTAATACAAATATTTCAGGTCATTCCATGATTACAGAAGGCAGAAACAAAAATAAAAAAAAGACAAATATAAGAAATCCAAGTGGTCAATATATTCACATTGCTGTTCCATTCAAAACTGTGTTTAAAACTTTCAGGTTTGCTAGCAGTTTGAAGACCAATTTAGATCACCATTTGGATCATAACTTATCTAGAAATTCATTTTTTAGAAATCAATATTTAAAAAAATAGAGAACAGGGTTGTCCTCCAGGAATTAGAATATCAAGATTCAAGATGAAAATCAGTTTACACAATTAAGATTGAAAATAAATACATCAGAGAATGTTTCACTGAAAAGTTAATTAACAAATTCAAGCTTTTAGATTAGATTAGATTCCCTGCAGTGTGGAAACAAGCCCTTCAGCCCAACAAGTTAACACCAACCTTCTGAAGAGGAACCCAATTTAGCATGGCCAATCCACCCGACCTGCATATCTTTGGACTGTGGGAGGAAACCAGAGCACCCATAAGAAACCCACACAGACACAGGGAGAATGTGTAAACTCCACACAGACAGTCCCCCAAGGCTGGAATCAAACCTGGGTGCCTGGCACTGTGAGGCTGCAGTGCTAACCACTGAGGGGCATTTCAAAAAATGTACACATCACTTTAATTGTGTTCTTTTGACAAGCAGATTATTCCATACGATTTTAGTCAAAAAACTAGACATTACAGTTTGAACAAAATTATACAGACTAATTGCAATAGAACTTGCAGAATAAACCAGTAAAAATTGTCTTCAGTTTAAATAAATATACCTGTATGGTATGAAGAAAAACAGAGAAAGGTATCACCAACAGATTTCTATAATTTTGCATTTAGTACTATTTAGACTATTGTGTGAAATACATTGTTCAAAATCAGTTGAACTAAGAGGATGACTTATTACACATTACAGGAGCAGTTCATTTTTCACTAAAGTGGCACACAACGACTCTAACCATCACTGAAGCAACAACTACGGCACATTGTTTACAGTTAATTTTCTCTTTACTAGCATTACTTTATCGTTCAATAGATAGTATGTACAATATTTTAAAAATGTCTTAAGGTTTCCGTCTTAAATACACAACCATTCTTCTTACTTTACAGTATTAGAACTCCTGACAAAATGCTACCAAATTCTCATTTTATTGTGTTACTGACAAGGTGACACCAGTGGACACCTGGCTGGAAGGGTTGGCTGGAGAGGCGTTGCTTGCTGGTTGCACTGCTCCTGCTGGCTCCACCTTACTAATGTGAGTCACAAATCGCAGTCGAAGTTTTAAAGCTGGCCTTAGCATACAGATTATTTTTTCCACCTAGAAAGAGAATAGCAAGATCACAGAATAAGATGGTTATGGGCAATATTTAGAAATTTAATTTCCAAATTTAAATGTTTAATCAGTTGGCCAGTTTCTCATTGATCCAATAACTAGCGCTACATTCTGAAAATGGAGTGGTGCCTCACAAGATGTTACTGTGCCCCTCAAAAGCCACTACTGCCTTCTGCACTATTACCATTCACTGGTACTTACTGTCAGGCACATTGTTGGAAGTGTGAAGCATTCAGCTTCTTATTCCAGTGAATGTAGATAATGTGGAGTAGATTAACATTGTTTAGAGAGTCAACATTTGTTTGAATGAAAAGGTATGCAGATTGACTGAATTCTTGGCTTGTTTGATATCTGTACATACAACTGCTCGCATAGTAGGAGAAAAATAAATGAACACAATCTGCATCAACCTTCTCTTTGCCAAATTTCATGATTTTACACTTGTTTGTGGTGTAGTGGCATTTTCTTATTTAAAACCTGACATGGCCAAAAACTACTGAATTTCCATCCACTGGGAGCAGTTGATACAATACCAATTTAGCATCATCTACAAACCTGAACACAATTTCATTTTGTGAATCATTTATAATGACTATAAACAGCAGTTCTTACATTGAAACTTGTTGCAGCCCACTGGTAATATACTGCCAACCCATTTGCTGACATTCAATTTGTTTCTATCACCATTTACTGATCCATTTAGCATATTCTCACAAATCACATGGGCTTAGACCATGAAAAGTAGCATCAACCAAGGTTTAGTTGGCAGAATTCATGTCTCGAAATCTGAAGGTCATGGTTCAAATCCTACTCCAGCAGCTTCAGCATGAAACTCTAGGCGGAGTCCCCAGTATAAAACTGACAGTGTGCTTCTGATGAGATATGAAGCTGTCTAGGTGGATGGAGTGTGTTGGAGGCGGGCAAAGGGGTCCTCGGAAGGTGGGCGGGAGTCCTGATTGTAAAAGTAAGCTCAGAGGCAGAGGCGGCGGAAGAAGTGTTCAACGTCACGGCGTGTATTAAATTCATTGATGCGTGGGCGGAGGGGGATAAAGGTGAGGCCTTTGCTGAGGACTGATCATTCTGGAGGGATGGTGAAAACTTGCCAGGGCTGGGAGCTGGGACCCGGTGTGGGTGTGGAGCTGGGAGTGGTGGTGGAGCCTGTAACTGAAAACTTGGCAGGGCTGGGAGCTGGGACCCGGGACCCGGTGTGGGTGTGGAGCTGGGAGTGGTGGTGGAGCCTGTAACTGGAGTGGGTGTGGTGGTGGGGGAATGGGAGTGGAGTCATGAGCAGGGGTAGTGTTCCCCTCAGGGTTCTGGGGGGCAGGGATGGTGACAGTGGGATCTGGGAGGAGCGTGTCAGCAGAATGCAGGTGAGTGGCGTTGGGGGCGGAAGTGGTGGCGAACTCGTCAGTGGGGAGGGGGCAGAAGTCACTGAGCGTGTGACATCAGCGATGATGTGAGGGGCGGAAGTGATGTCACGTGTGGTGCATGAGGAATTGAGGGACGGAAATGGCCCTGATGGGAGCTGAAGTGACGTCATCGATCACTGTGGGGATGGTTGCTGCACCAGCCGCATGGCTAATGATGTAAAAACAATGACTGCAGATGCTGGAAACCAGATTCTGGATCAGTGGTGCTGGAAGAGCACAGCAATTCAGGCAGCATCCGAAAAGCTTCGAAATCGACGTTTCGGGCAAAAGCCCTTCATCAGGAATAAAGGCAGAGAGCCTGAAGCGCGGAGAGATAAGCTAGAGGAGGGTGGGGGTGGGGATAGAGTAGCATAGAGTACAATAGGTC
>NC_057712.1:64134253-64184004 GCF_004010195.1 Chiloscyllium plagiosum | reverse complement strand
ACCTCAACCTGTCCACCCCCCTCCCCCACTCCAACCTCTCACCCTCAACGCGCAGCCCTCCACTCCCTCTGCTCCAATCCTGATCTCACCATCAAGCCAGCGTATAAAGGGGGCACAGTGGTAGTCTGGCGCACTGACCTCTACACCGCTGACGTCAGACGCCAACTCGAAGACACCTCCTCCTACCGCCCCCTTGACCATGACTCCACCTCCCATCACCAAACCATCATCTCCCAGACCATACAGAACCTCATCACCTCAGGAGACCTCCCACCCACAGCTTCCAACCTCATAGTCTGGGAACCCCGCACTGCCTGGCTCTACCTTCTTTCCAAGATCCACAAGCCTGACCACCCTGGCCGACCCATTGTCTCAGCATGCTCCTGCCCCACTGAACTCCTTTCTATCTACCTCGACACTATCCTATCCCCCCTAGTCCAAGAACTCCCCACACCCTCCTCTCATTCATCTCTCCACTCTGCAGGCACTCTGCCTCTATTCCTGAAGGGCTTTTGCCAGAAACGTTGATTTCCCGGGTCCTCGGATGCTGCCTGAACTGCTGTGCTTTTCCAGCACCACTAATCTAGAATCTGGTTTCCAGTATCTGCAGTCCTGGTTTTTACCTTAAAATGCATCTGATCCATTAAAATCCAACAGAGAAGGTAGGTTTCCATCCTTACTCCCTTTGGCTGATAATTAACTCCCGACCCACAGAAATACAGTCAAGTCTTTACTACCCTCTGAAATAGCCCATCACTTAATTGAATCACAAAAGCTACAAAGAATTACAAATAATAAAGCCAGTTAGACTACCTCGCACTGACTACAGGCACCAGATTCAGACATAACAAACGGACACCAAGTTAATCAAACAGTATCCTCATTAAAATACAAAGATCTGAGTCAATGTTTTGACAGCTGTCCCACATATCTGTCAAACAATGTCATTAGATACGTTGGCTATTCATAATGCCAGCAACAGGACAGACCTACAGGAGATTGGTGACACTATGGTATAAATTAGTTTTTAAGCCTGCATCCTATGTTGTTTCATGGACTGGGTCAAAAACAAAGAATCTATTTATTCCCTCTCTCCAATGGTAAATCAGTATATCTTCACATTGAACACCAATTGGAAGGAGCACAGAGTAGCACAAGCACAAAATATACTCTGGGTGTAGAACTTCAATGTCCATCACCAACATTGACTCATTCTTGTTAATCCCTCAAGGATGTTTCTGCTGTATTGGGTCAGCAGCTACTCAAAGGTTCTGTACAGGCTAATTGGCATGCCAGCACTTCACATAGAATTGACTTTTGGTTTTGGACCAAGCCTTCTGGAAATAACAGTCTTTCTTTACATTTAAGATACTCTCCACTGCGTTGAGTGGCAATACTTTCCCTCTAAGCTGTGTGTGTCTCTGCGGGTCTGTGCATGGTGATCGATCTGCTGGTACTGATCATGGCACTGGCTTCCAATTCTGGAAGTTGCTGCTAGGCTTGGACCTTAAAGATCTATGCAGCCGAATAAAAAATTAGAGCAAAAGCTGGTGTCGTGTTGAATGGCATAGATTTAGAACAGATTTACCAGCTCAAAATTGGATTCCTAAGAGTTGTTTAACTTTTGGTAAATAATGCTTTCCTGATTTCACTCCTAAATTTAAGACTGTGCCCTTGTTCTGGATTACCCCAGAAATACTCAATTTGCTTCATTCACATTGTTTCTGCTACTCCCTCAAAATTTGCTTTACAAATAATTCTAGCATCATTGTGCATTCTGCCTCTATCTTCTTTTCAGAACATTACCAAAAATCCAACTGCAGCATAACAGTGTTCAACCACAATTTGTAACCTCTTGACCTAGCACATTCCTCACTGCACCATTACCAGCAAGTCAGAGGATCAACCCTGGTTCAAAGAAGAGTGCAGAAGGACATGCCAGGAGCAGCACCAGACATCTTAAAAACATAAGATGGCAATTTCATGAAACTGGAATTAACTTGAGTCTAAAGATTCATAATTGAACTCAAATGGTAACTCTGCTTCAGTTGGCTCAGTTATCTGGATCCTTGGTTTCAATGCAGTGTAACACTAACAGCATGGCTTCAATTCCCATACTGGCTGACATTAATATGAAGGTCTCTTTTTCTCAGCCTCTCCCCTCACAGAAGACTCTCAGGTTCAATCACCATTAGTCAGGTCTCTCTAATGAGAAAATCAGCTCTATGGCCTGCTAGGACTACGGCCATGTTACATGACATGTCAAGATGACAGTGTAGTGAGATGTGAATTAACTCAGCCAGAGAGCTGAACAAGCTTTTGAGTTGTCTGCCCTCTGTGACACATATGCTCAAATTGTGGAGTTGTGTCATTTCATGTTCCATTTACCTGTTAGCTGATATTTGAATTTTATCAATTTTAGTTTGCTTGTCGCAGTAAAAGTCTTGTTTGTTATTTTTGTTGAATCTTTTGGGAAATTAATCTCCTCCAAAAAAATTATTTTTCTCTATGGGGGCCTAAAGCAACTTTTGGACACGATTGCTGTGGTGCCATCTTGTAGAGGGAATATGGCAAGACCTTTCTTCTAAAATACCTGAACAACAAAGTAAATTTCTGCTGAAGTTAGAAGCAATGTTTTCTCCTGGCTTCTTTTTGCAGCCTTCCTCAGTTCCTTGGCATTTTTTGGAATATATTAATGGATCTCTAGATCCACTTCTTTTCCTGAAATTTAAAAATCTTGCATGCTTTTTGTTACTCAATTTTTTTGTTAGTTAATAGTGGTATTTCTCTTTTACTTCTATTTAATATTTTATTCTATGGCTGACCTTGCACAGGGATAATTTTTAAAATTTCATTTCATCTTTCTTCTATACCTTTCTCCCCAGGGTTTATTTCCACTTTTTTGATTCATTCGCAGGAATGTGGGTGTTGCTGGTTGGGTTAACATTTATTGTCCATTCCTAATTGCTTCTGAACTAGATGGTTTGTCACAGCCTTTTTAGAAGAAAGTGAGGACTGCAGATGCTAGAGATCAGAGCTGAAAATGGATTGCTGGAAAAGCGCAGCAGGTCAGGCAGCATCCAAGGAGCAGGAGAATCGACGTTTCGGGCATGAGCCGTTCTTCAGGAATGAGGAGAGTCTCCTCATTCCTGAAAGAAATTGGGCTCGGAACCTTTTACTTTTTACCCTTATGTCTATCTCATGAAAAGGAGAATTAATTCGTGTTTTTTTAATGCAGTATTATCAGGCTATGAAATGATGCACCACAAGAAAAGAAATACTGGAGGCAGAATACCCAATGAAACCAGAATTATTGTAAAATAAAATTTAAAGAAGTAGCAGAAACAACATGTGAGTGAGGCAATCCATAATAAAGGAGTCAAAGTCTTAAATTTAGGAGCCAAATCAGGAAGAATTTATTCAAAGTAGTCTAACGTTTTAATTCTATATAACCAATTCAAAGTTGGAGTAGGAATAATGGTTTTTATTAAGCTTTATGTACATGAAGAAGCAGGAATTTAAGTACCATCAATTTGCACAATTGAATTGTGGATTGTAAGCTTCCACTGATGCATCCCACTAGGTAGCTCAATAGTTAGCATTGAAGGCTTGATTCTAGTCTTGGGTAACTGTTTATGTGGAGTTTGCACATTCTCCTCATGTCTGCATGGATTTCTGCAGGTGTTCCGGTTTCCTCCCACAGTTCAAAGATGTGAAGGCTAAGTGAGTTGACCATGATAAATTGCTCATATTGTCCAAGCAAGTTAGGTAGATTAGCCATCATAAATTTGGGGTTATGGGGATAGGGTGGGGAAAAGAGAGGGGGAGTGGAGGTGAATCTGGGTGGTTCTTCAAAGGATCAGTGCAGAATCTATGGGCCAAATGGCCTCTTTCTTTACTGTAGGGATTCCTTGATTCTATTGCCAAAGCCATGCTGAACTGAAAGCCTCTGTCTGTACTACAAAATGCATTGATTAAGTTATAGTTAATTATCAGTTTTGTATTTCTATTCCAGCTAGTCAGTAATTTCATTTGGCTTATTCAAAATGTTAAGTTTTCTTCTGTAACGTTTTTCAATTAACTTTGGGCATTTTACCAAAATCTGTACAGAAGACATTTATTCAGATAACTGCAACAAAATATACAACTTTGAGCTCCATATCTCAGGAATGATGTACTGGCCCGAGAGTATATTCAGAGGAGGTTCACAAGAATGGTCCCAGGAATGAAATGCTTAACGTATGAGGAATGTTTGAGGACTCTGAGTCTATACTCGGAATTTAGAAGGATGTGCGGGGGGATCTAATCGAAACTTACAGAATACTGAATGGTCTGGACAGAGTGGATATTGGAAAGATGTTTCAATTGCTAGGAGGGACTAAGGCAAAACCTTAGAATAAAGGGAAGACTTTTTAGAATGGAGATAAGGAGAAACTTCAATCAATCTGTAGAATTCACTGGCACAGAAGGCTGCGGAAGCCTGGTCATTGAGTTGATTTAAGACGGAAATAGATAGGTTATTGAGTATCAAGGGGATCAAGGGTTAAGGGGAGAAAGCTGGAGAATGAGGTTGAGAAACGTATCAGCCATGATTGAATGGTGGAGCAGACTCGATGGGCTGAATGGCCTAATTTATGCTCCTATGTCTTATGGTCTAAAAGAATGAGATGACCTTCTTTCTTCTATAACTTGATAACTTCAACAAAAAAAGACAAAAGAATGAGACAAGGCTTTCTTTTGTCTGTAATTTGTAAACCAACTACTCTAGAAAGTGTTTTGGGAATTATAAATCAGATAGCAATCAATTTTGGCTTATGGGAACAATCTTGAAACTGAACAAATGACTCACCAAACATGGTTACTATTTTTAGACACAAACTACTCACCTGATCTTTAACACTGTCTCCTGTAAACATGTACTTTACATGGTATAGAAAATCACAAATAGGGTCCATATAGCTCAGATGCTGTGTGTTTTGGTCTACATTCTGTAACATCTCATAAAATGCAATTCCAATCTGCAAGAGATAAGTATTAAATTTAACTGTTTTTATCAGGTATAAATAAATTCATTCACTATATTCAATGTAACATTCTGCTTCAGCTAAAAAAAAACCGTACACACAAGGGACATTTAAAAATTCTGATCATATTTTGATGAATATCTTTACCAAAGTCTGGGGTAGTCAAGGAAGCTGGAAGAACACAGCAAGCCAGGCAGCATCAGGAGGTGGAGAAGTCAATGTTTCGGGTGTAATCCTTCTTCAGGACTCTTTATCAAAGTCTCATCTTTTATCAAGTATACAATCTCTGTATTCAAACCTAGTCTATCCTTTTTTATTCTATCTTCACTGATAAAGATAATGAGATAATTACAGTAGTTTGTAGCAAAATGCCATATAGAACGATATTTAAAAAGCATTGCAGCAGAATACATTGTCAAGAGATCGAATTTGATCAAACTGCCATTCGAAAGTGATTTGAAAAAAATGGAGGGTAAGACCATTATTTATCAGAGTGGTGCTTTCTCCCAGTTGAGCAGCTTGCCAATTCTTCATGAAGAATGTAACAAAGTCTGAAATACCTTTTTAATGGTGGGAAGTTGATGCTAGAAGTATATTTAAATAAAGAGGTCACTGAAAGCTATGAAATATACAAGAAACACAGAGAATTGTCTCAACATCCCAATGACATTGCAATCTGTAGCACCAAGCATAGTAGTGTGACATTGATGTCCAAAATGAAAAAAGGCATTGCATATTTTTGTTAACACACAGGAGAAAAAAAAAGAGAAAAAACATACTTGAGAGCTTAATTATTAGAATAGTAATGGACTCAGATGGATGTCTCATCCATAGCTAAATAAAGTAATGATGGATTCTATTAAATTGAAAGACGTGGACTGGTTAGACCAAAGGGTCTGTTTCCATGCTGTCTGACTATGATTCTATAACACTTTGCAAGCTGCGAGGATTCATGGTAGGTCAGAGGATTGGTAAACTTCAAGAAAACAAAATAGCTTAAACGATAATAAAAAGAGGCAGAAAAAATAAGAAAGATGGTTCGCAGTATAAAAAGAAAGTTTAAGAGTTTCTGCAAGTACTTGAATAGGAAAAGTCTAACTAATGCTGTTGCATATCCTCGAGAATGCGACTGGGAAATTGATAACGATAATAAAGAAATGGCACAAACTTTGAACAGGTGTTTTGCATCCATTTTCCATTAAACATGAAGAGCTGTTAGAGATGAACTGAAAATAATCACCAGGAAAAAGGTTCAGGAAAAACAGAAAAGTAGCAAACTCCGTGGTGTCAAGGGATGTGATTGTGCTGATACATGAATCACAAGTAGCTAGTATGTGAATACAGCAAGTGATTAGGAAGACAAATGGATATCTGGAATTTAGTGTAAGAGAAATGGAATATAAAAGGAAGGGAAGTTTAACTACAGCCGAACAGGGTGTTGACAAGACCAGATTTGAAGTATTCAGTACAAATTCAGTCATTCCTACGATGAAGGGCTTACCTTGTAATCAAAAAGGTTGAACATTATATATAAATATTGGAGGGAAATGAGAGACAATCTTATTGAAACTTAAGATCTTGAAGGGACTGGGTTAGGGTTGCTATCCACTCGAAGTTTACCCTTCGCTTTTTGATGCGGGGGACATGGGGCGGAAAAGAAGAGGGACTAAAACAAAGGGATATACGTAGGAATAAGAGATTTACCTTTTAAGACAGTTTTCTTTTCTAACCTGGCAGTGGGTAATTAGAATGTAAAATTCTCTTCCCAGAAAGTAACCAGATCAACTATCACCCTATTAAATGGTGGAGCAGGCTTAGGGGATAAAAGGTCTATTTTGTTTCCAAATCCTATGTCCAGGTTCCTATGAAAGGATCGGACTGGCAACCATGGCAGCATGCAACATGAAATGTCCTCGGATTTTGAGAAGATTTGTGGCTCAGGTTGAGGTTCTGGATGCAAGTTTGCTCGCTGAGCTGTAAGGTTCGTTTCCAGCTCAGCAAGCAAACCTACATCCATGAAGTGTCCTTTAAGAAGTTATCATTGAGATTCAAAAGAAAGAGTTGGTGGTTACAGAGTCAACATTGAGGACCGTGATGGCAACTCCTTGCTGACCACTGTATACTATTATGCATTTGCCTCTGCTGAGCTCATCCTGCAGGTGAGGCAACACAAACCCAGGGTTGGTGGTTGAGGTATCTAAGATGTTGAATGCTAGGCACAATTCAAACAAGTCATTGCTCGACAAGTCATTTTGCAACTTTACGAAGATGTTAATAATGAGAACTTTGCAGGACGGAGTGTGTCATTTCATTTTAGATGTTGAAGTCCATCTGGTTTCAATCCTCTACGATTTTTCTGCAGCTGTTTAGTACAATTCAGTGGCTTGCTCGTCAATTGAGGCTAGTTAAGGATAAAGTATATCGTTGTGGATCAGTCGTCACAAAGACCAAAACAGATTAGGCCAGATTTCCTTCCCCAAAGATCATTTGCGAATCTGATGCATTTATATGAGCAGTAGGAGAAATCAAGGGTTACGAGAAAAGGGTAGGAAAGGGGACGTGAGTAACATTGGATCAGCCATTATCCTGTTGAGTAGCTAAGCAGAGTTCAGGGGTCAAATGGCCTACTTCAGTTCCTTATTTCTTACCACCTTATAACTGATGATCATTTCAAGGCCCTCTTACTGAGACGAGCTTTCAATTCCAGGTTTTTATTAGGCGAATTTAAATTCCACCGGTCATTATGGGATTTAAACCAGTGTTGCCAGGGCATTAGCCTGGTCCTCTGAATTGCTAGTTAAATGACCACAGTGCCACTATCTCCCAATGGCATGTTTCATTTTTAATTCTAATTCTTGGTAAGACTTTAGTCTGCACAAATTCAAACTGAGAAATGCCAAACTAATTTTCTATAATTATGCTCTGCGGTTGGTTGTCACAAAGTACAAGTTAACATTTGAAATTCACACTAAAATTTCTCTCACACACAAAGCACTGACCTCAAGCATACATCGGGTCCTTTCTTGCTGGAATCGTTGTAGAAAAGGACCAACAAGATGATAAATGTACAACAACTGGAATTCAGTCTTCACCAATGGCTTTAGTACTTCTGAGAGAAATCTGAGGAAGACAATCAATTTGTTATTTTTCATAATATATTCTAATTTCTAACCTTTTTACTCTGCTTTGGTTTCAATTATAAGTTTGTTTTGTGAATAGATGATAAACATAAAAATAATGCCTTTGTTCAGCAGTCAGATCCAGATTTATGCATTCAGTTAATCACTTGGGGGCTCTAACAAATGTGTCTGTCCTTGGTGACTAACTGTTCAATTTTCCTAGAATGAATGATTGAAAAGTTCCAGCGAAACTGCAAAGCAAATTCCATCATTCCCCGACAGGCAGCATGTAATTATTTAAATAGATGATGATATTCTAGTTTTCTCTTTGAAAAAAAATCATCTATAATATTGACTTATTCACTTGATCATGCATTTCAAAACTATTAAAACTGTTTATGAAATACTTACCTGAAAAGTTTCAGTTATTTAATATCTATTAAAATAAAAAAAACTATAAAGTAATATGCAATCATGAACACTGACCTATATAGTTCAAATTCAGCTGAATTCTCAGAAGAAATTAGATTAAGGAAAACCGCTGGCTCAGTTTTAGGTTGAAAAAAAAAGGACACATGAGGATAAAAGACAATTACTTGAATTTATTTCCAAAGAGCTCTAAACAGCTAAACTACAATACATCAGGTCAGTGCTACACAGGTTTTATGGTTCCTCTATTTCTGAATAACTGTGTGTTCTAGCATTGTTTATATATGCCACATATCCCTGTTACAACATCCATAAGAACATTATGGCACACCTAATTGTCATTAATGCCAGTACTTTTAACGCTCACTTCCAATATCCTCCAAAGTTCAAGTAATCAAATTATGCAGCAGATTTATTATGAAACAAAATATAGTATTTTATCGACAATTTGTTATTCAAACAATGGTTCTCAAATTTTAGTAACAACTGCTTTAGATTTAACAAAAATTGTCCTTTTTAGTTAGTGAATCAACAGTAGTTTAATCAATGGGATCCATATTCAATTAGGAGAAAGTGAGGACTGCAGATGCTGGAGATCAGAGCTGAAAAATGTGTTGCTGGAAAAGCACAGCAGGTCAGGCAGCATCCAAGGAGCAGGAGAATCGATATTTCGGGCATAAGCCCTTCTTCATTTTTCAGTACCATATTCAATTAGTTAAGTTTAAAAAGATTAAATTAACAAAACTAATGCTTTAACCTTCATGACCCAACAGATTTCAATAGATACATAATAATGACTTTTTCCTGAACTCCAGGTGACAAATTAGCAGGCATTTAGACTAATACACAATGATTCATTACAAGAATAAAGCATTATTGTTTATGCTGATGTCAAGATTATTTTGCTGGACACAAACATCAAACGTAGTACCCCCTTGTACCCAATCTATTCATATTTTAGATAACCATTGTATCACAACAATATACATACTGGATGTTGTTTAAGATTCAGATTACTTTCCCCCAAGACTTGTCAAGCTCTTTTCTTACTGGTATCCACCTTTCATAATTCTATAATATACTGCAACAAGTCTGCATTGAATTCTCATCCAAATGCACCTAATTCCCTATTCCACTAATCTGGCAACAACCCAAGCTATAGCTTGTCAAGCAGCATCAAGTATTCATTGGCCTTAACCTGGACATCAATCTACCTTATCTTTGTTTATTGAAATCCCTTTTTCCAAATTCCATCAACTCCTTGAACGTCAAGGTCTCTAACTTTGGCACACCCCCTATTTTCTCTTTGGATCCTACGATTAAGTGCTCCAAAGCCAACAAGATTACCTCAGTCTGCAATTGTCCAAACCAAACACATCATTCCATTAAATGTTCTTGTTCATTGGGAAAAGCTTCCTATCCTCAACCTCATCCAGGATGAGCACATTGATGTCCCGAGATTCACTGTTATCATTATTGAGAACTTTCTCTGTTTAACAAGTAATCTCTCTCTACCACATTACATGTTCTACCATTTGTTTCTCCAAACTGTAGAAATTCTGTCATTTATCGGAGACTGTTCTCAAACATAGATCATAGAACATTACAGCCCAGTACAGGCCCAGCCTGTGGAACCAGTCTGAAGCCTATCTATCCTTCATTATTCCGTTTTCAACTGCATGTTTATCCAATGATCATTTAAATGCCTTTTTAAGTTGGTGAGTCTACTACTGTTGCAGGCAGGGCGTTCCACACCCCTACTACTCTCCCCGTAAAGAAACTACCTCTGACATCTGTCCTATATCTATCCCCCCCCTTGATTTAAAGCTATGCCCCCACATGCTAACCAACACCATCTGAGGAAAAAGGCTCTCACTATCCACCCAATCGAATCCTCTGACTATCTTATATGTCTCAATTAAGTCACCTCTCAACCTTCTTCTCTAATGAAAACAGCCTTAAGTCCTTCAGCCTTTCCTCATAAAACCATCCCTCCATACCAGGCAACATCCAGGTAAATCATGTCTAAACCCCTTCCAAAGCTTCCATATCTTTCCTATAGTGCAGTGACCAGAACTGTATGCAATACTCCAAGTGCAGCTGCACCAGAATTTTGTACAGCTGTAACGTGACCTCATGGATCAGAAAGTCAGTCCCTCTACCAATAAAAGCTAACACACTGTATGCCTTCTTAACAACTCTATCAACCTGGGTGGCAACTTTCAGGGATCTATGTATATGGACACCAAGATCTCACTGCTAATCTACACTGCCAAGACTCTTACCATTAGCCCAGTACGAAGTTATGAAGTCGAAGGTATGTACTGTACCTTTAAGAGCGTATGCTGTTCTGAACTGAGATTACAAGCACCTGTGTGTTTGATTAGATGGCAGTCCCAGAGTGTATCAGAAAAGTGAAAATATGTAACATTCGGCTGTGAAATGGACCTGCTATGGTTACGGTTTTGACAACAATTTGAAATTAACCACTTAAAATTATGTCCCAGGATGTTAAAACCCAATCGAGTTTGAATTTATTGTTTTGCCAACATCAAACCAATAAGACGATCTGATGTAGAGGATATAAAAATGCAGACACTTTGAAAATTGCAGAGCTCGTAACTGCCATTGAGAGAGACCCAAGAAAATAGGTAACACTTTCTATCAAAAGGTACCTTTTCATATGAAACATATTTGCAGTAAAAAGACAGACGACGACCCAGGGAGATCTTCAACCAGAAGACACTGAAGATGACAACTGCTGTGCGGTTTTGAAATTAAGTCAATGTAATTTTATTAAGTGTCTTATTGTCGTAGAGTTGGAGGCAGGTAATAAGCAGTTAAGAGTGGGGGGCGCTTCAAGTTGTGAATTATTGTTGTTTAATGTTCACTTTTAGAGTTAAAGAATAAATTGATGTTATTTTCTTTAAATAGTAAAATTTGGGAGTTCTCTGTCACTCATATTTTAATAGATCATGAGGTGAGGTGAGCTTTTCTGGGTGTGTGGTTTAATTAACAGAAGAGTTCAGCTGCTGTTCGTAACAGTACCTGTTGGAGATAGGTAGCAGGAATGAACCGGAGTTGTATGAATAAGATTAGATTAGATTACTTACAGTGTGGAAACAGGTCCAACAAGTCCACAAAGACCCTCCGAACAGCAACCCACCCAGATCCACTCCCCTTCATTACCCCTTCACCTAACTCTGCGGGCAAACTAGCATGGTCAATTCACCTAACCTGCACATTTTTGGACTGTGGGAGGAAACCCTCACAGACAGGGGGAAATGTGTGAACTCCACATAGACAGTTGCCTGAGGCAGGAACTGAACCCAGGTCTCTGGCACTGAGAGGCAGCAGTGCTAACCACTGTGCCACCCCAATAAGGGAGAAATGAAGAATTACAGTCTGGGTTAGAACGTCATTTAAAATGTACAAAACCAGAAATCACTGGAGAAACTCAGCCGGTCTGGCAACATCCGTGGAGAGAAAGCAGGGTTAACATTTCTGGCCCAGAGACCCTTCTTCAGAACACAATAGGTGGAGATAGAGCTGTGAGAGAGAGAGAGAGAGAGAGAGAGAGAGAGAGAGAGAGAGAGAGACACAGACAGAGAGAGAGAGAGAGACAGACAGACAGAGTTGGGCAGGCAAAGGAATGGGTAATGGTCAGACTGGGAGAATGAATAGTTAATGGGGATCATCAGTAGCTGAGAATGGGTTGGTTGTGGGGAAGGTACTCAGCCCCTAGAATTATTAAACTCTATGCAGAGTTCTGAAGGCTGCATTGTCCCTAAGCAGGAATGTACCAATATGCTCATGTGGTTCTTCCTTTTCTCAACACAGTGGAACATTGTTGATCAAACTTGTGCCTGAAAAATGCATAAAAGGGAAAGAAACCGGTGTGCCTTGGACTGAAAGCTTGGGAGCACCGCTGAACATAATTAAGGAAAAGGGCATAATGGTCTTGTCTTTCGTTTTGTGCGTCAGTTTGAGCAAACTACACATTCAGCATGGGGATTAATAGATTAGCTGATCTTTCTTTATTGGTAAAATGGTATCTGCTGTTCTTTGTGGCCTGTTTAGAAGGCAAAGATCAGACCCCATAGAAAATAATTATTGTAATTAAGTTTTGGAGACAAAGAGACTTCAAATTTGAAAGGTATTTAAAGGAAATTTTTGAAGTGTTTGACTGACCTCGTACAGTAAACATGATTGATGTATTAAGATCACGAAAAATAGGAGACCATCATGTGGCCTGGTGAGTCGGTTCTGCCATTTAACATGGTTATGACTGATCTTGGGCTTTAACCCTTCCTTCTACACTGCGTCCCCCTCCCTTGATTCCCTGAAGGCCCAAACACTGGCTATCCCAGACTTCAATGCATTCAATGATGGAATATCCAGAGTGCTCTAGGGTTGATAATTTATTAAAAATAAATGTGGAAATTTCTACTAAAATCCAGAAGTTGGATCAACAAGAAACAATGTAGCATGGAATGCAGCAATTTAATCTGGCTTCAGATGTGATACAATTCTTGTTTTCATCATGCAAACTGGTCTGCTCAATTTCACACTTGAACGCAGGAGATTAATGATATTTTCATCAGAGAACAGGATTAAGTGGAGCTCAGGAATCACGATGAATCCATTAATCAGATTTATACAATATTTTCCTATCAACTCACTTATCCAATGTGATGAGCCAGGGTGTAGAATTATAGGCATATGAACTGGAAACAAGATACTGCAGGCCCACTAGGGGGTTTTATGAAAGCCTGCAAAACATGAGACTTGATGGCATACAAGTAACAATGCTTTTCTCTTGGGAAGGATAAAACAATGGGTTAACATTCGATCCAAAAGCAAGTGTTTTAAGACTTCCTTTGTGGCTATAAATACAAAATATTTTAGTATGACTTGACTAGATGCAAAACTTCCTCACAGCCCTGTGCATTTTTGGTCTTGCGATCTAAAGTCAGTATTTCACACATCAGGGGACCTGATGACGGAGCTGAAAAAAGTAGCATAAAAATAGCTCTTGCACAAAAATATCAGCATTGAAATAATTGCAAAGAGACACAAAGAAAGATTTGAACACCATCACTGCGTACGCTTCATTTCAGTGTCAGAGAAGAATTTAAAAAAAGATTACAACACTGAAGACAGCGACATAACTCATTTCTGAATATTATTTCCTTTTTATTTGTGGCAAGTAGTTGGTTAGGATACATGTCTTTGAAATTTTAAAAAGACTGTTTCCAGTTTGACAAGAAACAGGTTTGTGAAAATTACTATTTAAAAAAAGAGAAAGCTTGTTACTATTTCAGTAAGGGTAAATAAACATCCACCAGTCCAGCAAAGCTTTATGCACTTTGAGGGACAGCACTGTAATACACAAGATGTTTCTTCTATAAATCACTAGGTCCCCATGTACAATTATTGCATGTGGAGCATGCACAGAATACTTTCAAGAAATTCATTTTGTTTTGACTATTACTATACTTCTGATCAATTCTTGTTTTAAGAGGCATGAGCCTGATGCAATACATAGGTCACCCCTGGTTTCAGTAGGTTCAATTCCTGCGTACGTTTATCAGTTGATACGTATGGAAAACAATACAGCATAAAATGTATGTTTGTAAGTACAATCAAACGTGTGCATGTTGGATCCTTAAAATTAATCTTAATAAGGAATCTCGTTCTTGCGCAAGAGTTGGTAGTGGATTGCAAGAAAAGTAATTTGTGGAATGTCTTCAAGATGGCTTTTTGGATCACTTGCGGTGGAGCCCACTATGGAATAGGCAATACTGGATTTAGTGTTGTGCAATGAGGCAGACTTGATAAGAGAGTTTAAGGTGAAGGAACTCTTAGGAGGCAGTGATCATAATTTGATTGAATTTACCCTGCATTTTGAGAGGGAGAAGACAGAATCAGAGGCAACAGTATTACAGCTGAATAAAGGCAACTACAGAGGCATGAGGCAGGAGCTAGGTAGAATCGACAGGGAGAAGAGCAGAGTAGGAAAGACAGTGGAAGAGCATTGGCAGGAGCTTCTGAGTGTAATTCTGAAGACACAGCAGAGATTCATCCAGAGGAAAAAGTACAAGGAGGATGAGGCAACCATGGCTGACTAGGAAAGTCAGGAATAGCATAGAAACAAAAGAGAAAGCATGTGATGTGGCGTTGGGCAGTGGGAAACCAGAGGATTGGAAAACTTACAAAGTCGAACAGTGAGCAATGAAAAAGAAATAAGGAGTGAGAAGATTAAATATGTGGGTAATCTAGCCAGTAACATAAAAGACTAAGAGTTTCTTTAGATATATATAATATATAAAAGGGCAAAAGAGGGGCAAAAGTGCACAGTTTGGCCACTGAAAAATTATGCTGGAGAGACATTAGTTTGGAACAAGGAAATGGCAGAGGAACTGAATAGTTACTCTGCATCAGTCTTCACTATGGAAGACACGAGCAATATCCCAAAAATTCAAGAGAGTGAGGCAAAGCTGAGAATGGTGGCCATCACCAAGGAGAAGGTGCTAGAAAACTGAATGGCCCGAGGATGGATTTATTCACCTGAATCAGATGGACTACAGCTCAGAGTTCTCAGGGAGATAGCTGAAGAGATAATGGAAGCATTAGTGGTGATCTTTTAGGCATTGCAAGAATCAGACAGGGTCCCAGAGGATTGGAAAATCACTAACATGTCACCCCTATTTAAAAATGGAGCAAGGCAAAAGACAGAAAATTCCAGACCGATCAGCATAACCTCGGTCATGGGTAAGATCCTAAAATCTGCTATGAAGGATGAGTTTTTGAATACTTGGAAGTGTAGTGTATGGTAAAACTGGGCAAAGTCAGCTTGGTTTCATCAAAGGGAGATCATGCCTGACAAATCTGTAGAATTCTTTGGGGACTTAACGAGCAGGTTAGACCAAAGACAGCCAATGGATGTTATCTATCCGGACTTCAAGAAGGCCTTTGACAAGGTGCCACACAGGAGGCTACTGAGTAAGATAAGGGCCCATGGTGTCAAAGTTGAAACTTTATTGCTGGAACAGCACAGCAGGTCAGGCAGCATCCAGGGAACAGGAGATTCGACGTTTCGGGCACAGGCCCTTCATTCCTGAAGAAGGGCCTGTGCCCGAAACGTCGAATCTCCTGTTCCCTGGATGCTGCCTGACCTGCTGTGCTGTTCCAGCAATAAAGTTTCAACTTTGATCTCCAGCATCTGCAGACCTCACTTTCTCCCATGGTGTCAAAGGCAAAGTGTTAACATGGATAGAAATTTGGCTGCCTGGCAGAAAGCAGAGAGTGGGGAGAAAAGGATCCTTCTCAGGGTGGCAGCCGGTGACAAGTGGTGTTCTGTAAGGTTCAGTGTTGGGGCCACAACTTTTCACTTTATACATTGAAAATCTAGATGAAGGAACTGACGGCATTCTGGCTAAGTTTGCAGACAATACAAAGATCGGTAAAGGGACAGGTAGCATTGAGGTGGTGGGAAGGCTGAAGAAGGATTTGGACAGATTAGGACAGTGGGCAAAGAAATGGCAGATGGAGTACAATGAGGGAAAAAGTGTGAGGTCATGCATTTTGGTAGTAAGAATAGAGGGATGGACTATTTCCTAAATGGGGAGAAAATTCAAAAGTCTGAAATGCTAAGAGAGTTGGGAGACCAGGATTATTCTTGAAAGTTGCCACCCAGGTTGACAGGGTTATTAAGAAGGCATACAATGTTTTAGCTTTTGTGAATAGAGGGATCAAGTTCTGGAACCATGAGGTTATGCTACAGCTATACAAAACTCTTGTGCGGCCGCACTTGGAGTATTGTGTACAGTTCTGGTCACTGCATTATAAGAAGGATGTGGAAGCTTTGGGTGCAGAGGAGATTTACTAGGATGTTGCCTGGTATGGAGGGAAGGTCTTATGAGGAAAAGCTGAGGGACTTGAGGCTGTTTTTGTTAGAGAGAGGATAGTTGAGAGGTGACTTAATAGAGACATATAAGATAATCAGAGGGTTAGATAGGGTGGATAGGGAGAGCCTTTTTCCAAGTATGGTGACGGCGAGCACGAGGGGGCATAGCTTTAAATTGAGGGGTGATAGATATAGGACAGATGTCAAAGGTAGTTTCTTTACTCGAGAGTAGTAAGGGTATGGAATGCTTTGCCTGCAACGGTAGTAGATTCGCCAACTTTAAGTACATTTAAGTCGTCATTGGACAAGCATATGGACGTACATGGAATAGTGTAGGTTAGATGGGCTTCAGATTGATATGGCAGGTCGGCGCAACATCGAGGGCCAA
Organism: Chiloscyllium plagiosum; assembly: GCF_004010195.1. NCBI lineage: Eukaryota > Metazoa > Chordata > Chondrichthyes > Orectolobiformes > Hemiscylliidae > Chiloscyllium > Chiloscyllium plagiosum. The sequence continues at coordinate 64,167,135 of NC_057712.1, read as the reverse complement.
AGGGCCTGCATTGTGATATAATGCTCTATGTTCTATGATTCTCTCAAGGTAAACTTGCAGTTTGAGTCAGCAGTCAGGAAGGCAAATGCAATGATGGCACTTATTTTGAGAGGAATTGAATATAAAAGCAGGGATGTATTTCGGAGGCTCTATAAGGCTATGGTCAGAACACATTTGGAGTATTGTACAGTTTTGGGCCCCATATCTTAGGGAGGATGTAATGGCCCTGGAGGAGGCTCATGAAAATGGTCTCAGGAATGAAAAGTTTAACATATGAGGAACGGTTGAGGACTCTGGGTTTATACTCGATGGAGGTTAGAAGGACAAGGGGGGACCTAATTGAAACATACAGAATACTGAATGGCCTGGACAGAGTGGATGTCGAGGAGAGCCCAGGACCCGAGGGCACAGCCTTACAGTAAAGGGAAGATCTTTTAGTACAGAGATAAGGAGAAATTTCTTCAGCCAGACAGTGGTGAATCTATGGAATTCATTGGCACAAAAGGCTTGAGGCCAGGTCATTGAGTACATTTAAGACAGAGATAAATAGGTTCGTGAGTATCAAGGGAATCAAGGGTTACAGAAAGTGTGGGAGAATAGGGTTGAGAAACTTATCAGCCATGATTGAATGGCATAGCAGACTCGAAGGGCTGAATGGCCTAATTTCTGCTCCTATGTCTTATGATCTATTTGTAAGTTAGACATTTGTAATTGTAAAGATACCAACTGTAGAAGAAAACAAGAAGAACTCAACTGCCTACAATGAGTTCTGGACCTACAAGATATTTTCAACACTGTAGTTCAATCATATTTAGAAGATTATATGAAAAGAAATAAAACAAAGCAGACTGGACATCAAAGTAATGCACTCATGAAAGTAGTATATACAAAGTTAAGACTTGACTCCACCAAAAATATTCACATTAATTGTGTAGACAGGTGTCCAAACATTGTACGTCAAGGTTACTGAATCAATAAATTGATCTAATATGCCTTTGCTAATGAACTAATGAGACATGTTCTATATTCCATTACCCCTGTGAGTCAAGTCACAAGACAATAATGTTCAGAAATGATTAAGGGAACCATTCTGTTTCATGATACCTTATTTCACCTTGTATCCATTATTTTTGATGCACCATTAGTTAGTATCCTTGTCAAACAACTACAAGTATAATTGGCAAGTATAATGTGGCAAGTATAATTATGAATTTACAAAACTGACATCATTTTCTATAGTTGCATTTGAAAAGTTAACTTCAATCAAGGAAGTGAATTTTAAGACACAGCCTACTTCAGCTGAATTCGAAAATATTCTTGCCCAACATCAATTTGAACTAAACAAACTGCTAAATCAAACAATGCTGTCAGCTACACTATATACAAGATCTACACATTTCTCACTTTGTCTTTAATTTTTTAAAAATCCCAACTTTTAGAGGGGTGTGGTTGAGTATTACATCGTGAAAGCTCAGTATCAAACCGTTACAGCATTACCGGCATACAAGTCTCCTTTGCATGGGTCTGAACACTTCGAGAGGAAGGAAGGTTTAGTGCTAGCAACTGGTCAAGAGAGCAGAAAATAAATGTCATAAATCAAGATGGACAGAACACTGGTTTCAAGCTTCTTTAAAAAAAACTGACATTTAAAAAAAAAATTGCCATATAAATACATTCAGCCTCACTAATTCTTCTGAACTCCTACATCATCATATTTAGAAAAGCTGCCCAAGGTAATTTTGTGTGACAGAAGAGGACCAGAGGGCATAAATTTCAAAATAAGGGGTTACACATTTAAGACAAAGACGAGGAGGAATTTCTTCTGAGTGCAGCGTATCTGTAGAATTCTTTACCACACAGGACTGATCGAAAGTGGTTGTCAATTGTAAACATTGCTGAGGTGGCCAGATTTTTAATCAGTAAGGGAATTAAGGGTTCTAGTAAAAAGGCAGGGAAGTGGAATGCAGGATTATCAGATCAGGCATTATCACATTGAATGCCACAGCAGACTCAAATGGGCTAAATGTCCTACATCTGTTTCCATTTTGAATGTTGTAATCATTCTTACTACTATATTACACAATAATTACCTATAGTGTGATGCATTGAAGATCATATGAAATGCCCATCATATTCTTCTGGGCTGCTTGAAAAATTCAAAATTCATACTGTTTATATCAAAAAATTAATCTTACCTTTATGATTGTTATGTAGTCAAGCAGAGGTACTCTTAATACAGCAATTAATTAGAAAGTATAGTTAATCAAAGGAAGAAGAGTCAAAACTCTTTTCAATTACTCATTATTGAGTATTTCCTGAATATTACACAAAGGGATGACGTGTCTTAACATGGAAGTAGGACTCTGACTTTCATAGAGCAAAGCTCTTTTGACAGTTCAGACATATATCCACAGATTTGCATACGACATTCCTTGAGACATTTCAAATTTTTTCTCATGTCTTAATATGATGTGCTATCTTATTTGAATATTGCAAATAACCAGATTAATTAACTCAATAATTCAGATAGCTGGGTTCCTATTCTCATTGTATAGTTGAATAGGAAGACATAGTTTTTGTTTATTAGTGACCTTGTATGTCTTGCTCTTGAAGAAGGGTTATACCCGAAATGTCGACTTCTGCACCTCCTGATGCTGCCTGGCTTGCTGTGTTCTTCCTGCCTCCTTCCTGTCTGCTTTGAATTCTAGCATCTGCAGTTTTTTTTGTCTCTAACCAAGTTTGTTCCTTACACAAACAGGCCCAACCATCAGGATCTCTTTTCCCCTCAATTAACCAATCCTTCCACAATTTTCAAATCTTTAAATGTATGCGACAACTCTCCTTTTGCTAAATTTCTGCTCTTTTCCCTCTTTTTGACTTTGCTGATGTCCTCACCTTGCACTGTAACTTCTTAATAATAAGTGTGAGGGTCCGAGCCTTCCTTTCCAATTTCAGAATTTGATAAATTCAATTAAACCTTCAAATAAAAATCTTTGGATGCCCTGTTAATTCATCTAAATTCCTGATAAACATGCTTTACATTGATTTATTTGAACTGGTACTTGCAGGTCACCCATGGAAGATGGAACTTGTAGTTCAAATGTGTTTTTTTAAAATAAAAAAGTTGCCTGCAACACTTCTCTATTCTCCAGTCTTAGATTTTATGGACTTAATTTTATATTGTGTTTGGCATCAAATTGCTACTCGCAGACCCTAATTCTTAGGACTGTTTTCCTTGTGATTACCTTTTTAAAAGCACTTAATGTGTTTTGATCAGAATACTAAAATAATCTGATCCAATTTATGCTACTCTCCTGAAAATTCTACACCTTAACATTAATTTTGAACTAGCTTGCAGAGACTTTGTATAAAACGTGTTGAATTGCTTTCCATCAGAAGTTTTCATTAGTGATGCCTTATTCAGATGTTGAATGTTGCATTATGATGTCATCCAGTACCTGTCAGGCAAGGAGGAAGTGTTTGAGCGAGGGAGTCATGGATTACTAAAGAAGTTGAATCTGTTGTCAGAGGAAGAAGGTGGCTTATGTTAGGATGAGAAGTGAAGGCTCAGTTAGGGCGCTTAAAAGTTACAAATTAGCCAGGAAAGACCTAAAGTCAGAGCTAAGAAGAGCCAGGAGGGGACATGAGAAGTCATTGGAAGCTTTTTATAGGTATGTCAGGAATAAAAGAAGGACTAGAGAAACATTAGGGCTCATCAAGGATAGTAGTGGGAAGTTGTGCATGGAGTTCAGGGAAGCACTAAATGAAAATTTTTTGTCGGTATTCACACTGGAAAAGACAATGTTGACGAGCAGAATACCAAGATACAGGCTACTGAACTAGACGGGATTGAGGTTCACAAGGAGGTGGTGTTAGCAATTCTGGAGTGTGAAAATAGTTAAGACCTGTGGGTTAGACGGGATTTATCCTAGGATTCTCTGGGAAGCCAGGGAGAAGACTGCAGAGCCTTTGGCTCACACTTTTTTTTAAAAAGTTGGGAAAGGATCCAAAATGACAAGGTGGTGTTAGCAATTCTGGAGTGTGAAAATAGTTAAGACCCGTGGGTTAGACGGGATTTATCCTAGGATTCTCTGGGAAGCCAGCGAGAAGACTGCAGAGCCTTTGGCTCACACTTTTTTTTAAAAGTTGGGAAAGGATCCAAAATGACAAAATGACATTCCCCTGAACTGATATGGATCAGTCAGCATTGGAGTCAGCCTGCAGAACCAAATTCAAACATCATTCATTCAATCTTCTGTTCTCCCAAAAGTAGACAGAAGCTTCTTTAAATTAGATATTGAGATGACCAAAACTGCATTCTGTCCCTGCTGTAAAACATGTACCCCAGCTTTCAACAAAATTCCTTTCTCTTGCAACAAGTTGGAGTTGAATCAAACTATTTTCAATGTTGGTGTCATTTCTGACGCAAAATTGAGTTTACAACCACACATCCATAATTCATTCTGTCATATCTACCTCCCTACCACCATCCAACCTGGCTTCAACTCATTTGTTGAGAATGATTGCCTATTCCCATGTTACCTCTGGACTTGACTTATGGCTATCCTCCCATATTTTACCGTCTGTAAACCTGGGGTCATCTCGTGCTCTTGTCCCATGTCCTAAGTTCAATCTATCCACTGCCGTTGTTTGATGACCAACAATGCTCATGGTTAAGCATTTGGAAGAATTTTTCCCATCTCCTCTGACTAGACTCATGATTTTGAATACATCTGTCAAATCTCCTCTCAGACTTCTTGGGGAGTAGTCTGAACTTTTCCAATATATCTATGTGACTGAAGCATCTCGTTCGCTTGTGTCTTTTTTGGGCTTATTGTAATGCGCAGATCTGGATACAGAACTCTAGCTGACACCTAATTCATGTTTCATGGAATTTTAACATTACTAATATGGACATGAGAGAAGTTAAGCATAGGAAACTGCATACTTCATGAACTGTGCTCTCAGCCTGTCAAGCCACCTTCAAAGAATTACTCACATGTACATCCAAGTCCTTGTATTTCAGCACCCTATTCAGAACTGAGCCCTTTATTTTAAACTGTTTCTCCATGTTCTTTCTATCAAAATGTATCACTTCACAATTTTCTGCATTAGATTTAATGTTTCATATTCATAAACAGAAAAACAGGCCTTTTGGTTCATCATGTTGACAATGACCAAATACCAAATCCAATTTAATTCCATTTAATCCCACTTGGTCCAAAACCAACTATGGCCTGGCACTTTAAGTGCTCATACAGATGCTTCTGAAATGTTGCGAGAGTACTGCCTCCACAACCCTCTCAGGCAGTGCATTCGATATTTTTAACAGCTGAGTGAAAAAAACCTTTCCTCAGATCTCCTCTGAACTACTGAACCAGTTAATCCTCATCTTAAATTTACACCTCTGATCTTAGACATCTGCCCTGCAGAAAAGAGAGTTTTGATAAGGTTGTGGCTCAGGTTGAGGTTCTGTATTTACGTTTGTATCCTGGTGGCTAGTTTTCTACCTGTTTGTCCAATGTAGTGTTTGTTACGACATTGTGACAAACACTACACTGGACAAACAGGCTGAAAACCAGCCACCAGGATACACGCACATCAACTAGCCACAAAAAGAGATGACCCACTCTCACTAGTATTCTTAAATACAGATGAGGAAGGACACCACTTCAACCGAGACAACACATCCATCCTAGGGCAAGCCAAACAGAGACATGCACAGGAATTCCTAGAGGGTTGGCATTCCAATTGGAAGTCTATCAACAAACACATTGACTTGGACCCCATTTACCACCCTCTGAGAAAAACAAGAAATGGCATCACCACAGGAAATGACATCAACAACCCAAGGAAACCTAAAGATATAAATAGAGAGCAGGTCATTAATACCAGTGCTTCATCGGAGGCTCACTGATGTTGTCACCTAGTATGGTGACGAAACGTCTGAAAATTAATTTTCCAGCTCAGCGAGAAAACTTACATACATGGAGCAAAGATTCTCATGATCTTTCCTATCTGTGTTGTCTGCCCATTCCACTAATTTGTTCAAGGCTTTGTGTAGGTCAACACTATCCCCCTCACAGTTCACAATATTTCCAAGAGCTCTAATTATGCTCAGTATTAAGAAACAAATACTACTTATGGGCTTTTCAATCTTGACGCTCTTTGCTGCACTAACGCATTAAAAGCTCAGAGTTTTTCCAAGTCCTCTCTTGGCTTCCCCTAAAACAGTACCAATGCTCTGCTTACTTTTGCATCGCCCGAGCCTTCTTCGAATCTGACTTTAACTCATATGCTTAATAAGTCCTAGAACCACTTCCTGAGTTTGCTCTAACAGCAATTATCTAAAGAAAAGATCTTTGTTCCAAAGCAAACTGCTTTAAATTCCTCACTACAGCTGTTGGGTACTTATAGTGTTGGAATGTATTTCAGTCTTAGGGTCATGTGGTTAGCATAATACCAACAGAAATGCTACAAGCAAATTTCATTAAATAAAATTACACCCATAACCGTAGAGATAAATAGAAAGACTTCTGTTACTTACTTGGGGATAAGAGAAAGCTGTCCAATACTTGAATGATGCCACACTGCATGCGCCAAGGCCAGAACATAGCTACAGTACATCTCACAATAAGACTGGTGGCAAGCTGTGAAATCAAATAGCTGAAATGGGTATCCTACCCATTCTGTATCCGAGGTTAATGTTGCACTGTTGATGACATTCACAATGCGATCATTCAGTACTATCCAGTAGGGTTCCTTCAAACAAAAGAACAAAAATACTTTGCAAATAAAATCTTAATTAGAAGGCATTTTCAAATTCGATATCCCAAATGTCGCAGCTAACACATTTTCAACTTATTTAAATGACAAATCAGAGTGACCATAATCTTTGTAACATTTGACCCAAAAATGGACTTCTGACCACACACCTTTGCCATCACTAAGCCCACCTCTATAACATCACTTGACTTCATTCTAATGCCATCCACCAGATCAAGATAACCTCATAGTCAAGTCTAGAGATAACAAATGCCTATTTAATATATGGTGGCCAGTCTCCTGTCCATCTTCTGAGGCAATTTGTAACACTGTTATACATATGCTTCCTTGCACCAAACCTTGTCCAGTCACCCTCATGTCTGCTGAAATAAACTGGCTAAGCAGTGCCTTGATTTTAAAATTTTATCTTAAATCTCTGTGGAACTTACCTCTGCCTCCAACACCCACCCCAATTTCCTTCAATCACAACTCAAATATTTGAACTCGACCAGTTTTAATTTCTTCAGCGATTTTAATTGCTCCTATATTAGTAGCTGCATCTACAGATGCCTGGGATACAAGCAGTGGAATATCCTCCTTACAGCTCACTCTTTCCTCTTTATGAAGCATCGAAGGCACTATGTAAATACAATTTTATATTTACTGGACCTCAAGGCATTTGCCTGCATGTTCACAACTAATTTTAATGTTAATTGATACACAGCCAAACATTAACAATTTTACTAATCTGAGAGACTGCAACTGAATTTGTCCTACAAATCTTAATGCAATTCCATAATTAGTTTCTCAGTTGATTGGTGGCAGCAATCTCCTTTCCATCATCTTACTTGATGCTAAGGCCTACAAGCCTTTGCTGTGCCGAACAAACCCTATCGTTTAATATTACATGGAGCAAACCACACTGACTTAAAACTGATATCTGTCGGGAAAACCACAGGAGGCAACTGAGAATAGTCATCCACTCAACATTTCTGGCAAAAGCAATCATCAGCATTATCATGTCAATGGAAAGCTAGGATCAGTAAATCCTTCTATGCCAGTCTGTACAACGCGAAGCCGACCGACAGCACGGCCTCCCAGTCGTTCCTGTCCTCTATCACGGAGGTCTTGGACGATAGAACACGGGAGAGGCTGGACCAGCCGCTATCTCTGGACGAGCTGACCAAGGCCCTCGAGTCCTTCGAAAAGAATAAAACTCCCGGAAGCGACGGCTTACCGGTCGAGCTCTATTCCGCTCTGTGGGCCTTGATCGGCCAGGACCTGCTGGAGGTGTATGTCAGTATGCTTCGGGCAGGTACCATGAGTGAATCCATGAGGAAAGGCATCATCACCCTCATCTACAAGCGGAAGGGGGAGAGGGAGGAACTCAAAAATTGGAGACCAATCTCACTGTTGAATGCGGATTACAAAATTCTGTCAAAGGTAATCGCCAACCGGGTCAGGTCTGCTCTAGGGTCGGTGATTCACCCTGACCAAACCTGTGCTGTGCCGGGCAGGAAGATCGCCGAGAGTCTCGTGCTCCTCAGGGATACGATCGCGTACGTGCAGGACAGGGGGTTGGACACCTGCCTGATCAGCCTGGATCAGGAGAAAGCCTTTGACAGGATATCACACAGATATGAGGGATGTCCTCTCCAAAATGGGCTTTGGGGAGGGAATCTGCAATTGAATCAGATTGCTCTACACCAACATTGTCAGTGCAATCTCAATCAATGGGTGGGAATCAGATAGCTTCCCAGTCAGATCTGGAGTCAGGCAGGGCTGCCCTCTCTCTTCTGCCTTGTTTGTGTGCTGCATAGAGCCATTTGCCAAGTTCATCAGGAAGGATGTGAGCCTGAGAGGGGTGACTATTCCTGGCAGCGGGGGCCTGCAGGTTAAAACCTTCCTGTACATGGATGACGTCGACGTTTTCTGCTCGGATCCGCTGTCCATGCGCAGACTCATGTGCATATGTGACCAGTTCGAAGGGGCCTCGGGGGCCAAAGTAAACCGAGGCAAGAGCGAGGCCATGCTCTTCGGGAACTGGGTCGACCAAAACTCGATCCCCTTCACCGTCAGGACCGACCACCTGAAGGTGCTGGGTATTTGGTTCGGGGGGGGCTGGGGCGTGTGCCAAGTCTTGGGAGGAGCGTATCAGCAAAGTGAGGCAGTAACTGGGCAGATGGAAGCTACGGTCGCTCTCCATCACAGGAAAAAACCTGGTAATCAGGTGTGAGGCACTGTCATTGCTATTATACGTACCACAGGTCTGGCCTATTCCCAGAACTTGTGCCGCTGCAGTCACCAGGGCCATCTTCCAGTTTATATGGAGGTCAAAGATGGATCGGGTTCGAAGGGACTCGCTGTACAAAGATCTGGGCAACGGGGGAAAAAATATACCCAATGCCACCCTCACCCTGATGGCCACCTTTGTGTGTGGCTGCATCAAGCTGTGCATGGACCCCCGGTACGCAAACACCAAGTGTCACTACGTACTGAGGTTCTACCTGTCCCCGGTGTTGCGAAGGATGGGCCTGGCCTCGCTGCCGCGGAACGCTCCGAGTAGTTGGACCGTTCCGTATCACCTGTCCTTCGTGGAGAAGTTTATGAAGAAAAACACCTTTGACCACAAGTTCATCAGGAAGTGGTCAGCACGTAGTGTCCTTGAGACCCTTCGGGAAAAGGAGAGGGCGGATCCTATCGAGCGGTTCCCTGAGCAGACTGTCAAAGCCATTTGGCAGAATGCCTCATCGCCAGAACTTTCCAACAAGCACCAAGACATGGCTTGGCTGGTGGTGAGAAGGGCACTGCCTGTGAGATCCTTCAGTCTGGGCCACCTCGAAGTGGCTGCAGTGGGGCGGGTTCAGACTGTAACACATCTCCTTCTGGAATGTTCCTTTGTAAAGGAAGTCTGGAGGAAGATGCAGTCGGGGTTCATCCTGAGCAGCTCCATGACACGGGGCTCTGTGCTTGACTCTGGGCAGAACCCAACTGCTTTTGTGACTGTGTACATTGAAAGATATTTTTATAAATACACTATATTTTTTAAAGTTAAAACATAAATCAACCAATTGCAGCTCAGCTGAACTGACACATCTGCCTGCCTAAGAAGAACAGGGGGCCCACGTAGTCATTTGGGATTTGCTGACGCCTCAGCTAAAAATGTAATCGTACAGACCTGTAAATAGGAATGATTACTGTTTTCGGTATGCAAACAAATGGAATGTTTACATATGTATGGCATGTCCAGTTGTACAGATCATCAAAGTATTTTATGAATAAAGTATATTTTTGAAATAAAACAAAATGTTAATGGAAAGCTAATGGTTTCTCAGAGAAAAGTTTAACCCCAGACAGACTTTGAAAGCTTCACACAAGATTATTTTCAATTAACATATTTACTTGGAATTATAAATTAACCCTGAATTCAGGTGCCACGAAAGTCTTATTTACATCAACTATTAGTACTTACTAAATTTCTTACTACATTTAAAAACTTACAGGCAATGCAGTTATTACAAGTCCAATTGCATTCATCCAGGCAGTAATGTTTTCTCTCGGTACCAATGGTTGACTGGAATAAAAATAGTACTGAAGCAAATGACAAAGAACAAGCATGAAAGCAAAACACTGTGGATGAAAAAAATAGTAGTAAAAATAGAAAATGCATAAAATCTTCAGCAGATCGGGCAGAAAATATACAGATAATATTTCAGGCAGATGACTTGGCATCAGAACAGCAGATCATAGAAAGACATCAACCTGAAACATTAATAAGATTTCTCTCTTCACAGATGCTAGCAGATGTGCTGTTACAATCCCATCCAATGTAATCTCTGGACAAGTCAAATCCCAGGCTGAAAGCTGGTTTGTTAGTTCATATTTTGCTTTTTTCTAAATTTAACAAGGCAGTCTTTCATTGAAACACAAAGATGTGCTGCAAATCAGATTTCATCAATAAAAGTTTATTATGCAAAGGAAAAGATAAACTAAATTTTGACACATATCAAAAAATTTCAAAACACATTAAAATACAATCCCATCTCTGCCAACACTTGCATGTAACAGTATACAAACACCAGAGAGTTTGTATCTTTATCATTACTAGGGTTCCCTTAACTGCTTTTTTTACCCATTTCCCAGTCTTGAGAGTTTGGTAGCCTCTTCATTGATTATTCACACACGTGAGCTTAGACTTCCACAGCTTCACATAACGTTTCAGGATTCTAAATCAAACACTTCTGGTCTGCAACTTTCAAACTAAAACTCTTACATTGAGGTAACCTATTTCCTAACGGTTCTCAACTCTACCTTTTCCACATAAAGGGCTGTTTCATACATCCAATTTTCTACACAACCTCTGAACTGAAACTAGAAGGCTTCCAAACAATGGGTTTTCCTCCGAGTAAAAATAAACAAACAATCTTGATCCCTTAAAACTGAAAGCAAACTCTGCCACTTAGTATTTACTGCGCTTGCTAATAAAATTCTTATTCAAATAAATCCCCATCACCACCACTACTCCCAGACTTCCTTTCCCATACTGACATTTCTTTCAAAAAACAGCTCCAGAATTACTGACAAGTTAATCAATAAATCCCCTCATACACAGAGACCAAAATGCACATGTGCCACTAATACAAAATCCAAACTTGAATAACCAATGGTCATTTTTATCTTTTGAAAGAAACATGCTCAACAGCATTCTTCAAAACAGGTGAAAGCCTGAAACTTGCAACCATCATGGAATTCAAGCAAATCAAATTTTAGCCAGGTATTTAGCTCTTACATTACGTAAATACAATTCATTCACATTTTAAACGTAACCTGCTCTTTAAGAGCCATCACTGCCCAAAGTGAAGAAAGATAATTTCCAAACAAAGTTACCTCTTAAGTACAACGTTAAGAAGTGCATTTCCAACTTCTTTCCCCGGAACAGATAATGCCATAAGTTCCACACAGGTTACATGAAGGGCATGTGCTGCCGGGTTTGGAAATTCATTGAATCTCCAGTCACAGTTTGGAAATGGACCAGGCGATTTACCTGCCATAGGTGGTGTACTGATTAAGGGAAATATGACTGAATGTGTAACAGTAATTAAAGATTTTCACAAGTAGAAGAAATACATATCAAACATAACCATACTTCATTCATGAAGTACATTGAAAAAAATAACGGACAAACCAATTATACAACATTTAAAAATAATTCATCTAATGTAGCTAATATTTACAAATCAAAAGAACATAAAATACGGGAGGTAATGGACTACCGGTATTATTGCTGGACTGTTAATCCAGAGATCCAGTTAACATTCTGGGGACCCGGGTTTGAATCTCATCATGGCAGATGGTGAAATTTGAATTAATTGAATACCTGGAATTAAGAATCTAATAACAACTGAGGATCCATTGTCGATTATCAAAAAAAAAAACACCATCTGGCTCACTAACGTCCTTTAGGGGAGGAAACTGCCATCCTCCCTGTTCTCATCAACAGGTATCTCCAGACCCACAGCAATGTGGTCGACTCTTAACTGTCCTCTGAGCAATTAGGGACAGGCAATAAAAGCTGCCTAGCCAGCGATGCCCTTATCGCATGAATGAATTTAAAAAGTGTTTCCTTGGTTCATGCTCCATTTGAATTATTGGCACCGGAATACCTAAACCTCAGCAAAACAAATATATTTCCACTTCTATTGATGAATTTTATTGTTATATGGATTGAATAGAAATTAGACAAACGTAGTTATAATGGCATAAACTATAAATAAATTACTACAGTGACTGGAACTGTCAATGCCCAGTTGCTTTTGCTACATAAGATCATAAGAAATAGGAACAGGAGTAGGACATTCAACTTCTGGAGCATATTCTGCATTCAACAGGATCATGGATCATCCAACGCTCCTCAAGCCCATTTTCCTGCCCTTTTCCCCATATCCGTTATTATCAAGACTCCATCTCAGCCTTAAATATACACAAGAACTTGGTACTACAGCTTTTTGTGGTGAGGAGTTCCAAAGACTCTCAATCCTCAGAATAAATTCCTCCGTATCTTAGTGAACCTTCTCTGAACTGCCTCCACTGAAATAATATCATTTCTTAGATAAGGGGGACCAAAACTTCTTACAATACTCCAGAAATGGTCTCAATAGCATCTTGTACTACTGCAGGAGTTCTCTATTCCTATACAGGAATCCCCCACAATGTGAAAGTAGAGCATTCCCATAACACCTTTCATAAGCTGAAATGGCATAAAGCAACGAAGCCTTAATTTATATGGGAAACATTTCACCTTTCTTCGTAAAAGTGAAAATCCTCTTGGATTTCTTTCGGTTAGCAAAATAAAGGTCCTAATGTAGGTCTTTTGTAAAAGCGAAGTGGCGCAAAGCGAAATTTTGAAAAGGAGGGGATACCTGTACTCCAACTCCCTTGAAATAGGGGCCAACATTCCATTAGCCTTCCTGATTACCTGATGCACCTGCATGCTAGCTTTCAGAGTTTTTTGCATAAATAGTCCCAAAGTCCCTTTCTGTTGAAGATTTCTCTATTTAAATAATATTCTTTTGCTCTCCCTTCCAAAATGAACACTTCATATTATTCTCCATTTCTTATCTTTTTGTCCATTTACTTAACCTATCAATATCTCCCTGTAAACTGTTTGTAACCCTCTGGCAAGCTGTCTTTACACCTACACTTGGACACCATTTCCAAAAATTCTGCATGCAGCAATGAACAACTTCATACTGACAGTAATGATTAAAGTTTCTTATGAGAATGATAAAAAGTCTTTCAAACTCTGGAGAAAATTCAAGATTACATTAACAAACTTTCAGTCAATTTATTTCCTTCAAAAGGTATTTTCTGGCTCTTATGTACAGATACTCTTAATAAATTACATTAACTATGGCAGGACTTCTTTCTATAATATACATTTGCTGCACAAGACAAACTAATTAGCACAGAGGAAGGATATTCTCCACCAATCGACCAATTAACTTGCAGTAGTACGTGTCATCAGGAACCCACGGATTGTCTTCTCGTGCATTCATGGCAGATTTCAGGTAAGTTTCACTTAAACACCAGCCTTGTAGTCGGTTATCTTTTAGAGAGCCAATGACTGCATGAACAAGCTTGCGTTTAAGATTTGTGCGATCCCGCAGATGTCTCTCATAGTAATGAAGTGTGTTGTATAGGTAGGTGACAGGTCGGTCTACAGTGGAAACAAAAATGCAATTGAACATTGATCCTACATTTTAGTTAATTTTAAGCAAAAATAAGAATACAAACTCTCTCCAAAATCAGGAATGTAATTAAATGTATCCAAAGACTTGTTACAAAGACACACTAGGAAAATTCACAATAGGATTCATATAGAAAAAAGGTTAAGGGTAGATTTGATACAGGTGCTAAAAGTCACAAAGGGTACAGACAGAATAAATAAAGAGACAATGCAGTGGCAGAAGGGTAAGTAGGCAGATTTAAGGTGATTGGCAAAAGAACCAGGGGTAGCATAAATGAAAAGATTTCTTACATAGCAGTGATTTGAATGTTCTCTACAGAAGAGTGAAAGAAACAGATTTTAACAACAGATTTCAAAAGGGAATTAGATAAGTAATGGTAAAGAAAGAAAATTACACAGCTGCAAAGAAACAACAAGTAAGTGTTATGGACCAGGCCAGACCTTAAAACATTTCAAGAAAGTAGACCAGACCCTAAATTTGCTCGTTGTTTTAAGCAGGTGTAGAGTGGACATTCCAGGAGAGATGGCACTGGTGAAACCACTTAATTTTAACCAAAACAGAATTTATTTACAAGATTACCGAATAAAACACAAACAAAAGAGAACAAAATCCCGAATAACTTAACCTATCTGAAAAACCAACGGATCATCCCAACTTAATGATGTTGTTCCAAATACTTGGAATAATCCCCATAAACACCCCTTGGCACAAAAAGGTAAAATCAAACGTAGGGGCTTACAGGAGAGGTGAGAGAGACACAGAGAGTGAGAGTGAGAGAGTGCAAGAGTGAGAGGGCGCAAGAGTGAGAGGGCGCAAGAGTGAGAGGGCGCAAGAGGGCTACCACCATGGGCCTGGTTCTTTGACAAAGGCCTGATGGCTTTCAGTGAATAATAAGACCAAAGAAAAACTGTGAGCTGGGAGAACTTGCCACTCCCCTTTCCTAGTATAAGTGTTTTTTTCCAAAAACTTTAAAGCCTTTTGTCTGAGGTAGCATCTGTTCATTATTATTAAATTGGCCCTAAAACTCTTCAACCTAGAACTATTAGAGTCTGTGTCTTTTATGACCTCTCTGAAAAAAATCCAAGGACACCATGAACTTGTTAAAGGAGCAGCATCATCACAGAAGAGTGATTAATCTCTTTCAAAGAGCATGAAAGATTAACAGGTCTCCTGTGACACATTGTTCCTATGTTCTATAAAGCCAATTTCACTCCCAAGAGAAAATCTCAACTTCAGACTCCAGAACACAAATACAACACTTAAACAAGTGTAATCTTGTCTCTTTACTAAAGGCAGTTTCACACATTCATTTTGCAAATTGTCCTAAACTGAAAACTTCTGGATTGTCGTAGAGTATGCAAACTTAATGTTATTAGATTAGATTAGATTACTTACAGTGTGGAAACAGGCCCTACTAAAGGCAGTTTCACACATTCATTTTGCAAATTGTCCTAAACTGAAAACTTCTGGATTGTCGTAGAGTATGCAAACTTAATGTTAATAGATTAGATTAGATTAGATTACTTACAGTGTGGAAACAGGCCCGATTAGATTAGATTACTTACAGTGTGGAAACAGGCCCTTCGGCTCAACAAGTCCACACGGACCCCCCGAAGCACAACCCACCCAGACCCATTCCTTAACATTTACCCTTGCACCTAATACTACGGACAATTTAGCATTAGCCAATTCACCTGACCTGCACATTTTTGGACTGTGGGAGGAAACCGGAGCACGCGGAGGAAACCCACGCAGACACGGGGAGAATGTGCAAACTCCACACAGTCAGTCGCCTGAGGCGGGAATTGAACCCGGGTCTCTGGCGCTGAGAGGCAACAGTGCTAACCACTGTGCCACCGTGCCACCCACCCATTACTTCAGACAAATTTCTCAAATGACCTTTTTGCACCTTTCAAGTCATTATTTGATGCAGGAATCTAAGGTTGCAGCCTCTTTTTCATAAAGCCTCATAATTGGAGCTTTCCTGAGCTTCATGATATTCGACTGATGCAGTATTAAGCTGTTTGTTGTCCAGCAATTTTCTGACTGCAGGTCCCAGCATGGCATCCTTCACTCTTCTAATTCGTTCAATTCCCTTTCGAAAGTTGTGCCGAATGTTTCCACCATTCTTCCAGACATTTGATTCTAAATCATAATGTGCAAAAATATTTTTTGCACAGTGGGTTATCTCTGGGGAACCTTTTAACCCTCAAAACATATAGGTTTGGATCAAGTGGGAAGGTAAAACATTCAAAACTTTAAAAATGATCTCGTGGCCTTAACTGCTATGGGCAAGTGACCAAACAGCCCTTGGAATGTGACTTGACCAGTAAATCTTTTATGCCTTCATTTTAATGGGTTTTCTATTTTTCACCAAGAGCGTCAGTTTTTCCTGGCTTGGGAAAACCTGGCAGATAAAAGATGCAAGAGTGATAAGCATTTCTGCAGCATAGTTTGTGGGTAAAGAGGAACAAGAGCACTTTTCCTAGGCCTAACAATCTACACAGTAAAAAGTCTCTTATTGTTGATCTGATTTTCACTTTCACAATCCCTGATCCTACACAAACACACAGATTTCTTCCTTTTTTGTACTTCAATTCTTGCACTTGATAATTCTTTTCGTCCCTCCGCGTCACACATATTCACCCATGTAAAACACTCAAGGCAAGGATGCTATAAAAATGTTGCTTCAGTTGTGATATTGAATACGCATCTTTCCAATACGGGGAAAATATTTCAACATTTCACCTTACTGATCATATCTCCTACATATTAGTGGCGTGGCAGAACATCATCGGCACTGTACTTCCAATCTTTCATGAGACTGTCTTGCTGGTGGCGCAAAGGCATAAAAAATGTCATCCTGCAATCACTGAAGATAGGCTTACACCGCCACGAAGTGAGCCTAGTGCTTCTGTATTGATGAGATAGTTCTAGAGCAGACTCATGACTGCTGCAATGGAGTTTGAGCTCAGTAGGAGTTACTGTGACATTGGCAGTTGCTGCTATCAGCAAAGTGACCCAAAACTGACTCATTATTGGTCACCAGGCCCATAGTGGAGCATTATATCTTTATTTTTATGCCTCGGTGTTCTAAATGTTGTTCTTTTTTCCTGTGTTTTAAGATAGAATTAGAAAGTGGTGCCACTGTACAGCACTTCTCACTGTATTGTGTAACAAAATAAACATAATAAATAAATAAATCATTTGTGAGCAAATTTGATGTTTAGTAAATCGTATCAGATCACTGGCCTTGCAAAGAAACAAGATTGAAATTTAAAAAAAAACTTAATTATACAAATAGTAGAAAACATACCCACTTAGTTAATACACAAGGAAGAGAGACAAGCACTATTAGATATCTTGAAGTACATGAAACCTACCATGAAATTTATACAGGCCTCCGAGGTGATCAAGAAGTGTTTCCAAAGATTTTGAAACTGGGAGTAATTCTAAAAATCTGTGGATTACAATATCAAACACTGGCAAAAACCGAAGGCAGACATTTCCAAAATAAATAGGGAGATATTGAGGCTGAATCTGCACGGGGGGATTAACCTGTTCAGCCAGGCCCTCAAAATACAGCTTTTCAGGATATTTCTGAAAGAGATGAACAGCAAGTAGAAAGCCTTAAGACGATTGACATTAAAATGAATTCTATTCCTGAGCACCATTCTTTCAAATCTTTTGCAATTTCAATCTCATCTTTTTCAATGCTAATTAGCAGCAGAATTTCATTTTCAAAATGCTTACAGTCTTTAATAATGATTGTTAATATCAGGGCAAAGCTTTCAACTTGAAAATGTTTGCGTTCATTCATCAGTCACTACACAAAACATAAAATTAGCTTGAATGCCATTATAGCTCATTCTTCATGATAAGGATGCTGAAAATATTAGATAATTTAAAAGAAAAACACAACCAGAAGGCAACAGAGGTTCTATTCAAACGCTACAATGACATTTCCTCTTCCTGGTGGACCTCTGCCATGCCAAATTTGTGTCTCACATTTCTCATGCCTTTCTACACTTGACTCAAGTCATATTCTCACGTGTGCTTAAAAACATAGAAGACTGCATCTGTAAAGTGGACATACGATGTTTGCCCGATTACCATCAGGACACAAAACCTCAACAGAATCAGTGTCAGTGAATATTGTAAACTTAGCAGTTATGGAAAAACATTTCACTATCACAATCAACGACTACTTCATATTTTCTGCAACACTTTCAATTAAGTAATTATATTTGTCTCGGTTAAGCAAACCAAAATTTGCAAAGGATCTGTAATGAATTGATGGGTCTAAATGCTGATGAATTCAACGAATGGAATTACCAAACTGCAGACTACTTGAAGTGTGTTAGTTCAACTCCAGAATACCATGCTCCATCTTGATCATTTTGTAAATTCTGGCCACAAATTAGCTTCCTGTGGTATGATATTTATGAATTCTAATAAATATAGTGGATCCCTTCTACATTAGAAAAGGTCCTCTGATAAACTTTGAAGGCAAATAAAGTTTGTTCATAACATTCAACTAAAAAATGGATTTCCTATACTTGCAAACGTGCCAAAGAATATGCTTTTCTTACTTCTAATGGAGGTGGAGCAGGAGAGAGAGAGAAAAAGTGTGTGTTAAGTCAACAAAAAGATGAAATAAAGGTTAGTTATTAAGCCTCTAAAGATTACTTTATAATGGTTGCAAGTAAGAAAATGAGTTCAACACCATATCTCACATCTAGAATTTTGATTGAGTCACAATGGATGATTACTGTACAACTTATAAAATCTGATTTTGGACATATCAAAATTATATTAATTTTCCTCTTTTTGAAGTGGCTTTTCATAAAGATTTTAGACCAAACAATGTAAAGTTCCAGATATGTCAGACCATTCCTCAAAATTGGAGCCACAATTTTCTGAGTAATGTGATCTGCAATTGGCATGCTGCTGATGACAAGTATTTCTTGTAAATACAAAAATACTAATATTGCTCATGATATCTGCTATGAAGTTTACTATGAAATTTGAAAGTCAGATTGTATAGATGACTTTCAGCAAATATCAAGGTCATTGGGATCACAGCAGGAAAATGGAAAAACCGACTTCTAACATACTTTAAATTACATTTAAATGGAACAAAACTGCTGATGCAGGATACCCTGTATTTCATTCCAATATTTAACTAAATTAGAATGATGGAAGAAAACTATGTTAATTGCACTCACCTTATACAACCGGACCAATATACAGTTAAAATGTTAGATACATTATGATGAGAGCTCAAACTGACAGCATAAAGTGTCATCAACAATGCTATGAAGCAACACTTACTCACCAATAACCTGTTCACCAATGCTCAATCTGTGACTACTTGGCTCATGGCTTCAGTGAAAAGGTGAGGGGGTGGGGCTCTGCCCCTAATGTGAATGAATTACGCGTTGTGCAAAGAGGATGGCTGAAGTTATTGGAGGCCAAACAACTTCAAAGCAAGGGAATTGTCAAAGGAGTTCCTTGGAGCAGTGCTCTGAGTTGAAATACTTTTAGTTGTTTCAGTCAAAAATTAAAGCTATTTTCGCATCCTGCTTGCCAAAACAACTTCTTTAGATACACAATTGCAGCAGCATACTGCAGTGCATGTTGCAATGCTATAACGACTAATCAAAATCATAATCTGAGAAAATCATCTTTATAAGGAAAGCCATTACTTAAGATTCATTTTGGAGGGGCAATTTAACAGTGAGTAGGTGCCAGACAGACTGTACAGAGCAAGATGTCATCATCCTTTTCATCCTAAATTGAGATTCACACCATTCAGCTGTCAGGGTTGCTTACTTTTGTTCATGGGATGTGGGATGCCCATCTACTATTGCCCTGAAGGTAGGTAAGCAACAACAGAACTTCATGTGTGATTAGTGACTGGTTCTGGCCATGTGATCATCAGAGCAATAAACTCTGGAACACAGTATGCCTTAGCTTTTTGCTTTTCAAAATAACTCATTAGTCAAAATGCTTTGTTTGCTGTAAGCCAATCTCTGCAGAAAACGATTCATTACTTTTTTCCTGAAGAGGGAAAGTGCTTCTACATTACTGATTGGGTACGTTAGCCATTATTGCTCCTTTATTGAATAAATTTTGTTTAGCTAACAAATCTTTAACTGTATTTTTTCATAAACGTGGTTGCTAAATCTTTTTGTGTAAAACCAAATTTAATGAAGGTATTGAATTGGTCATCTCTGCAGCTGGAAAAATCTTTTTGTTTTCACCCATGGGGCTACAGCAACAGTACACTTGTCCAGTTTGCCATAACACAAGTTTTCACAAAGTAAAATGCTTAATTTCTGATAAATTTAAAATTTAAAACTGCTGCACTGAGTACATCATGACTGAGATTTTGTCTATACAAGTGCTCAATGTGACTGACAAAATGCATAGAAAACTACTCTCAAAAAGAAACTGAAAATGGATATAGAACATCTGCTATCGATATAAACTTAAACCATAACAGTGTATTAATGCAAGATTTTAATGTCTGACATAAAAGATGACCAATGGCAGACACCCACCTTATGATAGTTCATGTGTTTTGTATGCCAGTCATGTTGGAGCCAATGCTCTGGAGAATTTTCCTTCACAAAGTCACTCACTCGGTTCCTAAAATCATTTGGCTTTAACAGCAACAGCTGAATAATGAAGTAACAGACTTGGGCCTCATTTCCTTCATGACTTCGCAAAGCCTATAATTAACAATAAAATCCAAACCTCCATAAGAATAGGAATTTTTGTTGAAGATCATTGCTAACAAAGCAGAAATTTATTTTCTGTACAGTGCACTTAAGGTAGTGGCGATAATGGAAGAATCCCACCTTCCATTATGTTTTGTACAAATATAGAGGCTGGCTACATGAAATTTTCCTTCTTTGTCATGCCCCAGATAACTATAGATCAGCTTCTGCTGTAATAATTTCGAAAGTTTGCTATCGTTACTCAATGAAACTGATACCAGTCCATACATATATGAGACAACCCAGAAATTTAGAGATTGCTGTCTGCGATTCCAATTTAGAGGTTACACTATTAAGGCACTGCAAACCATACCTATAATCCAGACTATGATCCCCAAGCACGAATTGATTAAAAACCTATAATATTGTGGCAATATTGTTACTGTAAAAGCCTTTGAAATAGTAGCATGCTATGGAATAAGGTACAAGTAAATTTCTTTTTTAAACAGCATACTATCTCCACAATTGTTGCTTAACACTCTAACCAATCTTAAAAGGCAAATTCAATACTGTCATCAAAAGTTCCACATTTCTATCCTTTTTGATCTATAATCATAACTATTTATGGCATTATCTGAAAATCAGAAATTTGAGAGGATATTTCAATTTAATTGACTACATACCCTACTTCCTGACAACACTGCTGCTATACACCTGCAGATCCTCTTGATTTAGTAGATTTAAACTTAAAAAACATTTTAAAAAGCATAAATCCACACTGGAGACCTTTGAGGCAGATTTCTTCAGTCAACAGTAAATGTCATGGTTTCTCTGTTGACCGCAAAGTCTGGCTAATCATAAATTACTTTGAAAGGGAAAGGAGAATCAAGTAAATCAATTAGAGATACAGAAGAACAGAGACCATGCTATTTTAAAACTAGGTTGCTGTATTGATACTCTTAAATAATCTTGAGAATAATAGTGTACTTCATTTACCAGGCATAATATCAATCTGTCCAAGGTGACGATGTTATATTTCCACACCATGTCATTAAGGATCTCTATGCATTTATTCAATTGTTGTCCTCCAGCAGAAGTTGAGAACTCATAGACGAGGAAGTCAGCAAATGTTCGAACATGAGCTACCAAAGCTCGAGCTCCTATTCTCTCTAACACTCTGCAGTCAAGAGAGTAATTTAGATTTCTTTTCAAAATACAATTTACACAAAAACAGTATAATTCTAAATATATAAAGAACATGTGAAATACCAGCATTGAGAGAGAATGGCATTTTACATAATGAGCATTTACTTTGCTTGAATATTTTGCACCAAATAAACAAACTTCCATTCGTATAATCATAAAACCACATTACAATTCAAGGTTAATTTCTTCACAAGAATAGAAAAAAGTAAATTTTAATCAGTTGAAAATTGATAATTGTTAGAAACTAAATTTCATTACCATATATACAATAAGTAGAAGTTGAACTTCTTTGCTATTGAACAATGACATTAATTGTAGTCTTTAAGTGAACCATAATTAGAACCTGGAGGACAATAGGAGATAATTTATGCCTATTTAATGTGAGGCATTCTGTCCTTATTTTTATTCTACTTCATAAACTTGTAAATGAGCTGTAGCTTAGGTAAACTTCTTAGACTGTAATTACAGCTTTCCTTTGGATGAGCTGCAGCTTTTTTAATTTGAGGAATCTGCAATTGTGACACGGCATGAGGAGTACACAAGAGTGGTATTTTCACTTGCAATGTTGAATAGAAACCCCCATCTAAGAACTACCTTGCACCTTATAAAAATTAAGATGTCTTCTTTTATTTCAATTTACATTTTGCCCCTCCCTCACTTCTGATTGCCTTGTTTCACAACAGAAAGTAGGGGGTCTTCCAAAAAAAATTTAAGTCAACCAGCTTGGGAACTGCTTGTGTTTAGCTTCTGAATGATCCCAAAGTTGATCTCAAAAACAGGGGAACTGTCCACCCAATAATTTCACAATTTTATGTCGATAGAATAGCAAACCACTAACAGCTGAAGTCAGTGATTACATCAAATCACGAAACACAAAAAATAACAAAAGCCACAAAACCATTATTTTCCACTCTCATTCACGCATGGAATTGTTCTATTGAATTCAGTTCTCATCTGTTCAACTTTTTATCCTCTTCCTTAAATCATCGTTTTTTTTAATATAAAGAACAAACTTGAAACTGGTTGTCAATTTCCTGCCTCTTCACATCTATAATGCTTATGGCATTTTGTGAAGCCTGACTGTCATTATAAATTCTATGCTTCTTAATTGCATAATCCAGATTAGAAAAGGCACTCAGCAGAAAACTATAAATGTGATCTTAGGTATTATTCCACTAGGAGCTCCAGTTCTCTGTAATACTGTGGCATAATAAATATCACAACTACGTTTGTTTACCACAGAACAGGTTTTACCATCAATTCTTTCAGATATGTTAACTATTGCTTCAAAGTTGCAAATAAAGTTTTGTGCACTAAAAACTGCAAGGAGCATATTTAGTGCATAAACAAACTGGTCAGACAGTAGCGATTGTGAGTTTATATATAACTACTTCTCAAAAAGGAGGCAAGATGCCTTTCCTGTAGGAAAGAAATCAAAAAAGAAGAATTAAAATGACAATTAAGATAGCCCAAAGCTTTTCACTTATGAAGTCTTAGGAATTAAGATAATCGTTTAATTAAGAAAATGAAATGTAGCATGGCTTAATGATATGGGTGGTGGGGTGGCAGGAAAATAATTTACTTTTTTTTACTCAATTAAATCACATAAATGCTGTTATTTATTACCAAGATAGTGTCCAGAGATGTGCAGGCTAGGTGGATTAGCCATGGGAAATGCAGGGTTACAGGGATAGAGCAGGAGGTTTGGTTGGACTCGCTGGGTCGAATGGCCTGCTTTCCACACTGTAGGGATTGTATGGATTCTGTGGCATTTTTAAAATACGCAGATAGTTCTGTTAAATTTTAATAACATGCTACTAAATTCACAAAATATATTTATCTTATGATGATCTTGACCTGTAGCCAATCTGATTAATGTGATCAGTCTCTAACAACATTTTCCAGAGCAGACAGAGGAAGAGTGGTGGAGACCCCTGCATAGAGAAGTGCGTGATAATATCGTTCTCGTTGGTCATTGATTTCCATTTTCTATATTCTTCTTCCACATTCTTCTTTAAATTAAAACGACTTTCCTGAGGCACATTGTTCTGTTTAAAAAAGGCCTAAAGCAGACAAAACATTACAAGTTAATATAAGCAAATGAAGAAATGTTACTTACATGTGCATAAATTAACACTGGTTGAAATATTTGTGGTCACCCAGTTTATTTCAAAACTTGGTCAAAGTGTTCAATTCAAACCAGGAGAGAGAATTGAACTATTTTAGATTTCAACTTGAGAACTGAAATCTACTAATCTTTCTAGTCCAAGAAATAAATTAACACTTGATTTTTCCAGTCTTGCTTTTATTACTTTATAAAAACCTAGACATTACTCCCAGGCTATGATCTTGCAAGTATGGAAATAATACTTCAACTGATTTGTTCTGTGGTTGTACTCTTCTCTTCTGACACTGATAATCCATGCCTAAGCATTTTACTTTTGCAATTATGTTGAAGCAATTTAATAACTATTCTACAATAGGACAAGAAAAGTATGCCTGGGACTAGAACCCCACGTTATTATTTCTGGGGACATGGATTTTAATGCCATAGTGAGAGCAGGTGGAATTTGAACATCTTTAATATCAACCTGCTTTTACCTTCTCCCCAAAACAAGACGACCCTGGCAGACCCATTGTTTCCACATGCGAACCACTTTGTATAAAACATTTGCTCCTTGTGCTTAAGTTCTGTCTCCTCTCACCTTAAAAATGTACCCCCTAGTCTTGAAGTCCCCCAGCTTAGGGGGAAGACAACTACCATTAAGTCTATCTACACCCTTCATTATTTTGTAAACTTCTATAAGCTTACCTCTCAACCTCCTATGCTCTAACGATAAAAGTCCCACCCAACTAAACTTATTTCTTCTTATCGTAACTATTTTAGCTCCCCTTGTTCGGTCTCTTCCCATTTACAATTGCGATTCTTCGGATGTTTTATGTTGGCTCCAAGTTTCAGCTTCTTTTCACCAGCCAGCTTTTCTTTATCAGGGATGTGCAATCCCTTGACACACTCTCAACACATCAGTAATGGTCTGAACGTTCTCCATTTCTCTCTTGAAAAGTGGTCTGAATAGTCCTTACCCACCACCACTCTCCTTTGTCTGGCTGATCTCATTCTCACTTTGAAAAACGTTTCCTCTAACCTGTCACACTTTCCCCAGATTAAAGGTATGGTTATTGGTACCCGAATGGATACGTGGAACATTTCTTGGTTGACTCCTACTTGGGATCCCCCCTCACAACGCTTTCTCCAATACATCAATAACATCCTTGACAGTCCTTCCTCCTCCCTCGCAAAATTGGAAATATTAATTCATTTTGCATCCAATTTCTAAACTTTTCTCAAATTCATGTGGTCCATCTCTAACACTCCTATTCTCTTCCTGGACTTCATGGCTTTCATTTCTGCTATAGGCAGTCTACCAATATCCACTACAAACCCAACATCACCCAGTCACCTTGACTACATTTCCTTGTACCCAGTTTCCTACAAGGACTTCATTCCATTTTCCCAGTTCCTCAGACTCCGTCAAACTAGTTCTAACTGTGCCACATTCCTCAAGGATACCTCCAACATGCTTTCGCATTTCCTCAAAAAAAGAATCCCCTGCTGTGGTTGATCAAGCTGAAGTACTATTTCCACTGCAGCACAGCTTGAAACAATGCAGGTTCATCTAGATATTCTAGCAAATTCTAGGCAGTGCTCAAGTTACTCCTGTTAAGTTCTTTTTCCAGTACCAATTCAGATTTTCAAGAGTTTTTGCTTTTGTTCACTCAATACAAACTGGAATGATTTCAAGGAATGGTGGCAGTTTGATTGCCAGTCAAATGGTCAAGTCTTGGTAAATCAGGGAGGATAAAAGACCAAACCTTTGGATTCTTGTCTAGCTACGGGAAAAACAAACTTCAGAACCTGGAATGGAAATCAGAATTAGAACTTCCTTCTGAGATTAGTTTAATATGGATAGCTTAGATATCAATGCTCTAATAAAATTGCAAAGCAGATTCACTCTGAGTTACATTTCCATGCCAGTATCACAGATGCAGTCTTTTCTTCAGTTTATCCCTTTTCCAGACCACTCCCAATCAGATTATTTTCCTGTAACTTTAAACATGATTTACCTAAAAGGTAGAATACTTTCTTGACTACTTGTATGCAATATTGAGTGAAATCAACCAGTAAATAAAACAATCCTTTTCACTATTTCACAACTGTTCACGTCCCACTAACACTAAGAGGCTGCTTTTCTGGAAATCTCAACTGTCCATGTACGTTTCACTTTAGGTAGCCAGTTTGTAAAATGGAAGATTTAATTGCTACAACCAGAGCACAGTAATAAATTATTGAGAAGGCTGGCTATCTGAAACCAAAACTGAAAAGATTGGTTATACACAGTAGGCCAGGTGACCTCTGCAAAATGTAAAAACACTGTAAACTTGTGCTCCAGAACAAGGTGAGCCTCTAACCGATCTGTTCCAAGACAGTAAATCATTAGCACTTACCCAAAGAGTGGGAAATTACCCAGGTATTACTGGCGCACAAACAGTCAAACAAATCCAACCTAATTAATGTCCTATCAGACAGAGTATAGAAACAGACCCTTTGGTTCAACCAGTCCATGCCGAACATAATCCCAAACTAAACTTGTCCCACCTGCCTGCCCCAGCTCAATCCTCTCCAACCCTTTCCTAATCATGTACTGATCCAAACACCTTTTAAAGGTTGTAATTGTACCCATATCCACCACTTCCTTAGAACATTCATTCCACATGCGAACCACCTTCTGTGTAAAACATTTGTCCCTTGTGTGGTTTTAAATTCTGTCTTCTCTCACCTTAAAAATGTAACCCCTTGTCTTGAAGTCCCCCAACTTAGGGGGAAGACAACTATCATTAAGTCTACTTACACCCTTCATTATTTTATAAACTTCTATAAGGTTGCCTCTCAACCTCCTATGCTCTAATGAAAAAAGTCCCAGCCTTTCTTTAAAACTCAAATCTTCCATTCCTGGCAATATCCTGGTAAATCTCTTCTGAACCCCCTCAAGCTTAATAATATCCTTCCCATAACTGAGCGACCAGAACTGGACGCAGAATTCCAGAAGAGGTCCTACCAATGTCCTGTACAACCTCAACATAATTTCCCAACCCCGATACTCAAAGGACTGACCATGAAGACAAGATTGGCAGCAAAATGATGGAGGGAGAAATTGGCATTGCTAATAAGCGACACTTAAAGGAATAAGCTAGTCACTGATGCTCTGTTTGGATGCCACCAGAGCTACTGTACTCCTAATCTCATTACTGCCTTCATCTAAACATGGACAAAAGAACTCCAGAGATGAGGTTAGAGTGGCTACCCTCGACATAAAAATATAACTCAAGATAGCATATCATTAAGCAGATTGAGCGAAACCAAAAAGGAAGATGGCTGATGTCATTAGAAGTCAAATGTTTTGGCCAGCACAACAGTACAGAAGATATTTGCGATAGCATTCTCAGAACACCATCTTCAGCTAAATTCTCAATTACCTTCCTTCCATCATAAGATCATAAATGGTAATGTTCGCTCATGACTGCATCATGTTCATCACCAATTGTGAATGCTCAGATACTGAAAGTTTAGGTTGCTAAGAGCAAGTAACATGTATGCCACACAATTGGCAAGCAATAAACATCCCCAGTAAGGGAGAATCTAAATATAACCCCTCGATGTTCAATGTTATTAGCATCACTAAATCCCTCACTATCAGCTCTAGTTTAATCAGAAACTAAACTGGAGCATCCATCTCACTATTGTGGCTACAAAAATAGGTCAGAAACTGGAAATTCTGCATTAACGAACTAATCTCCCGTCTTCGCAATGCAATACTACTACTTCCAAGGCATAAATCATGAGGGTGATGGAATATTCTCGACATGTTTGCATAGCGCAGCTTCAACAGCACATAGGAAGCTTGACATCATCTAGGACAAAGCAGGCTGCTTGATTGACACCACAACCATGACCTTCAATATTCAATCCCTTACTAACAATACATGGTGGCAGCAGTTTATATCTTTTAAAAGATGCACTGCAGTCACTCATGAAGGTCTGTTTGTCAATACAAATAGCCCATCTTTTTATTTTACTCAATTTTTGATTCTGGACTGAAATATGAAAAGTTAGCTTTAAAATTTGAAGATTGTTGAAGGATCTCTGCACTTTTAAAAAGTAAGTTACCTGAAACCCATTGCAAGTGCTGTTTACACAGATGTCATTTCAAGCAGTGAGGAACACCTATCTGCGGAAGAGCTGAGGCCAGAGGTATACGTACACAGAGATTTAATTGTGTATTGTCAACCAGTAATCAATGATAAAGGTCCCCTGCCTGCCAACAACTATATGATTAGCTCTCTGGTAGCTGAACAGTTAGGGGGTATCAATGTTTGGCAGAAGAAAATGGATTTCCAGCAGGGGACGTGGTGTGTTTCAGTTCTGCAATAAAAAGCACCCCAAACCTGAAGAGAGCTAATTTATTTCCCTTCATTAGTTGCTATAAGCTGTGACTTTAATTAAGAAGCCAGAGACTTTCATAAGTGTGAGCCAGTCACCCCTGCCTCCTACAAATAAAAACAAATAGCAAAAAACAATTGAGAAACAGCATTCTGAAAGCATCATCTCAGACAACCCTGTCGACAAGAACCACTGAACTACTTCTCGGTCTTTCCCTCTACTCATAACACCCATGTTTCTCTTATGACGGTACATTATGTAGATGGAAATTTTTTTAAAGTGGGTTAGAGCTTTAACTAGTACAGTTATATCCTGACTATTCATAATTGCTTATCTGTTGTTAGAACCTATTTATTTCTAATATATGGTCATTATTTTTAAAGTACAGAAATCTGACCTGTGCTGTGTTTCAAATTGGCACAGATAAATCAGAGAATTTTGCATAGTTTTTAAAATCTTTAATTTTGTGATGGCTCCATGATTAGTAGAACTTGATTGCTAGCAGGCTACCACAGTGAGGTTTAACAGATAGCACCTTCCAAATCCAAGGTCTCTTCAACCTAAAAGGCCAAGGACAACAGGAACACTACCACCTGCAAGTTCCCCTCAAGTCTCTCAGACTTGGAACTATACTGGCATTCCTTCACAGTTACTGGGTCAAAATCCTTAAGTTGTCCTCCCAATATGTGGTTGTCCTGATATTCCAATGACTGCAACGATTCAAGAAGGTTCCTCATTATCACCAGAGGGCAACCAAAATTAGATTGTGCCATATAAGGTTGTAATCTTCACATTCTGCTCAACTCCATCACAATCACTTCCAAATGAGAAATGTTGCCCATCGCCACACTTCCTTTAAGCCATTTGCTGCTGAAACCATAACTTTAATGTTTTCTTAGCGAACCTGTCATTCTCCATCATCCTCAACTGATCCAAACCTCTGCTGTCCTTATCCCATTCTTGATTAAGTGAATTCATTCAACCCTTTTAATTCCAAATCCCACAGCACCTCAATTTTTTTTTCTCCTGAATTCCTTCACTGTTCAGAGCTGAAAATGTGTTGCTGGAAAAGCGCAGCAGGTCAGGCAGCAACCAGGGAACAGGAGAATCGACGTTTCGGGCATAAGCCCTTCTTCAGGAATGGCTTATGCCTGAAGAAGTGCTTATGCCCGAAACGTCGATTCTCCTGTTCCCTGGATGCTGCCTGATCTGCTGTGCTTTTCCAGCAACACATTTTCAGCTCTGATCTCCAGCATCTGCAGACCTCATTTTCTCCTCCTTCACTGTTCACCACCACCATGCCCCCTACCCAATTCTGTCCCATGTCCATAACAGATTCTGCTCCGGACTTTGTTCCTTGACAGACTTCGCTCTCACTTTTCCCCAACACTAACCTTCAACCAGCTATGCCCTATGCATTGCAATTTTCTAAGTCATTATGGCATAGTGGGAGGCCATTCAGCCATTAGTGGTCCATGAGCCTCTGTAGAAAAAACCATTGGGTCCTAGTTTCCCCTCTATCCTTGCAGTCTCCTAAGGGGAAATTAAATTTCCTTTTGAAATTACTGATTGTCTCTAAAACCTTCCAACTATTTGCTACTCAAAGGCTCATCACTAAATCCATCTCTCAGGCTAACTTTTCACTCACTGTCATAGTAATTAGATTAGATTACATTACAGTGTGGAAACAGGCCCTTCGGCCCAACAAGTCCACACCGACCTGCCGAAGCGCAACCCACCCATACCCCTACATTTACCCCTTACCTAACACTACGGGCAATTTAGCATGGCCAATTCACCTGACCTGCACATCTTTGGACTATGGGAGGAAACTGGAGCACCCTGAGGAAACCCACGCAGACACGGGGAGAACGTGCAAACTCCACACAGTCAGTCGCCTGAGGCGGGAATTGAACCCGGGTCTCTGGCGCTATGAGGCAGCAGTGCTAACCACTGTGCCAAAATACCATAGTGTGGTATTTTTCTGTAGATGTTGTCCAGATAAGTGCAGTGATTGATTGCCTTGGGCAGTTCCAATGTGAATCACTCCAATGACAATTAAAAGACTTTCTAATATGAAATGAGCTGTTTGCTAAATCAAGTTATTAAACAATGGTCATTCAAACACCAGCAAAACCTTGTCATTTAGAGAGAATCTAACACCATTGGCATATTTCTTTTGATTCTGACAGCTTTTATAAAGGAGGCATTAAACCATTGATCTTCTAACTGGTGTATTCTCCAAGGCAACCTCCACAAATTAGAGTCCACTGAAAAACAATCAGCAATCCCTTTTTCTACAGTATAAAATGTTACACCTCTTTACATTGGTATCCATGCTAATGATCTGACAAGCAGAAGACAAAAACTTTTGTGAAAGTCTCTTTCCAGCAATACTCAAACTCTTTCATATTTAATCATTTAACCAAGTTTTGGAGAAATTAACATTTTTTACAATTCCATGGTATAGAAACAAGCAAGCATAAAACTACTGTTCCAGTCTAATAATCAGGAAACAGGTACCAGTGAAAACATGGACATAGAAATAAAATAGCCCCATATTAGAAGCTGTCATAAAGCATGTCATGTGATAGAGCTTAGGCCCTGACGAGTTTAAATTCATAAAATTCTATTCTTACAGAAATTTGTAGCTAGGCTTAGTAATGTGACAACTGAAAATGTCATCGGTGACTTCCGTTGAAAGGGTTTATTCTCTTGGTAAATTGTGGATTCACATTACCAGATTGGAGATTATATTTTAGAACAAACCTTTCTTTAATGATTTCAATTACAGAGAGGAACACACAAATTCCAGCTTAGAGGCAGAATTTATTCAAAGCAAATGGTATTGTATTTAAGAGTTGGAGTTGGCTGAATTTGTTGACCATTCTGGAAATCTCTTTCAATTAATTCCTGCAGTGACAGAGCAGGGACAAAATGGGTCACCAATGATTAATTGGGAAAATTATTAATTTAAATCTCTTTAGGATAAGCTAGGATAGAAAGTAGGCAAAAGTGAGGACTGCAGATGCTGGAAATCAGAGTCTAGATTAGAGTGGTGCTGGAAAAGCACAGCTGGTTAGTCATCATCCAAGGAGCAGGAAAATCGACGTTTCGGGCAAAAGATGAAGGGCTTTTGTCCGAAATGTCGATTTTCCTGCTCCTCGGATGCTACCTGACCGGCTGTGCTTTTTCAGCACCACTTTAACCTAGGATAGAAAGTAGACATACCTTGGCATTAATTAAACAAAGGCATTAATCAAGTTGATATTCATATATCTTCATATATATCATGGGGAGGGTGCAAACAGAAATTTGTCAAAGTTCATTAATGTGTCTATTGAGAGGCTGTGTTAAGAAATTTTAATGAAAGTTCACATTTTAGACTTTTGTAATACATATTAACTTCCTGAATATCAAGAATTTGTTGTAATTTACTGTTTTATTCTTGTCACTATGTTAACTTTATCATGAATGCGGATTACCCTTTAAATTAAGCCATAAGGTCGGATGATATGATGCTGTCAGTCTGGAGTTATATGAACTAAACAATGGCTAGTTCTATTATTTCTGGTACCCATGCCAAGGCTAAATTAAAGCATTATTCATCCTTTAATACAATTATGGATATCGCGTACAAATACTTCAGGCTTACATTTAGCAGCTGCCTTTGACAGAGACGATGATGTGGAGATGCCAGTGTTGGACTGGGCTGGGCAAAGGAGTAGCACTCTGAAAGCTTGTGATTTCAAATAAATCTGTTGGACTATAACTTGTTATCATGTGACTTCTGACTTTGATAGATAGAGTGAAGAAAATTACGAAATTTGCAATAAATTGGCACCTACCCTGAAAGAATGCCACTGGATCTCATTGGACTACAACTGGCACACAATAGAAGATTGGCTAAATGGTGGACAACAATACATTAAGGTTTACATAAAGATTTGTAGTTCGGGTGCCAGTTGTCACAGTTGCCGGTATGACCACCAATCAACAACTCAAGTCAGGGAAACAGTCAGACAAAAGAGTCTCAGGATGATCCAGGTTATGATTATGGTCTCATACAGACTACACAAGTACAGACAAAAAACAATTGTGTGCAAAAAGTCATTAACTTCAAAAATAGCCAGTCAGAAGTAGACCACAACAATGAAACAGGCTATCACCATAGGATCGAACAAAACTACATACAGAAAGAGAAAGGCACTACAAGACAATGAATAAGCTAGGTAAAAACAATGACTGTTGATGTTGTAAACCAGAGTTTAGATTAGAGTGATGCTGGAAAAGCACAGCAGTTCAGACAGCATCCAAGGAACAGTAAAAATTGACGTTTCAGGCAAAAGCCCTTCTTCAGGAATACAGGCAGAGTGCCTGAAGGGTGGAAAGATACATGAGAGGAGTGCGGGGGTGGGGAGAAAGTAGCATAGAGTACAA